>NC_057789.1:15192677-15547144 GCF_014905175.1 Aphidius gifuensis | reverse complement strand
CAACTATTATTTATAAAATTTTGTACAGTGATAAAAAACAAAAATTCAAGAAGGGTAAAAATAAAAAAAAATTTATTATTTATATTCAAAAATTTCTGAGAATACTCTGATTCTGTATCAATAGGTGATTGGAAATGTTCATTAATTGTACAAGAAATGATTTCAACCTATACGTAGGTTCGAATCCCAGTAAAGGCAATGTTTTTTTTTTTTTTTTTTTTTTTATAAGAAAAAATTCAAACAAGTCAAATTTTAATTAATTAATTTTAATTTTCAAATTTATGAAAACAGTATTAGTTCTGTATCCATAAACTATTTGAATGATCCATTAGTTGCCAAAGAAAATGATTTTAACAGAAATGTGGGTTCAAATCCCAATAAGGCGATGTTTGTTTTTGTTTTTTTTTTTTTTGTAAGTAGGTAAAATTTAAAGTGTTTAAATTTTTATCAATTAAATTTAATTTTAGAATTTATAAAAGTAATATTAATTCTATATCTATAGTTCATTAATTGTGAAGGAAAATGATTTTAGGATAGACGTGGGTTCAAATCCCAGTAAACACAATGGTTTTTTTTTTTTTTTTTTTTTTTTTTTGTAACTAAGTAATACTTAAAGTGTTCGAACTTTAATTAATTAAGTTTGATTTTAAAATTTATAAGAATAATATTAATTTTGTGTCAATAGTTCATTAATTGTGAAAGAAATTGATTTTAAGATAGACGTGGGTTCAAATCCCAGTAAAAGCAATGTTTTGTTTTTTTTTTGTAAATAATTAAAAATTTAAATTGTTTAAATTTTAATTAATTAAATTTTATTTTAAAATTCATAAGAATAATATTAATTGTTATATTCATAAACTATTTGAATAGTTTGTTACTTGTTAAAGCAAATGATTTTAACGTAGACGCGGGTTCGAGTCCCAGTAAAAACAATGTTTTTTTTTTTTTTTTTTTTTTTGTAACTAATTAGAAATTTAAATTGTTTGAATTTTAATTAATTAAATTTTATTTTAAAATTCGTAAGAATAATATTAATTTTATATTCATAAGCTATTTGAATAGTTTGTTACTTGTAAAAGCAAATGATTTTAACGTAGACGCGGGTTCGAGTCCCAGCAAAAGCAATGTTTTTTTTTTTTTTTTTTTTTTTTAATAATTAGAAATTTAAATTGTTTAAATTTTAATTAATTAAATTTTATTTTAAAATTCATAAGAATAATATTAATTTTATATTCATAAGCTATTTGAATAGTTTGTTACTTGTAAAAGCAAATGATTTTAACGTAGACGCGGGTTCGAGTCCCAGTAAAAGCAATGTTTTTTTTTTTTTTTTTTTTTGTGAATAATTAGAAATTTAAATTGTTTAAATTTTTAATTAATTAAATTTTAATTTAAAATTTATAAGAATAATACTAATTTTATATCAATTAATGATTTGAAATATTTTATTTATTAAACAGCGCACTATCTCCTTTCTTATACGCATTCGAGCGTTCGAATCCACGTATGGGCAGTTAATGATAAAGAAATTGTATATAGGTTTAAAGGGAATTTGAAAAAAATTAATTTTAACTTAATCATTTATAGGCATAGTACTAATATTATATCAGTGAATGATATAAGTAGTCTATTAACTTTTCTAGAACAATTTTAAATTTCTACACGCATGTTAGCGTTCGAATCCAAGTACAGGTGAGAATTATTATTATAATATATATCTTTTTTTTTTTGTAATAACCAAAGAAAAATATTTCTCTATTCAAATTCAATGAAGTTGATATTATTGTTACTTAAAATTGTTTAACTATTGAATATATAATAAATAAAAATATTAAATTATCAAAAAACAAAATCGATATTTTGTTAATTAAAATTGTTTAAATGTCAAATATTTAAATTATTGATTATTAAAACAAAATCGATATTTTGTTAGATAACATTGTTTTAAATGTTTGAATGTATAAATAAAAAAAAAATTTTGCTTATCGATTGATGTCGTATTATATTAACGATGTGTATATGTTGAATATAAAAAGGGAATATGTCGATTTTTTTTTTTTTTTTTTTAAAATCACCTCGGTTGTTTATTTATTGACAGCGTATCAATGTTGAGTAAAAAAAAATATCGATTGTTTATTTATTAAATGTGTATATGTTAAAGTATTGGAATGGGAATAATAATATATCGATTATTAAAAATAAATTCGATTGTTTATTTATTAAATGTGTAACTGTTAAAATATTAAAATGGGAGCAATAATATATCGATTATTTAAAATAACCTCGATTGTTCATTTTTATAAAAAAAATTGTATAATTGTCAAAATATTAAAATCGGAAGTAATAATATATCGATTATTAGACTAGCTCGACTGTTTATTTATTCAAAATGTTTAAATAGTGTATTAAAAGGGAGTGATAATATATCAATTAAATAAATTCGATTGTTTATTTATTAAAAATGTTTAAATGTTGTATACAAAAAGGGAGTAATAATATATTGATTATTAAAAAAAAATAAACTCGATTGTTTATTTATTAAAAAATGTTTAAATGTTAAAGTATTAAAATCGAAATAATATATCGATTATAAAGAAAAAAAAAAATATTAAACTCGGTTGTTTATTTATTTAAAATGTTTAAATGTAGAAAGGTATTAAAATCGAAATAATAATATATCGATTATATATAAAAAAATAAACTCGATTGTTTATTTATTTCAAAATGTTTAAATATAAAAAGGTATTAAAATCGAAATAATAATATATCGATTATATAAAAAAAATTAATAAACTCGGTTGTTTATTTATTTAAAATGTTTAAATGTAATAGGTATTAAAATCGAAATAATAATATATCGATTATATAAAAAAAAATAAACTCGATTGTTTATTTATTTTAAAATGTTTAAATATAAAAAGGTATTAAAATCGAAATAATAATATATCGATTATATATAAAAAAATTAATAAACTCGGTTGTTTATTTATTTAAAATGTTTAAATGTAATAGGTATTAAAATCGAAATAATAATATATCGATTATATAAAAAAAAAATAAACTCGATTGTTTATTTATTTTAAAATGTTTAAATATAAAAAGGTATTAAAATCGAAATAATAATATATCGATTATATATAAAAAAAATAAACTCGATTGTTTATTTATTTTAAAATGTTTAAATATAAAAAGGTATTAAAATCGAAATAATAATATATCGATTATATAAAAAAAAAATAAACTCGGTTGTTTATTTATTTAAAATGTTTAAATGTAAAAAGGTATTAAAATCGAAATAATAATATATCGATTATATATAAAAATATAAACTCGGTTGTTTATTTATTTAAAATGTTTAAATGTAAAAAGGTATTGAAATCGAAATAATAATATATCGATTATATATATATAAAAAAAAAATAAACTCGATTGTTTATTTATTTAAAATGTTTAAATGTAAAAAGGTATTAAAATCAAAATAATAATATATCGATTATATATAAAAAAAAAAAAAATAAACTCGATTGTTTATTTATTTAAAATATTTAAATGTAAAAAGGTATTAAAATCGAAATAATAATATATCGATTATATATATATAAAAAAATAAACTCGATTGTTTATTTATTTAAAATATTTAAATGTAAAAAGGTATTAAAATCGAAATAATAATATATCGATTATATAAAAAAAAATAAACTCGATTGTTTATTTATTTTAAAATGTTTAAATATAAAAAGGTATTAAAATCGAAATAGTAATATATCGATTATATAAAAAAAAAATAAACTCGATTGTTTATTTATTTAAAATATTTAAATGTAAAAAGGTATTAAAATCGAAATAATAATATATCGATTATATAAAAAAATAATAAACTCGATTTAAAATGTTTAAATGTTAAGGTATTAAACTCAAAATAATAATATATCGATTATATAAAAAAAATTATAAAGTCGATTTGAAATGTTTAAATGTTACGGTATTAAAATCGAAATAATAATATATCGATTATATAAAAAAAATAAACTCGATTGTTTATTTATTTAAAATATTTAAATGTAAAAAGGTATTAAAATCGAAATAATAATATATCGATTATATAAAAAAAATAAACTCGATTGTTTATTTATTTTAAAATGTTTAAATATAAAAAGGTATTAAAATCGAAATAATAATATATCGATTATATAAAAAAAATAAACTCGATTGTTTATTTACTTTAAAATGTTTAAATATAAAAAGGTATTAAAACCGAAATAATAATATATCGATTATATAGAAAAATGTAAACTCGGTTGTTTATTTATTTAAAATGTTTAAATGTAAAAAGGTATTAAAATCGAAATAATAATATATCGATTATATAAAAAAAAAATATAATAACTCGGTTGTTTATTTATTTAAAAAAAAATTTATTTTTTTAATTAATAGGGGGACTTGACAGCCGACATTGATGGGTTGTAACGCCATTGCATTTTGTAATGGTGGCTAAGGGTTGTTGGGACCCGCCCTTCGGTGTTGGCTAGGCCCGCTTGTCTAGCTTCCCTCGCACGCCTATTCGGGGGAGGAGTTTGGGCCTTAGGGGTGTTTTCAGTTTTTCCGCGATGGCCGAACTTCTTCCCTCTAGTTCCGTTTCTCACCGCTTGTCGTGTTTTTCTTTTTTTTTTTTTTTTTTTAACTTATTGTTAATGTGTGTATAGTAATTATTGAAATAAGAGAATAAATTTCAAATGTTTAAAATGAATTTATTTGTTATTATTCATTGCTTAAAACAGACAATAAATCACACGTGTTTAAAATTCATTAATTTTAGTATTAGTGTATACGCAATAATTAGCGTAACAGTAAAATAGCTTTCAAATATTTAACTAAATTCATTTACTATTAAATTACGCGTATTAATTGTTGAAAAAGGACGATAAATCCCGCCTGTTTAAATTCATTAGTTTAGTATTAATGTGTGTACAATAATTATTGGGATAGGAGAATAAATTCCAAATATTTAATTAAATTTATTTCCTATTAAATTACGCATATTAATTGTTGAAAAAGGATTCTACGTCTTATTTATTTTCATCCGTTAATTTGATATTAATCTGTGTGTAATAATTGTTGAAATAAGAGGATAATTTCCGAATATTTAAATGAATTTATTCATTATTTAATTATGCGTCTTTAATTGTTGTAAAAGGGCAATATTAAAGTCCATTGATTTGATATTAATGTGTGCATAATAATTGTTGAAATAAGAGAATAAATTCCAAATATTTAAATGAATTTATTTACTCTTTATGTATGCGTATTTAATTGTTGCAAAAGGGCAATAAGTCTCGCTTATTAAAGTTCATTAATTTGGTATTAATGTTTGCGTAATAATCGTTGAGATAAAATAATACTTTCCAAATATTTAAATGAATTTATTTATTATCTAATTATGCGTATTTAGTTTTTGTAAAAGGGTAATAATCGTCGAAATAAAAGAATAAATTCCAAATATTTAAATGAATTTATTTATTATCTAATTATGCGTATTTTAATTTTTGCAAAAGGGCAATAAACCTCATTTATTAAAATTCATTAATTTGGTATTAATGTTTGCGTAATAATCGTTGAAATAAAAGAATAAATTCCAAATATTTAAATGAATTTATTTATTATCTGATTATGCGTAATTAATTTTTGCAAAAAGGCAATAAATCTCGTTTATTAAAATCCATTAATTTGATATTAATGTTTGCGTAATATTCGTTGAAATAAAAGAATAAATTCCAAAGTTTTAAATGAATTTATTTATTATCTAATTATGCGTATTTTAATTTTTGCAAAAGGGCAATAAACCTCATTTATTAAAATTCATTAATTTAGTATTAATGTTTGCGTAATAATCGTTGAAATAAAAGAATAAATTCCAAATATTTAAATGAATTTATTTATTATCTGATTATGCGTAATTAATTTTTGCAAAAAGGCAATAAATCTCGTTTATTAAAATCCATTAATTTGATATTAATGTTTGCGTAATAATTGTTGAAATAAAAGAATAAATTCCAAATTTTTAAATGAATTTATTTATTATCTAATTATGCGTATTTTAATTTTTGCAAAAGGGGCAATAAATCTCGTTTATTGAAGTTCATTAATTTGATATTAATGTTTGCGTAATAATCTATTGAAACAGGGGAATAAATTCCAAATATTTAAATGAATTTATTTATTATTTATGTATAAAATAATAACTGTCGCCAAGGGCTAATTAATTTACTATTAATTTACGCATAATAACATCAAATCCTAAATGTTCAAATCACTAATTTATTGTTAATGTATGCGTGATAATTATCAAAAAAAAATTTGGCATATCTTTCAAACAATTAAATTATTATTTATTTGAAATAAACTATTGTTGAAAAGAGAATTTCAATCCCAATCATTTAGACCAATTAAATTATTATTTAATTGTTGTTGAAAAAGGACGTTAAATCCCCAAATATTCAATTAGAGTAAATTATTATTTATTTATAGTAATTATCGTTGAAAAGGAAATTTAACCCTTCAACTAATTTAAATTATTATGTATTTATTATAATTATTGTTGAAAAGGAATTTTAATCTAAATGTTTAGATTAATTATTATTTATTTATAATAATTATTGGGAAAAAGGGAATTTAATCCAAATATTTAAATTAATTATTATTTATTTATAATAATTATTGTGAAAAAGGAAATTTTAATCCAAATGTTTAAATTGATTAATTTGTAATTAACATGAAATCAAATTTTAATTTGATAACAATAATGTCTGTCCGCACTCACTTACGTAGTTTGTTTGTTATTTATTATAATTATTATTGGTTTTAATATTTCTACAAGTATTATTTTAATTTGTTAGGTGAAGATTAATTGATTTATTTGGTACAGGCATATTTAAACAACTATAGCCTACAATTAGTCATGCACTTTTTTTTCATGCTGTTATTTTATTTTATTATATTTTTTTTCTCTCTTTTCTTTTATTTGTTCTTTTTCGCGCCCGGATGTCGGCTATCTTAACCATTACAAAAGGGGGTACTTTGACCGTGAGAAAAAAAAATTTTAAAATTTGGGAAAACTCAAACAAACCCTAGGTAGTGAAATAAAAGATAAGAAGGGACCGGAAACATTAAAATAAAATTTTAATGTTTTTCCGAAGGAGAAAGAAAAAGAAAAAAAACTATTAAATTTTATTGCTCAGGGTCGTGTAGGTTTGTGCAATTTTATCTGCCGACCATGGCAACTTTTATTAGTTTTATTTTATTTATTTTATTTTATTTTATGTATTTTTTTCTCTCTTCTTTTTTTTTTTTTTTTTTTTTTGTGTAACTAATTTACCCCGGGAAAACAATTTTATTTGCCGCCCTTAGTCCTTTTTTTTTTTTTTTAAACAAAACGTGTTAAATTTTACTCTAGGAACGCGATAAAAAAAAAACTTTACATTTCCCTTCTTTTAACAAAATTATTTATTTCGCCGACAAAAGAGACGCCGCGTTAGATTTTACCCCCCTAAAAAAAATTTAAACTTATCTATTTTATTTTTCGCGCAACAACAAAAAAAAAATTTCTTCTCCGAATTTTCCCGCGCGCGTAATTAATTTTCTCGGCCTAATTCTACCCCTCGCGTACGCGTTTTATCGTCTTGAAACCGGACGAGCCCCCATGAAATATCGTAGCCGGATCATTTATTAGACAATCAATATTGCCCTGTAAAATAATCCAACTAGATATATATTTTAATTAACCCTGTTTTTCCTGCGCAGCAATGGCGCATAAGAATGGTAGGGAGACGGAAATGCGTAATGTAGGGAGAGGTAAAAAGGAACCTGAAAAATACGCGAAAATATAACACAATAAATGCGGTAGAAATAATTTTAAATAACACTTGTAAATTCGGTAAAAATCGGAGCACAATTTATTTGTAAATTACCCTGTTGCTATTACATGAAAATACAATACAAAAACAATTATAAAAATATGTAACCCAATTAAATATTACTCGCGCGTCACGTCGAAATAAGAGAACCTAAAGCCATGCGGTCGTGACGGAGTCAGAGACAGAGAAATATTAAAATCGCGAGTTACCCGATTAATATTAAAATTATGACTTTACAATAGAATCACAATAAATGTTACTTTTATTTGAATTTAAAATAAAATTATTATACGAGACTTTTCACTGTATTTTATAAATTGTATTCACTGTTGAATGGCTGACCACGAGGTCGTAAATTTGTATAATTAAATATTTAATTATTTTAAATAAATAATTGATTATTTACTATAGCAAAAATGTAATTTATTCTATTCAATATTTATTTGATTAGAAAATGCACCACAATACGTGCTTTAAATTTAATTTACTCAAGCAAGAAAATTTTAGACCATGCGGTCGTAATTTATTTCAAGTTAAATTTGTAAGTGATTTAATGAATTTAAATTACTGATTTAAGTAACCAAATGTTACTTAAATATTATTGAAGCAATAAATTGATAAAATAGTCAATGCAATATTGAATAAGTATAACTTACAGTTGTGCTGATTCGTAGAAAATATTCTAAGTTTTTAGAGCAATTAAAATGCGACGAGGCAAAGTGCCTATGCTAGTTAGAGCTGGAAGAGCTGGTGTAGGTCAAGGAACTAACTCTGACCGAGTGACCGAGATCTAGCGATCGATCTCGCTCGATGCCCTTAGAACATAAGGGTAGGTGGGGATCCTTCGGGGATGTTCGGTTTTCCTCCTTGGTCCAGTTCCACTTTCCTTATGTCGACTATTTCTCATTGGCTGAGGAAAATCTTAGGATTTTCCTATCTTAATTAAAATTATTTCTACTCGTCTAATTATGACATGAGTGGTACCGAGAGAATCCTTATATTTTTAAGATTCTGTCGATATCACTCATTATATTAATTTATATTTAATTTGCAAAAATAAAATTGGCGGTAGATGCGCTTGGCAATAGTGCCGGCTCAAGTGGTTTGTTGGGGGTGCAAAACCTCTAGCTCCCTTAAATATTGTAACTTGACGTCCTGTAAGATGGAGCTAGGGGTATTAAAAAGTACCCTGAATATTTAATTTATATAATAATAAAAGAAAAATAAAAATTAGTGCGGCTTACCGCCGGAAATTAAAAGTATTTGGAGTGAATTAACTCAATCATATTTTTTTCATCGTCAATTTAATGTAGACAGTTTTAGATAATTCCATATTTAAATCATTCGAATTTTTACATGTATCAAAACATTCTGTATTTGCTTCTAATATCAAATCAGCAGCTTTATTGTATGATACTTTTAATGATAATTTCCCATTTTTTTTAGTTTCAATAAGTGTTTTACAACTTTGTATATTTAATTTTATTTGATGATAATTTTGTCTATAAATATATTTCAGAACAAGTATCAATATCAATTGATTCAAATATAAATGATTAAATATCCAACATGTCATTTAATAATTCATTTCAAGAATCTTGGTTTTGTGATAATTCAATTTAACTTTTTAATAATTTGCCATGTCATTGAATATTATTTTAATTTGTCTTGCCTCATTTTTTTTTTCATTGATAAATTTAAGTGATCATTTAACATGATATTTATATAATATTTTTAAATAATCAAGTTCTTTTTAAAGTTCTTCTATTTGATTTATTGTACCACCAATAATATTTTAGTGGCTTCAAAATTGATTCAAATATATCTTTAGCTTTATCATAACAATCATAATTTGTACATGAATAAATACAATTCAATCCAACAGCCATAATATCTTCAATGTTATTAATTAATTCAAAATCATTCGTAAATTGTTTAAACAATAAAGATGGTAAATTTAAATTACACTGACTCAACATTATTACATAATTCGGCAATAATTTATTATCTAATTTACCACCTAAATATCGTTTTTTTCTTCTTATAAATGGTATAATATAATTTTTAATTCCATTTATAAAGGCTTTTCATCTTCTGATGTTGACATGAGTAATTTAATTTTATCCAAATTATGTAATTTTTCAAGTTGAACTAACGACATATTACCAAGATAAAATTTATGAACTAAATCATCAAGTGTTTCTAATTCAACTAATAAATATTCAAGTTCAGTTCTTTTAATTTTTACCTATATGTTAATTAATGTCAATGAGTTTTCAACATTACTACAATCACGTTCAATTTGATATGCTCCTGATTTATATTATTTACGTAATAAATCCATTGTGAGCTCAGTATTATTGTATAATGATAGACCAGGTTCAGCTCCATAAATTACATCATCACGGTCATCAGTTGACTCTTTTATAATATCATTAAATTCACGTTTTTCTGACCAATCTATTGGTTTTAATTCACGTTGATTTAGCACATATAGTTGACCATCATCATCACATTTTGATAGTAATTTTGAATACTCCAATCGACTCAATATTTCAGGAAAACAACTAGTAATACCAAGTCAATGTGGCATTAAGCTTGCACCATGATAGGTAAATAAGATTTCAACAGCACTATAATTATAATTGTTTAAAAATTTAATTGCATTTTCAACAATAAATAAACTACAAAATTTTTGACAATTGATTTTATTATAATTTTTTAAATTTTAATTATAAATTCATATGTTTTTAATTTATCCAAATGGTTTAATAATTTTGTTCTAAAATTTATTAAATTTTCTCGTGATTGTGATAAATTTTTTAAATTAATTGTTCGTAATATTTCATTAGTTTTTGCATTTAAAGTAAATTTTTACTTATTTTATCCAATTTTTTATTATTTTCATTTGTATCATTATCATCATCATCATCATTAATGACAAATTTACCATCATCAGAACTAGCAATAGCCATAAATGTTTGAAAATTAGCACCTTTTAAACCAAAGTTTGATACTTTTCTAGCAGCATCAAGTGTATTTGGTACACGTATGATACATCCACTGAGTACTCATGATCTTTTGCTAATTTTACTCAAATGATTTTTAATCAAATTTATTAAAAAATCAGATTTTCTTCATTGTGTTTGAAAACTAAATCTTTATCTAAATTATGAGTACTAGCAAGTTCTAATGCCTATTTATATTTTTAAATACTTATTTTTCTTGTATATAATTCTTCAGGTGTCGTACAAAAAAAGAAAAAAATGAATATTAATTCTTTGTACCTATTGTCTTGCCGATGTTAATCTAAAATATAAAATGAAAATTAAAATAATATTTTTAATATAAAAAGAATAAATATCTTCTTTTTTTTTTTTTTGAAATTGACTTACTTTTAATGTAGATTAGCTTCATCAAAAAACTTATGAAATTATTTTTTTCTTGGATTTTATTAGGTTTTTTCACGTATTTCTTCTTCATCTTTTTCTTTAACATATTTTTCAACAATTTTATGAAATTTTTTTTATCTAGATTTTCAACAACTTTAAGTGGTGCTGCACTTGGTCTCTCAACTGGAAAAAAAATTGTTTAAGTTATTAAATAAAATAAAAGTAACCAAGTATTTTTTGGTTTACCTTGTAGAATTTTTTAAGCAAGTGTTCATCAACATCATTTGGATCATTGTTTGTTGTCACGAGACCGTCAGTGATATCTATATTTGGGCTTTCTTTCGTGCTCACTGTTCCAGCTAAAAAAAATTATTAATAAAAAATTCAGTAAAAAATATACTTGCCTCTAATGTTATTTTATATGTATTTTATTTTAAAGTTATCTGGAACCATCTCAACTTCTTGGCATAAATTGTTTATTTCAAAATTGGTTTTTGAGGTTATGTTTTTATTTTATTTGGAAGAATAGTCACTTATCTTGTTTTATGAAAATCGCGATTTGTCAACAAATACAACTAACGCTAAAATTTTATACGTCACAGCTGTCACATAGTATTTAAATTACAGAACAAAATTATTTTCGTATACAAAAAAATGATAGGCACACATTTTTGTGATTGAGGCGGGATGTCAAAATATTGAAAAAAAAATCCCTCTCACAGATTTTGATCAAAGTAGGCCCATTTTTTTAATGAAATAAAGATCTATTTCAACAAATTTTTTTTGTAATTTTCTACCACGATTTGACCGAGATAATTAGGGTCAAAGTTGACAACAATTTAACACTTTAACACACAAGCATAGGAAGCATCGGCACGTTTTCACTTCTATTGAAAAAACGCTCTCACAGAAAACCTTTATTATACTTCAGCTTATACTTCTTTTAATTACAAAAATAATAATAAAAAAATCATCGATTTCTACCACGAATTTTAAAAGTTATTAATTATTTAAGACGAAAATTTAGGGTCAAAAACAGTCAAAAAGTATCAGGCGAAGCATTGAAAATCTGCTGAAGTAGTATTAGTGTGTGTAAATACGAGGCGCCCTCACTCATACTTCTAAAGACGCGTCAGTAAAGTATACAAATTTTAGACATTAGAGGGCACTTATTATTTTTTTAAGCTATGGTTACAAGGGTGCCTCTTTGAACCCAAAGAATTATCCTACCTTGGGATTAACATACAGCCTTAACCGTCACGTGCTGACATTCCCCTTCTTGCGCGTGTATTCTATCTCCAGTTCCATGTCCCTGCCACTGGTATCGATGTTTTCTACCGATATATATCAAACGATATATATATATGTTTTTTATATCACCGATATATTATTAGCGGACCTTTCTCGATTACCACACATTCCAACCCGCCACACGTCATAGCATGAGAAAAAAGAAAATCAAACACATGTTTGTGCTTGTTTGACAAGACTGATAATATATATTGTGACTGTTTTTTTTTTAATTATCTTAAAAAATACATAGCAAGTTGTGTTATATCGTAATTATATGGTTAAAAAAAAAATAAAATTGAAAAGAATTATTATTTATTAATTCAAATGAAAAAGAACATCAAAATTAAATAAAAAACTACAACAATTAAAAACAAAAATAACATAGGCAATTAGTTCCTTTTTTTTTTGTTTGAAATAAAATCTACAGTGCTGTTAATTTTATTATGGTTTTTTATACTACAAACTTCAAAAATCAGAAAAAATCAAATTAAATTTATCTTAAAATAATTATGAATCAATTATCTACACGCAAATATTTACTTGTGGAATGGGTAATTCGTGGACCCAAACCATCAGTAAGAAAAATTGATATAATCTGTTCTTCATGGACAAAAAGCGTAAAGGAACATAGTAAATCAGTTGTCAAAGCATATTTTCCACCTGCACCATACGAAGAATTCGACCAACTACTTCAAAACCAATGTTCTCCAGCTGATACTTGAAAGTTGTACACTGTAAAAATAATCGGTGAAGCAGGTAAACAGATCTATATATATATGTATATTTGTTAAATATCAAAACTCATTATACTCATGTATCAAACCAAAGTATATATTTCTTCTTTTTTAGTGTTCCGTAGGACACTTATGTTTTCACTTTTCGTGTGACTTTTTGTTATTTCGCGATAAAAAAAAAAGTTATGAATCGAATTGGCTTCTACGAAGGCCATTAGTTTCCATTTTTTTTCCCAAAAACAATCATCATATTTATTTCCAATTTTTAGGCCTTATCAGATGTGATAGTGCCATTTTTCGACAGGGCCCAATTTCAAATATTGACGGATCGGATCCGGCAATGATTCAATCGACGACGCTTCATCTGTAGACTCTACGATATTTTTTTGAAATTTTTTGGTCGTTTATTTTTTTTTTTATTAAACAAAATATAGTGTCAGAATTTGTTTTTGCAAGATATTTTTTGAACCATCGAACCGAATTAGTTGATGTTAAATGAAATTTATGTTTTTTTTTTCCCAAAAGCAATTATCATATTTATTTTCAATTTTTGGGCCTTATTAGATTTAATATCCGCATTTTTCGATAGGGCCCAATTCCAAATATTGACGGATCGATTCCGGCAATGTTTCAATCGACGACGCTTCATCTGTAGACTTTACGATATTTTTTTGAAATTTTTCAGTCGTTTATTTTTTTTTTAATAGTCATTTATTTTACAATAAAATGAAGAAACACATCAAACAACAAGAAAAAAAATAAAAAATTCTACGGAACACTTAGGGTGCACCTTGGAGGACTTGACTATATTTTTTTTTTTTTGTAAATGTTTTTTTTTAGGGAATTTTAATTTCCTATTGTTTTCGCTTTTCTTCTGGACCCCCCCGCCCCTCCCCCAACCATGGTAGACACCCCCCCTAAAAAATTTTCTAAGTCTTTTAATCTCAACCATGGTCTATCCATGGTTGGGGGGGGGGGAGAAAGAAAGCGAAAACAATAGGAATTTAAAATTCCCTAAAAAAGATAAATATGGGAAAATATCAGTAAATATAAAGGAGAATATAGGAAAGTGACTGAATATAAAGAAAAAAACGATAAATATGGGAAAATATCAGTAAATATAAAGGAGAATATAGGAAAATATAGAAAAGTGACTGAATATAAAGAAAAAAACGATAAATAAAGGAACATATCAATTTTGCCCCCCCCCCCCCCGAAAATTTTCTAAGTCCCTTAATTAATCTAAACAAGATGAATATGGAAAATGAAGAAAAATATAGAAAAATAAAGAATATATAAACGAATAAACGAAAATATAGAAAAATCACTGAATATAAAGAAAAATACGATAATTATAAGAAAATATTAGGAAAATATGAGTAAACAAAAAAGAAAAGTATAGCAAAATATCATCGAAAAATCATATTTAACAACAAGATTTTTCAACAAAAAGATTTAAATAAAAATTATTAACATGATAAATTATTAAATATTCAAGTCAAACATAATGATACCAGTAGAAGCTAATATAAAATTCGATGACGATGAGGAAAATGAAAATATACCAAAAATTAATTTCGAGATTAAAAAAATACAAGAAATTGTACATCTACCAATTAAATAATTTGCAGGCAAAATAATTTTAGCGAAAAAAAAAAAAAAAAAAGAAAACTATTCAATAATAATAATGACATTATTTAGATATCATCGCAATCATAATAGCAATAAATAAAGTGGAATTTATATATGCAATGTCAGGACGGTTATTAAAATAAAGAACAATAACATTAGAAGACGACAGTGATTATGAAGTAAAATAAAATTTAAATAAAAAAAAAGTTTGATTAAACTAAACAAAGATAATAAATTTACCAAAGGAAATATATTTTAGATTGAACTAACTTTATGGAATGAAGAGGCAGAAAATTTCTAGGAAAAAAGGGTGATGTGATAGCATTAAAGGAATTGAAAATAAATGAATATAAAAAGTTAAAAATATAACGACGACTTCAGCAACAACTAAAACGTTAAATCCTGATTCAACCGAGAGAAAAAAGTAAATAAAATAAATACAATCGAACTCGACAATTTTGTAATAAATATTTAACATTGACAGGCTAAAATCATAGTACAACAAAATGAATAAAAACGGAGAGTTTAAAAGGTTAGAAGAAAGCGATTCTGGACATGGAGATGACCCATTAGAAGGAATAAGCAAAATGAATGAAAATTAAATAAATTTTAGTTGTAACGATAGAGAATGAAATAAATTTGTAGTCACGAATTTCGATATATATTAAAGAAGAAATTAAAATTCTCCCCGCAGGGAAAGCACAGTTGCTTCAGCAACTGTATGATCATTTTTTTCATAATTTCTTGTCTTTCATTCTAGATTCTTTTGAAACTATAAACAGTCATTATAAAAAAGTCGAAGAAGGTAAAAAATACGGATTTTCAAGTGGTTCTGATAACACTCAATCTGAAAGAGCTGTCAGTCTTGAGTTAATGATCCAGACTTCACAATTCAAAAGACAAGAACTACAATTATTAGAAAAACAAGCAGAATTGATGAATTAAAATAATTGTAAGTAAGACAAATTAAGTAAGACAAAATACACACATGAAAATATAAACGACGTACTGCTTGATATTTATATTATAATTGTTTCAGATAATCATTCTACAAGCAACAAAACTGTCAAAATTCCACTAGAAAATCCTGGTGTTGTAACGATTAATGAAAATATTGGATCAGGTCAAGATGTTATTTATAATTCTACATCTGAAACTGACACTGATAAAACAGTTAATAATGATGATCTACCACCACCACCTAAAAGAAAACGTAAAAATAATAAATTGAACAACCAAGCATCAAAAGCAGTACAACCATCACAATCTTTACATGCTAAAAAAATTAACACATTATGCAATATTGTCAAAGAGATACAAAAAGATGTCAAGCAGTTGAAAAATGGCATCATTCAAAAGCCTGCGGATCTTGAGGGAGACTATAATATCACACTGCCCATAAAAAAAATGATCGACTTGGTGTCATTAGAAAAAAAATTAAAAGAAAATAAAGACTGTCGTAAAGACGTTGTAAGTACACAGTTTTACATAGCATATTTTATCTAAATAGGCAAAAATTAGTTGAAATATTTGTATTTTTAATTGATATTTTGTGCAGGTTAATTACATAAAACAGGTAGGTGAAGAAGCAAAGACCCTACCAGGTTTCACGAGGTGTATTTTAAGAGCTTTTTTCATCAGAAAAGTAGCTGTTAAATTATCAGCCGCAAGACAGGTGAATGAAAAGTTCTGCATGACAAAAGAAATCCCAGTTACCAAGAAATGCATTTTAGGTAAGAAACAAATAATATAAATGAATAAAAAATAAAAATCTATGAAAGATATGATAAAAATTAATTTCTTTATTTTTTAAAGATGCACTCAAAGAAGGACGGTCAAAACTCAAAGAGACGAGTCAATGTTTGTCTGTTTTAAGCAGCTGCTTGAAAAGAGCAACCGACTGGAATCAAAAACAAAAAAAAAAACAAAAACTCCAGCTGAAAATATAATAAGCCTTGCTGAGTATGCTGAAACTGAAGACATCAGTGATGATGACAAAGACATTTCATAATATGAATATATATTTTTAATAATAATTTGTTGAATAAAATATATATCATCTTGGATAAAATATAGATTGTAGTGACAATAATAAAAAAAATTTTTTTCAAACAAAAATATAATAATAAATAACAAAAATAAATTCGTAAAAAATTTTATTTGTTCTCACGTTGTTTCTTAGTTTTTCTTATTAGCATATCTAATCAATGATATATTATTAATTCATTAATACTAATAATAATTAATTCTAAACAAATTGAGTTTGCAAATCAAAAACAGTAAGGGCCGGTTTTATAATCCATAATTACAGTTAACTACTAGTCCATAAAAAATTTAACTACTAGTTAAGTAACTAACCGAATTCATTACCATAAGTCGACTTATTTCTTCTGTTCAAACGGTAGATGTCACGGTATGTTAAGTACTTTTAATAATAATTATTATTTTAATAAAAAAATATTAATAATTTATAAGGATTATTATATTATTTTTTATTCCTTTCAAATTTTGGTAAGACAAATGTTTATTTAATAAAAAAATATTGTGTTAAAATAATTAAAAGAGTAATTTTCGTTGTAAATATATTGACAAGTTTTTATTCTTTATAGCTGGTGACTGCTCTTGCAGCAATGGGAACAATAACTGTTGGTGCTGTTGTTAAAAATTATTTATCATGGAAAACAAAGCAAAAGAAAGACACCAGTTCGCTTGGAAGATCCAACAGCCAAGAATCAATTGCCTTTAATTGAAAAAGAGATATTAGTTCATATACAAGAAGATTTAGATTTGGTTTACGAACACCAGAACATGTATCTGGTTTACCACTTGGTCAGCATGTTCATTTGATAGCCACAACTAATGATGAAATTGTTATCCGACCATATACATTATATTTTTAATCCTTAAAATGTGATTAAATTAGTAAAATAAATAATTTGTTTAAACAGGATACGACAAGATCAACAACAGTTAGTCCAAGTATAATAATTGACAAATGCAAAGAAGACACACTACCATCAGTACCAAGAAAATGCACATGAACTTTGACATAATCTTCTTGAGGGTATAAAACGTGCATATTTAAATGAAGCAAGTTAACTTGATAGAAACAACACCGATTAATCAAATATTTGGTGGTTACATAGGTACTAAAGTTGGATGATGTCGTCATTGTCGTCATATACCTATATTTAAACAGCATTTTTACATTTTTAAGATTTACTTTTTGATATTATAAAAGCAAGTACACTTGATGAAGCATCATAAAATTATTTTAGTCGTCAACAACTTGATAATAATGATTATAAATAAGGATTCTGTCAAAGATGTGTACCACTAACCAAAAAATTTAGTTTATAACAAACACCCAAAGTTTTATGTGTGCAAGTAACATGTTTTGTACTTGGTGGTAACATATCATGTTGTATTGAATTTAAACAAACAATTAATATGGGACAATATTTATAGCGTGAAAATAATGAAAAAACACTTAAATTAAATTATAAATTAATGTCAATTGTAGCACATGGGACTATCTCTTAATTGTGGTCATTATATTGCTGCTGCACAAGTAAAAGCTAGACAATATTATACATTTGATGATTTATCAGTACGCTCAATTAATTTTTCAAATATGAACACAAATCCATATACCTATTATAATATATTTGAAATAGAAAAATCATCACATGATCAATTAATAAATAATCCGAACCAATGATGATCAATTACAACAACAACAGCACCAACAGTTAAGATATTAATACAGCTTTTATCAATTTATCTAATAATTGTTAATAATAAATAATAAATAAATCATAATATATATAAACAATCTTATAACCTCTAAAAGTCTTTCCTTATGTTTTTATTTTCAAAGAAGACGACGTCCTGACATCTAGATGTAAAATTTGTATCAATATGATAAAGCAGCCGATAAAAAGTTAATCACTAGTTAACAAACTACTAGTTAAATATTTTAACTACTAGTTAACTGTAACTATGGATTATAAAACCGGCCCTAATAAAACTAATGCCAAATTCAAACTTTAATCCAAGTTGTTATTTTTTTTACCATGAGTCGATAAAAACGAGAGAGTGATAAAATATCTAGGGACTTTTTTTAAATGGATTATACTTTGCATAACCTGCCTGTCAAATTCATGTAAATTTCATTTTTATTCTCACCTCAACAATATAATAATTAAAATACGTAAAACAATTGATAGTATGATATATTTATGATAATCAATGAATTTAAAAAAACTGAACAATGCTATAAAATATTTTTATAGACCGTTGACTCATCAAATATTAATGATATTATTGATTATAAATTTTTTTCTATGTCGGATTTAGCACGGAGAGGCGTAACGGTATACATCGGACCGACTTATTTTCCGAGGTATTTCCGACGTAACTACCTCGGACACAGAACGAAAACTTCTACCTGGGTTAAGTTAAAAAGTATGTCTGGGTATGCTTCGTACAGACAACAAAATTATCGTAGCTTGAAAAAAGCTGTTGATGAAAATCAATAAATTTTTGGTGACACATTGAATAGAGTTTCATGGCGTGATAAAAGTGGTGATGTTCTTGTGAATAAGGTAAAAGTTTTTAATTAACTTAATTATCCTGTGACAGTAGCAATTAGACCTGACGATGGAGCAATCAGTCCAAGTTCATGTACGTACAATAATGTACTTGTTAATTCTGTCAATAATGTATCAGATGAATATAGTGTAGTAGATGATGTTGTTAATCAAGAAAATGGAGACGAAAGAACATGAAAGTGGTGATGAAAATATAACAGATGATACGCATAATTTAAATGATGTTTTTGTTGCTCAAGAAGTCCAGACGTTAGGGCAAGTTGATGATCAAAATATAACTGATGATGTGTATAATTTAAATGATGTTTTTGTTGCTCAAGAAGACGAAACGTTAGAGCAAGGAGTTGATAGTAGTTTGAAAGTAAAACTTCAGCAGTGGGCACAAGACAACTTGGACACTTTAAGACTGAATGTAATAACCAAGTTATTAATTTATCTTCATCAGCTCAAACATTGCTATATACAGTACATGTTCAGAGAACTGAGACTATGAAAACTGGTGCTGGCAATAATGGTAGTCATGTTTACTTAGGTATAAAAAATGCTAAAAAAAAATAATAATAATAATAATAATAATAATAATAATAATAATAATAATAATAATAACTTTTTTCCAGAATTCATGCTATTTCAACATCATGGATTTGTCTCAATAATGGTTTTCAAGAAAAAGAATTAATTATCGGAATTTTTTTTTTCAATTTTATAGTTTTTTTTTTTTTTTCAAAATATATAAATGGAAAGGAATTTTGCAAAGCGGGTGATAGAGTTTTTTGAGACACATAAGTTGAGCCTAATACGAAGTCTCTATTATGATTTTGCGTCGAGTTATTTATTGCGCCGTTTTTATAACTTGTAAAATTTTCACATAAAAACATACTATTTTAAGTTACATAAATAATAATTTAAGAATAATGAAATATAAAACAAAAAAGATTTACGAACAAAAAACCTCTGGTGATAAATACTCTCTGATAGATAGTTTAGACACCACAAATTTTTCAATAAGAAAAAAAATTTTTTCAAAATTTACATTTTAGTTTTTTGATTAAAAACTATTATCAATAGAGCAAAAAACCTATCACGCGGGCGATAGAGTTTTTTAATGCGCTTCTTTTGAGCCTAGTACGAAGTCTCTCGGTTACTTAGTTCGTAAGTTATGAGCGTTTTTTTCTTTCCGCCGATGAATTCAAGACTGCGGCTGAGCCTATGTCTCCTAGCCTCCGTAAAAATAAAAAATTTAGTTTCTTTTATATCCGTATGAATATTTAAAATAAAACTGCAAGAAGTATTATTTACTATTCTCATTAATGGACTCGAATAATTAATATACTTATACAGGTATTAGTGAGTATCATCTGTACTCAATTCTTCAATATTAAAATAATATTCTTCACTACTACTTCAGAGAAAAATCCAGTATGATTTTGAAACTATTATATGTATCAAAATTAAATAGTAATACCAGATTAATCATAATAATAGAACTAGCTTTTGGAAATTTACAAGTTTGAAATCCTGACTGATCAAATAATGTCCCCAAAATCGCTCTTGAACTAGATACGTTTTTTGAGGACTGTCCTCAAAATCTATGCCTTTATCAATAGTACATTTTAAGGACATTTCTGCATTTTAAGGACCGTCCCTGAAAATTATTGAAAAAAATTGAGGGTCTTGAAATAATTCCAGAATAAAATATTTTTTTGAGGACGGTCCTTAAACTAACGTCGTCACCTGAAAAATAACGGAGACCGTCCTCAAAATGCAAAAATGTCCCCGAAGTCCTGGATAAATGACTGAAATGGACCTCAAAAGCAAGTCTACACATACATATAGGTTTATGTGATTGTATATAGTTATATATAATTCTATACTGGCATTTATGATCTTAAAAAATTTTTGACCACTATTATATACGATAATATATGCTTATATATGACAGAATAGAGTTTTATATAACTATATATTGTTACATCTAAACTTATTTCACCGGGTATGTATAACAATATATAGCTATATGTGAATATATAGAGTTATATGTAATTCTATACAGAGATTTATGATTTTAGAAAATTTTTGACCACTCTTATATATAATTTTTCATAGATCTATATAACTATATATTGTTACTGTGACGAGTCTTGCTCGTCCACCTTAAATTAAAATTATATTTATTTTTCTTTGTTAATTTTTTTTTATTTTTGTTATTATTATTATTGTACGGTTGACCAGAGTCGCTTTTATTATTTTTACTGGCGTGAGTAAAGAGGGGAGAAACCGGTTTTGTACTCCTAATAATACCTCTTCTAATACTACCGTTCCTACCATCTCCAACAAAATTGGAGAGGGTAGAACCACGGCTATTTAAGCTGTGGCACAGCACACACAACACACATTCCCTTGCCTACAGCCGCAGAGGGTCGAGGTTCTCTGGCGAGTCATCCCAGAACCTCGGACAACATCTCCCTTGCCCCCCTTGGAATTGGCGTCATCCATTCGATAGCCTTAGGAAGTGGAGCCATCCCTTCCACCAAGGTCTAGGAGTAGGAGTCATCCATCCTAAGATTCCCACTACCTTGGCCATAGTTAGTATTGTGTGGTTTCTTTTGTTCTCCCTTTTTGAGTAAGCGTATTTGATCAATCATTTATTGTGTTGTATTTGGATCTTAGATAGGTTTTCGTATTTAATTATTAAATAAACTTGGTTAATTTTGAGTACATTAATTATCGTTTTGTTGAGTGATTTATTTTCCCATTGTTTTATCATTTCAGTGACGTAAATTTAATATTCTTTACCCGTCCCTCTCTCCACGAACCAGCATACTGAGCGACCCAGGCAAACCCCTCAACTTAATTTTAGGACTTACTATTTCAGGTCCGGATCAACATCTTAGGATTATTGTGCGCTATTTGGATTATTTGGATTATAGTGCGATATTTGGATTATTTGGATTATTGTGTGCTATATGGTTATTTGGATATTCGGTTATTTGGTTAGTTTTGAGGTCGTTTTGTTGCTTTAGCGGCGTAGAATAAAGCAACTGGCATATTTTAATTGTCGTTTTTGGTGATTTTAGCGGCGTAGAATAAAATCCCGGTAGTTTAAATGACGTTTTTGGTAAGTTTTAGCGTCGTAGAATAAAATTTACGGTCCCCCCTTTGTGATTTATTTATTGATCACATTGATGGAATAATCACATAATGTGATCAAAAAAATATAAAAGTGTTTTAAATTAAAATGTGATAAATAAATGAATCACATAATGTGATCAAAAATATAAATGTGATTTTAAATCAAAAATGATTATTTTGTCATGATTAGTGTGAGTGCTGTGTGTGTAAGTTTGCAATTGCGCATTCATCCAGCAAATTTATGATTAAGCTACATCTTGCGTTCGAATTTTGAATTAATTAAAAAAACCAAAACAATTTACTCCATGGCGTGTAAACACACACGTGGATTCAGACGCCGTAATGATAATAATTTTCGACGTTTGATTTTGATTGGTCAACTTAAAGCCTTAATAACTCAGGCACAAAGCGTCGTAGACCCAGAATTGAAAAACATTTACCATTTAAAATTTCACGTAGAATCTCGCAGTATACCTCCTGTTCGCGACTTACGATACATCCTGTTTATTTTGACGTAAATGCTTCAATACGTATCAAGCTATTATATTAATACAAGCAATAATTAATGTTGTTACTGCAAATCGATGGTTGTCAAATATGTTAACAATGATACAATTATAACAAATGTTTATAAAAGCTAAATAAATTGATCATTCAGCGTTATTAATATTACCACGTATTACAACTGAAAAACTTGATTTTTTTGATAATTTACCGAAATCATCACCAGAACTTTGTTCAATTATAAAAAATATAAAACAATTTAAAAATTATTTTAATCATACTGATTTTGATAATTGACAAATTGATAAAATTTATAATTATTAAAATATACCAATTATTAATATTAATATTTAAGATATGACTAATGATAAAATCTCAGATATTCAAAATATCAATTCAAAAAAAAATACAAATCAAATTTCAGAATTATTCACTGATAGTTGTTATACATTACATGTAAATCAAAAAAAAATTAGATAAACACAAGGAATTAATAAATGTAAACATGGAAAAATTAAAGATGATCATTGGTTTATTGGTTTTAGTGACTTGAATAATAATCAAAATTAGACATTAGAAAGAATTTATTCAGTTTGACAACAATTAAGGACACATTAGTTGGAATTTACATTACTTCAATATTCATATAATACAACACTTGTTTTTTATTTAATATCAGATTCATATATTGGAATGGATCAACAGTACAAAATTAAAGCAATGATTAAAACAAAAACTCAAAATTAAATGTATTATTATTATTTTCTTTCTATTTATAGTTTTTTTTTTTTCAAATATTTATTCACACCGGATTATTTACTTTATAATTATAATAAAGTTGTATATAAATATAAAATATACTTACTGAGAATAATTTTACAAATAATGTTTTTGTTTTTATGTTAAATATTATGTAAAAATATTATTTGGATAAATTTTCTTTGATGATATGCTCATTGTGTTTTTTAATTATTATTGATAATATTTTTTATAAGCTAATTACTATGTCTCCCAGGTTTTATTTATTTATTTTTTTTTTATATTTCAAATGACAAAAAGCTCAATATAGTAAAAAAACAAAATTCAGCTATCACACAATTTGATGAATAATTGGGTAAATTTATAAAAAAAATATAAAAAATATAAGGTTTTTTTTCTTCAGCTAAATTACCAGAATAAAACTATAAATATTCAATAGAAATAAAATTTAATTAAATCAAAACTGAATCAGAAATAATGAAAAAACAATTATTATATCAATTTAATCTATATTAAGAAATACCAATTTTATTTTTTCAATAAAAGAGAGTAAATTTTCATAAGAAATAGGTTTTAAATTCATAATATGGGTATTATCAATATTATTTTTTTTATAAATTTTTACATGTAAGTTCATATAGATTTTTTTATTTTTTAATGTTAATAATAAATTTGATTTTCAACAAATTGTGCTTTTACAAGTATGAATTGACGAAAAAAAAAAAAAAAACAAACAAAAGTTCGTTGGTTCTCAAAACATTCGGTTACTTCGAGCGGTTCGATCTAGTAATTTGATTATTTTTTTAAAAAAATAACGATATTTTTTTTTAATGGCGTAATATACAATATTACTTGAAACAAATATTAAGAAAAATATTAAAATAAGATTGATAGTTTTATTGGTAGTGGTAAATAAACTGATTGAGGTGAGGTGGCCGACATCCTAATTTTTTTTTTATCTGTGTTAATATTTGATAATAAGGATTTTAATTCTTCTTTGATTGGTAGAAATAATAAGTATTTGAACATTTGAGATATTCGTTGTCAACGAGGATATATAATAAAAGAAAGAGACTGTATTTCGTCATGATATGCGTATTATCAAGAGACTTGGTAGAGTCTCGCCTCAATTTTTAAAAAACGAAACTCTTACTGGGTATAAGTATTTCAAGTCGGTGTTCCGTGACGTCGTATCAAATGTCGTTCTAATTATTTGTTAAAAAAAAAAATAAAAATAGTTTCATTATGTATTGTAACCGATTTTCTGACCTGCACGGCGAGAACTATCGGCCAAGGTTAACAACGAGGATTTCTCACCATCCTCCTCTAAATCACCGGGGGGAGCCACGTTGGTTATCTCGGAAGCCAACAGCCGTAGGAGTAACGAGAACAAAATACGAGAACCTAACTCAGTCTTAGAAATGGTAGAGGGGCGCGGTCCACCTGATCGGACTATGAAATACGTAACCAAACCTGAGGGAACTATCGTGAACCAAGTATAGTGTGTTACATACGCCTATATTACATTGCGACTATACTATATTAAAATACTGACGTCACAAGTATCATAAGTGTAGGAGCAAATATTCTACATGTGAGATATGTATTTTGTATAGGGAACCATACAGCGAACCATCCGTGACCAGGTCTTACACATATGTTGCCATTGCAATAATAATATATCTTAATATTATTATTATTGTTATTATTTACAGCGATCCATTCGTGAACTCACACATACACATTTAGGTGTAATGATGGTCTAACCATCACATACATATTATGTAGCGAGAATATAATAATAATTATTATTATAATGAGAGAACCATATAGCGTGATCATTAGTATTAGTCCATCATTGGAAATTCAGACAGAGTTTCACCCGGACTTAACGTCTGATACCTAGGGAGCCTTTACGAGAGATCCAACGATGTCGAGAGAACCAGTAGTGAACCAAGAGAGCTAGTCAAGAGAAGAGAAGTGATCAGTTCGAGAGCCAGACAAGTTGTGTCGTCTAACGACGACGTTCAGTGCTCAGCTGGTGTGAGCTTTAACCCCACTCAGGTAGCACTCTCCTACCTATCGCCCCCGGACATGCGCAGCACGCTTTCCTAGCCCGCAGTTCGATAGGTTTACGATCAGGCTTCGTACGCAGCCTTCGGTGAGTTCGTCTCTTCGACGGAGGAGTGGAAGCCATTGCCAAGAGGTTTACGTACCAAGTCACGTTACAAACATCGAATAGGCGCCCCACTCGACGTGATGTATAACTGACTTGGCCTTCCACAGAGCCTCTAGCACAATGTTCCTTTAATTATTAATAACTAACTCCTATTAGTTATTAACAATACAGGCGATAACAAATAAATAATAAGAACTCATTACTCTGTAACAAGCTCTTTTAATAATTATTTATTTTGAGAACCCACGAAATAATAAATTTCGTTACAGTATATCGATGCCTCTCTTTCCAATGAGCTTACTCTCGATTTTTTCTAGCAAATAATAAAAAAGATATAAGAGTCAGTAAAAGCCAGGTATTAAACCTTACTAAAAAATAAATTTTCAAGTTGAAATGTCCACATTTCCTCGGATACCCGCGCCTATCCCTTCTCCTGAATTTTTCTCTCCATGCATATAGGTGTTTTATGCAGCTGCATGTGTTAGTTATTTATCATTGATGGTATAGCAGAATTTGTTTTTTTTTTCTTATTGTTCAAATCATACATACACGTTTTAATTTTTATATTCAAGAAAATTAGTATTCGATTATTATTTATTATTTATTATGGTGAAATATCGTAGCCGGATTACTTACAAGACATAATTATTTCGCCCTATAAAATAATCCTGCATGATTCGTAATTAATTGACCCAATTCACCCAGCGCACTTAAGACAAACTATAGGTAGGTTTGGGCAGATAGACGCGTAATTTAGGAAGGGTAAATGACACCTGAGAAGGACACGAAAAATATAACACAAACACAAATATAATTTTATAATAAAATAATTGAGACGACACACGAAATTTATTATTCGGAAAAAGCATCAATTTTATTTATAAGAAACACCATGATTTGAATTAAAAATTACATATAAAAACACACTTAATTCAACGTAAAAATTATAAAAATATAAAAATATAAAATACGCAAAACTACATTAAAACAAAGGCCCCACGCGTCGATAATATAGAGAGAGAAACATCAAGTGAATTACGGAGTCAGTGATTTGAAATATTAAAGAAGCGACCCGTTAATAAAATATTGCGCGGCCCGGTGAATTATCAACTAGATTGAGAAGCAATCTAGTTGTTAAGAAATAAATGAAACACTGACTCTACATTTACGTAATTACTACACTTGATTATCGCCGAGACTCTACTTAAAATTACACTGATAATAAACACAAATGAACACTTAATATAAAATTAATAATTGTACTTACAATGATGGTTGAATTAAAATTACTGGCTACAACGACGTGGACCTTGACCTTGGTTTCGCTCTGATTACAATGGATACTTAAAGATGTGTAGTTGATTGATGATGGACAACAGTATTAATCGTAAAAGTAAAGCACTCGCGTAGTACACAATTTAAATCTTCAATTAATTAATTATTTTATTGAATTTAAAATATATTTAAAACCAATTTAATTAAATTTATTGTATAGCAGAAGGCTATACAAATTATTTAAAATAATTAAAGAATTTAAATCTGATTGAGAAATATTAAAATATCAAATAAGTAAACTTGCAACTGATTTGACAATAAAAATATTCTAAGTTTTAATCCAAAAATAATTAAATTCCTCTAAGTCAAAATGCATATATTGTAAAATTTTCCAAGTTTTAATTTAAAAATATTAATATCTTCTAAGTTTTAACTCAGAAAAATAAAAATACTCTAAGTTTTAATCCAAAAAAATAATTAAACTTTTCCAAGTCAAAATTCAGACATTAAAAATTTTCTAAGTTTTAATTTAAAAATATTAAAATTTTCTAAGTTTTAATTCAGAAAAATAAAAATATTCTAAGTCTTCAAACTCAAAAATAATCAAATTTTCTAAGTCTTTATTAGAAGAATAAAGCTTCGGCGATTAAGTAGAACTTAATTAGAGCTGGAAGAGCTAGTTATGGTGCAGAGACTGCAGACCAAGTGATCTGTAAAATCTAGATCGATTTAGTTTGGGACTCAATCAGCCCTTAGAAAAGTGGGGATCTTTCGGAGACGTTTGGTTTTCTCCTGGTCCATTTCCTATTTTCCTTAGTCTACTTTTTTTTTATTGGTCAGCCCGAAAGCGTGATCTTTGATTATTAATTAAAAATATTTCTAATTAAAATTTTATAACATGAGTGGTTTCTTTGTCTAAATTAATTCATCAAAAATTAATTGGTAAGCGAAATCCTTTCGTTAGGCTTTTTTGTTATAGCTTTTAAGTTGTTAAATTAATAATTATTTAAACAAACTGAAAGCTATGAGAAAAATGGCTAAGGAAGGAAGTTGCTTACCAATTAATTTTTGAAGAATTAATTTGGCTAAAGAAAATAATTAGCGAGCTACATCCTTTTCTTAGCAACTTGACAATATAGCTTTTTATTTATTCAAACAAATTGAAAGCTATAGGAAAAATGGCTAAGAAATAGATGTTGCTTACCAATTAATTGTCAATAGCCTTTTATCTATTTAAACAACCCTGGTGGAAAAAATCTCTCCGGATTTCGACGTAATTGAGACTTCCAGAGATATTTACAGAGTAATCTCCAGACTATTTTCATAATATCTCCGGATTTTTTCCGGAATTTTCGCTTAAAAAAAACCAACAAAAAAAAATAGAAAAATCAATAAAAGAACCAGAAATAAGAGTTTACATACGAAATATAAAAACCGAATTTTCTTCCAAGAAAATCCGGAGAAAATCCGAATAAATTCCGGATTAATATCTCCGGTAGTCTCAATTGTGAATTGCGTAGAAAATTCGGAGAAATCCGGAAAAAATCCGGATAAATTATTTCTACCAGGGAAATTGAAAGCTATAGAAAAAATGGCTAAGGAAAGGATGTTGCTTACCAATTAATTTTTGAAGAATCAATTTAGCTAAAAAATTTAACTGGCAAGCCACATCCTTTCTTTAGCCATTTGTTAATAGCTTTTTATTTATTTAAACAAATTATAAGCTGTAAAAAAAATGGCTAAGGGAAGGATGTGGCTTACTTATTCATTTTTAAAAAATTAATTTAGCTAAAAAAATTAAGTGGCAAGCCACAAAATTTACAAAAATAAAAGAAGGGTTGCCTACGCTATAGAAATTTTGCATCGGGCCCTCTATACTCTATAGGACGAGGTACATATTCTGCACGCCATTTTAATTTCAATAATTAGAGGTATTCAAGAGTCTATCATAGTAGCGTAAATGATAAATTCTATATTATATTTATTAAAAAAAAAAATTATAATAAAAAAAAAATTTTTAAAATTGTGAACAAGTCTCAAAAATCAGGACATTTGACAAATCAGGACCGTATCAGGACAAGCCAAACAAAATCAGGACATGTCCTGCTAAATCAGGACGCATGGTAACCCTAATTAAAGGTATGATGACTAAACAGGTAATTAAAAATTGGGGCTTTTTGGGGACATAAATCGTAAATTTATGTTTTGTTTTTATCAATATTGTTTTTTTTTTAATTTTTTCTTGTAAGTTTATATGGATTTATTTTTTTTGGTTTTGAAATTTGTATACGGGTGCTTTCGTAGGTGTGAATTGAGAGAAAGAAAAAAAAAAAAAAATGGTTCATGTGTTAACATAACGTTTGGTTAAGTTGGGTGTTCAATTTATTCGCTTTAGAATATTAAACATATTTTTTTTATTTTATTATTGCTTTTTATGATTAAATAATGTAGTTTTTAATATTATTAACAATAATTATAAATAAAATCATTTGAAAGAAAAAGGGAGATAGAGAGAAAGAGAGAGAGAGAGAGAGAGTCAGTGCGTATAGTAGAAAGACAACGAAAAAAAAAAAAAAAAACGAAAGATCAGTTTGATTCGGTTACTTTAAGAGGTTTGGTCTAGTTTGTTCGTTTTAAAAAAAAATATTGATATTTTTTTTATTTTATTATTTTTTTTTTATAATTAACTTATGTCATATTTGATATTACATTAACAATGATATTAAATACTATTGTAAACTAACAATAACTAATAAAAGTATTTGAAAAAAAAAAAAAGAGAAAGAGACAGAGTCTGCGTGTAGAAGAAAGACAACGCCACCACAAAAAAAAATACAAAAAAATACAAAATACAAATTCAGTTTGATCCGGTTACTTTGAGCAGTTCAGATGCTTAGATGCTCAGATGCTCTTTTCAGAGACAGGAAAAAAAATTAAAAATCATTCTGAAAAGTTGAATTTTAGTTCTACGTAACTATATTCATTCAGACAATTGTAAAAAATAAATTCATGCAATCAAAGGTCTTAAAATAATATACCAAATGGCTGACAATTTCATGATTGATGAAAAAAAAAAAAAAAATAGGACATTTTGAAAATAAGAAAAATAAATTGGATTGTAAAAATTTAATAGTGGTGAACATTTAAAGCCAACATTTCAATGCAATTAAACTTCATTATTTTGATTCTTAGTTTATTTCTATTTATGCGATGCAATCGAAGTTTGGGATAACTGAAGAATGTCCAAAAAAAAAAAAACCAAAGTTGGTAGTTAAAGTAGTTGACATCATGTTATAAATCAAACCCAAAGACGATAATCAAAGAAAAAGATTCTTTTATTTCAGTTTAAAAAAAAAAAAAAAATTAGCGTGTTGCGAGTACGCGCGGGGGAAGTGAAACTTCTTTCGAAGTAGTTGCATGTCACGCTGAATATCTCGCTGAATAATAATAATAATAATAATACTTACAATAATATTCAAATATAAATATTATTAGTTAATAATAATTATTAGTATTTATATTTCGAATATTATTATTATAAATTTTATTATCAATATCGTCACATTAATGGAAAAAGGGCGTAAGTGTCATTTTTGGGAATTTTTTTTTTTTCTAAAAGAAAAAGGGCGTAAGTGCGAATTTATAAATTTTCGGGCTTTGCATCTAATTTTGAGGCTTAAAAAAAAGAAAAAAGGCCGTAACAGCCTTTGATAAAGGATAAAGGGCGTATGTTCAAGGACTTACGCCTTTTTTTCATTTATCAAAATCATTTTTAATAAAAGATAAAGACTTGTCATTATTTTTGTTTTTCTTATTAATAATAAATTATTTATAATTATCAGTAAACAATCAATAATTTAAAAAATCCTGCCACTATATAAATTTCAAATAAAATTTGAAATACGCCCTTCATCTTTTATCAAAAATTATTTTGATAACGGAGAAAATGCGTAAATCCTTGGACATACGCCTTTTATTATTTATCAAAGGTTGTTACGCCCTTTTTTCTTTTTCTTTTTTAAGTATTAAAATTAGATGAAAAACCCGAAAATTTATAAATTTGCACTTACGCTCTTTTTCTTCTAAAATTGACGTTTTTGGCACTTACGCTCTTCATCCTTTAATGCGACGATATAATTGATACCATTGATATTATTACTAATATTATATTGATATTATTGTTAATCATAATATTATTAGAATTATTATTTATTACAATAAAAAATTTGAACAAATAATAATTAAAGAAATGAACGAAAAAAAAACTAGATTAATTTTCATATAAGCCATGTAAGCTGCAGTCGCGAAAGTTTTATAAAATACTCATTGGAAGACTTTTGATTTGTTTTAATTGGTACTGCAATTATTATTTTTTACCTATAAATTAATGTGTGAAAAAAGATAAACATTTATATTTTTTTTCATTAACTTAGAATCATTAGACCTTAAATGATCAGAATATTTTATACTAATTTGTTCTACAAACATTTAATTTTTACCCTATAAACAACAGAGTAAATATATATTCACTCCGAAATGTTTAAATACAAACGCGAGGGTTTTTTTTAATTCAATGCTTATCTATTTTCAAGAAAATAGCAGAAGCCGCTTTTTAGTAATCCGGGATGTCGAACGTTTACTCGTCATTTCATCATCCTAAAAAGAATCGATATTTCTCCCTCTCACTTCTATCCTTTCTTACTTTGAATGTTGTATCATACGACCCTATTATACAATGGAGAGTATTGCGTAGCTTGTTTACTACGTTCTCAGAGTCAGAAAACATAGCAGATTCCAAAAGTAAGAGAGGGAAATATCCTTCTCAGTGACCTGAGATGTCTAACGTTGCTGCTACTTGTTATTTCATCATTCTAAAAAATCGATATTTCCCCCTCTTACTTTTGGAATCTGCTATGCTTTCTGACTCTGAGAACGTAGTAAACAAGCTACGCAATAATCTCCATTGTATAATAGGGTCGTATGATACAATATTAAACGTAAGAAAGGATAGACGATAAATGTGAATAGATGAATGTTATTCAATAAATGGCGGTAAATAATAATAAATTTGAATAAAATGGAGAGTGGAATATTAATGTATTTATTTATTTCTTTATTTTTTAGCCTTATATTGAGGTTGATGCTGGAGTCTCGGTGCCACTTCAGTGGTACAATGCTATGGGACCAGAAATTCTGCGTGACATTGTCAAAGTGGCAAGCCATGTATGAGCCACCAGAAAGAACTCTTTATGTTGACAGCATCAGCATCAAAACTGTATTCATGGAGGTCGATGGAGAATATTATTTTTAAAAATACTAATAATATTCTTAATCTTTTTGGTTTTTATATATTTTATATTCGATCGATTACAACAAAATAACATATAATAATGTAAAAATGTAAAAAAAAAAAAAAAAACATTTGTAATGAGTAATTGTTGTTGAAATCGATATTTCCGATAAATATAACTTCAATGAAAATTTAAAATAAAATAAGAACAATTCGTGTTTTCATTGAAACATATTATTATTATTATTATTATTATTATTATTATTATTATTATTATTATTATTCTATGAACAAATTGGATAAATAAAAAAATAAGTAGCTTAATAAATAAATAAAAAAATATATAAGGTAAGCATTTTTTTTTAATACTATTTTAATATATTATTCAATGTTCTAAATTGTTCTATAATGTTCTCAATTGTTCTACATTCTTCTAAAATGTTCTAGAAAGATAGTTAATAATTAAAACAATTGATTAATTATGAATATTTTTTATTATTCATTTAAACAGTCAACATTTTAGTTTTTTTTTTTACATTCACAATCATGAAATAATTATTTAATTTTTTTAAATAATAAATTCACATTTACATATATTTGAATTTCGTACTTAAGTGTCTATGAAAAGATGATTTTCTTTAGCGAGAGCTTTTATTTTTTCATATTAAGACTCGGTTTCCAGGAATATTGAGATTCTGTTTGGTAGAAAAACTTCGAATCCATTACTGATTGCTGCAATTACTTTCATTCCATATTTGGTGTTTGCTCTTCTTAAATTTGTAATTTGATAATCAACCAAAGGAGTCAAATCAATCATTTTCTTCGATGGTAATTGTTTATTGAAGCAGGCAACCTCATTTATCTTTATCAATGAATCCATTTTCTGTAAAAAAATTTTATTAATTTATTTATTCTATGTATTTTGTTTTATTGAAATTAAAAATGAGAACCCAAAATTATAAAACTTACTTTTAATTATTTTTTCTTCTCTGGATTGATACTCTGTGACTGCTGGAATGTATCTGATGCTACAGACGTAGTTCATTTCTCTTTTATAGTAAATGAACGACCTCGAAATGTTCTAAAATATTTTAGATCATTCTCAAATGTTCTGGAATATTCTGTAATGTTCTATAATGTTGAAAAAATGTTTTTGAAATTTCTATAATATTCTAGAATGTTCATCAAGGTCATATTTTTTAGTATATAAAGCCGGATTTGCGGAAGATTCAGTTAGTGAGTCAGTGAATTTATATAGTGATCGTCAAAGTGATATAGTAATAAAATGGAGTCTAAAAAGTGTTCAAAATCAATTGAGATTATGGAAAAAGGATTTGCGCTAGCTCGTACACCTGAACAAATAGAAAAATAATTGAAGCTTGAATCTAAGAACATCAGACTTTTAAATAAAACATTAAAAGTTTCTGCAAAGTCAATTGGTGATAAAATAAGAATTCAAACAACAATTCTCAACTAAGATCGTTATGTGAAAAATTCAAAAGTGAACGAAAACATGGTGCTGGTGTCGGACATAATAAAGAACGTAGTGATAGAGTCAAGTGGTTAGATGGTGATTCAGCATTCCAAGGACGAAGATCAGGAAATATAGTTAATATCAAACGTACTGATATAAATTCATTTTTGGAGGATGCGAAAAAAAAGACAATAAGTCGCTTGAAAAATATTCTTCGTAATCATGAAAATTTGAAAGTGAATGGTGTAAAGCTTGTAAATTTAGAATTGTGAAAAATAGTGAACTTGCTGATGAGTCAAAATATTTTAATACGAAAAATCAAATAATTTTACGAACAACTGACTTGAATAATTGGTTCGATAATAATTTAACAAATAAATTTCTTACAAAAATTGAAGATTTTCAAGAAAAGGATTCTGGTTGGACATTAAGAGCAATTATTAATTTGATGATCAATATTAATCGTTATGAACCATTGAGAGGTGGTATATCAACGTTTATTGAAGTACCAAAAACTATTCAAGCAAAAAAAGCAGTCGCGAATATAAAAAATAACGATGAGTACTGTTTTTTGTATGCTGTCACAGCTGTCTCACAACTTCATCATAGTGTGGTGGGATGAATTTTCCAATAATGTTACGTGACATTTCAAAATTTGAGCTTACGAATGATTTGTCAATAAACGTTTACAGTATTGATGATACTAAAAAATGTGAAATAGCACCAGTATATTTAAGTAAACATGAGTCATCAAAACCTACAATCCATTTACTTATTATAAATAGTGGATTATCCATTGACGAACCAATATTTCATTTTGCATGTATACAAAATTTATCACGACTTGTCAGTTCACAAATTTTGAAGAATAATCATAAAAAGTGCTTATGTGATCGTTGTCTCTGCCATTTTAAAATTCAAAATTCATATGGAAAACATTTAGCAGACTGTAGAAATAATAATAAAGTAAAAATGATTCTTCTAAAAGAAGGTGAAAATATATTGAAATTTCAAAATCATCGATTCAAAGAACCGGTTCCATTTGTCTTCGATGCAGATCTTGAGTGTCTTTCAGAACCTGGAAAAAATGAAACAGATAATCATGTACCATACAGTGCTGCATATTATTTCCACTGTACATATGATAATTTTCTGTCGGAATTTATGACTCGTCGTGGTCCTGATCAGTGATGGGTCTTTGGCCGATTTTTGACTTTATTACATTACATGTAAATTACTGTAATATACATGTAATTTATGTAATTTAGTCCGCCGCCATTTTTAGAGCATCTTCTTTACCGGCCGTCAACAAAAAGCAAGCTGTCAATTGATGTTTACATGTTATATTAATAAACAATAAACAATTAAATTATTAAACAATAATCATTTAACAATTATAACGTTTGAAAAAAATATTTTTGCATAACGACATAACAAAATGACATCCAAGAACATTAAAAATACATCTGTGAGTATAGCAAATAAGTAATTTAATTATATTTTTACTTATGGAGTATGAACAGTTTTATTTTGATAATTATATAGGTATAATTTTTTTCACACACGTTTATTAAGTTCATATTTGACATATTTTTCTTTAATTCCAGTTGGGTTCTCAACGAAGAAAATTAAATTCAAGTTCAAAGATGCCTAATTCATCTCAGAAATCGCCAAAATTAAGTCAAGAAAAACTTGAGCAAATTGATACAGCACTTGGTTATTTTTTTTTTGGTGTAACATCCCATTCAAGGTTGTGGAATCACAGTTTTTTAAAAGTTTCTTGGCTTCTTTAATTCCACCTGAAGTGTATTCACCTCCTACGAGGAAATGTCTTTCAACAACAATTCTTGACCGAATTTATAATGATATTGTAACTAAAAGAGCCTTACATTGTGATACCGATGGAGTACTGTTAATTGATGGGTGGAAAAACTCATCAGCTAATAAGAACAACGTTGTTTGTACTATACATACTGCAGGAGATAAAAGTTTATTTTTAAATTCTTGGGATATGACAGGAATTAGTGAAACTGGTAACCAATTGAAGATAGTTGTTGATGAAGCTGTTGTTATGGCCAAAGAAAAATACAACATCACTATTTATGGTGTAGTATCAGACAATGCTTCACCAATGTTGTTAATGGGGAAGATAATAAATATTTGGCATAGTTCTTGCAATAGTCATAGTGGTAATCTGTTAGCTAAATCATTTGTCTCTAAAGATTATGCAGCAAAAATAAATAAACTTTTAAAACCATTCAGAAATTCAGGTCCTGAAAATGAGTTAAAAAAAAAAAAGGAGGTACACGAATAATTTTGGGTTGTGATACAAGGTGGTGCAGTTACAGGGACTCATTTAAATGTCTTTTGAAAAACTTACATCTAATGCGTGAACTAGTTAAAGAAAAAGTTGTTATTCTTGATACTGAATCAAAAGAATTAATTGAAAGTTCGTCCTTTGAATCTGAAATTACAGATTACATATTAATATTTGATCCAATATGTGAGCTAATTAATATTTGTCAACAATCAAGATCGAGTATTGCAGATGCTTCTGAAGCATGGTCAAAACTTGAAATACCAACTAACAATGATAATTATGAACAAATACTAAGTAAAAAATTAGACAAAGTAATTTCACCTCTGCTTCTTGCTGCAAATCTTTTACATCCTAATTTTCGAGGCAGAAAATTCAAGAACATTGATCAGTTGTCAAAAGCAACTGAATTTATAGAGACACAGTTAACATCAAATGATTCTATCAATAATGAGTCTATTAATGTTCTTTTAGAATTGAATAAGTTTGACAAATATATTTAAGCCCTCCATGCTTACTTTTATTTTTATCTTTTTTTCAATTTTGTTACAGGTAAAAAAATACAGCTATTAATTGATGTTAATGATATAAATTTAAAAGACATCAAATTGTTATTAAAAAAGAGTCTAGCTAGTGATACCATAGGATCAAAAAGTAAAGCTGTTAAATTGTACCAAGAAACAACTCAACATTTGTTAAATTATGTAAGTTTTTGCTAAAAATTTTAGTTTAAAAAAAATTTAAAACACGTCTAAAATTAATATCCATTTAAATATATTTTAGATGACAAATAAAGTGAATGAAAAAATATCTAACGAGCTAGAAGTGTTAAAACAAAAAATTGAGTCTCGGGTGGAAGAGCTGCAAGTTATTTTAGATAAACTTGGTTTGAATAATTATCTTCAAGATCTACAGATTTTTGAGAAAATAAAAACATTTACATTAGTAGGAGCATTCTGGACTGCTGCTGGTCCATCTTATCCAAGACTTACTGCATTAGCTTGGAAAATTTTAAAAATTCCTGCTTCTTCTGCTCAGTTAGAAAGGCTTTTTTCTTCTTGGGCATATATTCATTCTGATATTCGAAATCGACTCAGTGTTGATCGTTCAATGAAGCTGGTCGATATTTATTATTCATTAAAAATGAATGAATCATTCGACGAATATTATGATAGCTTGTTCGATGACTAAAACTGTAAATATTCTTTTTTTTATGTAATCAACTTGAATTTATGAAATTTATTGTATATTTATATTTTAAAATATAACAGAAATTCGTATTTTTTATCATCTTTTTTTAAATATCAAAAATAAACAACAAATTGCATTTTTAATTATCTTTATTTTAATATCAGGTAACAAACATTGGTATTTTTAATTATATTTATTTTAATATTATTTTAATATTATTAATTATTTAAATAATTTTTTTTTTTTTTTGGTATAAAATAACCAGAGTTGTAGTTTCAACCTATTGATATTTTTAATTATACTTATTTTAATATTATTATTTATTAACATAAATTATTAATTTTTTTTTTGTTAAAGAACAATTTTTAATTGTATTATTTGTTTTAATATTATTTTTGAATTATTATTTTATATAATTATTATTTTTTTCTAGTAAAAAAACAACTGGTATTTTTGAACAACGAGTAAAAACATTAATATAAATATTTGTCATCAAATAAAAATTATAATCGATATAGTAATACAAGAGTATTTAAATATTAAAAATAAATAAATATCTGATTACCTTACAAGTTTAAATTCTAAAAAATTTCAGTACGCTTATCTATTCTGTTTGTTGTCAGCTTATCAATATTTACTTGACAAGATTTCAGTGATGGAACAACAGCAAGAAAAAGCAAAATTTTGTTAGCAAAATTCGATATTGTTGGATAAATTAACGTAATTGTATTCCAATAGGATGAAAGAGAATAATTTTGAGTAATGTTGACTTTGGCAAAAAAAATTTTTCCACCCAGGTAAAAACCAAGCTCTTCGACCCCTTTTTGACCAATTGAATCAATTAATAAAATCATTATTTCATTCATACGTTTTTGGTCGTTGATAAAACGTTGAACTTTATAAGTTGGATGTAGTAGATTACATATCAATAAAATTGGTGTCAAGATTTTGTTAATTTGTGGTTTGATAAAATCATATTGACTATTTGATTCTAATTTTAGCCATTCCTCAATAATATCAGCCATTAACACTTCTGGTTCTTTACATTTGTCCAATATCAATAACAGAGGTTGCATTAAATCGTAATAATAATTTATTTTCTCTTCAAAAACATCAGTAATCAACAGTTCTTTCGTAACAGAGTCCAGTTTTATAAGTCGTTTCATAACAACGTCTGATATTGCTTTGAAATTTTTATTGCACGTAGAAATAAGCGAAAATACTTGACCAGTTAAATTTTCATCTAATATAATTTCTGTTCCACCATTTGTTCTTAGTAATGCTGAAGTTTCTTTACTCATAAATTTACTTAATAACAATTTTGTTTGTTCAATAAGTTCATCACTTATGAATCGAGTCTCGATTTCCTGAATAATTGAATAATTACATCCAAGCCACCAGATATCTGGAAGTTTATATGTATCAATTAATTCAAGATCATCATTAATTATCACAGCATAAATTATTACTTTAAATTTATTCATTGATAAACTAATTGCATCAATAATTATTTGGGTCAAATCAAATGATCCAGTTTGACAAGTTAATTTTTTTAAGTACAACATCTTTTGATTTTGAGTACGTATAAAAAACAGGAAAGATTTTAAATCATCTTGGTTATTTGTCTTTACAACTAATATACCATCAGCATTGGAGTACTTTGCTGTTGCTTCAACGTGATCATGTAAATGCAGTAACAAATCATTTGATAACTTTTTCACAGTCGGTGGTTGATAACCAGGGCGTAATGCTTTTGTGTAGTTAATAAAATGAATTGATTGTACCAAATCAACAGACAAATTACAGCCATAAATTAATTTGGCAAGAAGACTATCACAGTTTTCCTTTTCTTCAGGAGTAACAAGACCAACATACTCTGCTATATTTCTTTTTCTACCTTTTGTAATAATTTTTTGAATGTTTTTGGACTTGTCAGATGTTATTGCTTGTGAACTAAGTGTGTCAGGTTCATCGAGCAAGTCACGTGTTTCTTTGACACTGACAGAATCAAGTTCTGTTGGATAAGTTGATATTATTAGAACCTGTGCATCAACTAATTCAATTTCATCAATAGTGAGCACGTCACTGGTACCAGCAAAAGTTGAAGTTCTAACACATTGCTCTCTGTAATTATTTTTTTTTAATATTTATTAATATTCAAAAAATTTCACTTATTGACAAAATGTATATCTAATTGATAATGTATACAACTTACTTGTGTTGGTTCATTCTTGCTTGGGCAGTGTTGGCCAATGTTTTCTCACAAATTGTACAATAAGCACCAGTTAATTTACCTTCTTTATTAAAAACTTTTTTAAACGTTCCATTTTTCCAACCTAGATGTGGAGGTCTTCCACCACGAACCATATTAAAATAAACTACTCCTTATCAGCTATAATAATCAAACAGTATGAATTGTATTCATTAATAAAACATCTTTCAACCAAACAGGTATAATATTATATTATATTATATACATTATATTTTGATATTGCTAAAAATTTTACCTGAATTAAACGTAACTTTTATCTTGTTAAATCAACTTATTATTATATTATTGCATTTAATGAATAAATATAGTATATAATAATATTTACAGAAAACAATTATAATATTTATTGTTCAATCAATAAAATTAACATATCGTTGTAAAATAAGAATTAGATGTGAACAATAAATTATAAACATTAATATAACATCTGAACATCATAACCTGCATTAATTTGACATATACAAATGAAAAATAGAGTTTATCCTTGTCATTTTTTTTTTATTTTTTGTCATTGTAAAAAATGAGAGAAAGCAAAAAATTTCAAATTACCAACTGTAGAATCAAGATTCCGAGGTTGCTGTAAGATGGCGCAATGAAATTTATGTAAATTACCCCATGTATGAAAGTCAGCCATGTAAATTACAAGCCTATCACTGGTCCTGATTATATAGAATGGTTTACCAAAGAACTTCAAAAGAGAACTAAACAAGTGAATAATATTCTAGATAATCCAGTGGCAATAGAGTCTCTTACTCAAGATCAAATCATAGATTTTCAAACAGCTAAAATATGTCATATTCGTGAAAAAGAATTTAATCCTACAGACATTAAGCATCATGATCACTGCCTATTAACAGGTCATTATCGTGGAGCAGCTCATCCTAGATGTAATGTTAACTATACAGATTCACACACAATACCAGTAGTGTTTCATACTCTCTCAGGTTATGAATCACATTTCTTTCTGAAGCCTCTAGCAAACATTTTCGAAGGTTCAATTAGAATTTTACCGATTAATAAAGAACAATATATATCATTTACAAAAGAAATCAAGTATGCATGTTTGAATAAAAAAGGCAGTCAACTAGTGAATTTGAGATTTATTGACTCGTACAGATTCATGGCAACTAGTCTTGATAAACTGGCTACAACCTTAGCTGATTGTGATAAAAAAATTACCAGACATTATTGTGATGATTCTGAGAAATTTCAACTATTAAAGCGCAAAGGAGTATTTCCATATGAATACATAAGCAATTGGGAAAGACTGGAAGATACAAAATTACCTCCGATTAAAAAATTTTATTCAAGATTAAACAACAGTAACATTTCAAATGATGATTATGAACATGCTCAAATAGTTTGGAATAAATTTGGAATTAAAACACTCGGTGACTACTCAGATCTTTATTTAACTACCGATGTTTTAAATCGTATTTACGTAGAAAATTTTAAAGTTTCTTTTATTATTATTATTTTTTTTTACATCCTACAACATTATAATGTTTAATGGAATAATATTCATATTATATTTATTTTTTCTTTTAACTTTTCATTATTATTAAACTTAAAAATATATTATTCATCGTGTTATCACACTCTCTTTATTTTATTTTTTCCCCACGTCTGCAATTCAGAGAATCTGAAAAATCAAATCATAACAGTTATTAATTAAAAGTCATAATTTATTTACCAATATAAAATTGATTTCAATTAAAATAAAATTACTTGTAAAGAATTTTCTATTTGTTGGCTTGGATATTGATTCATTTTACGAGAAAATATGTATTGTATGAAAGTACAAATGCTAATGCCAGTTAGCAAATTCATTCCATATTGTGTTGTCGCATTTTTCCCAATTCATCACTCATTGCCTCATTATAGGCATTGTCAGACTGACGGTGCCATTTGTATTTTTTGGCATATGCTTTGGCTAGTCCTGTAACATGACGTAATTGCAGATAAACTGTATTGAATCATTTTTTTTTTCAAAGTTATAAACTTACGTCTGATAGTCTTACGAGCTCTATTATTTATAGCTCTTGCAGGTTGTCGTTGTCTCACTCGACCTTGGGTAGTTACTGGACGGCCAGTAAGAGCACAGTCTAAAACACGATTGAAAATCCCATGCATCAGATGTCTTGACGCAGCCGTACTACTTCTACATTTCGAATAAATATTTTTTATTTCTGAATTCTTACGAAAAATGTTGTTCTTCAAAGGAATCATCTGAAACAATACAATCACGAATATTGAAGATACATGATATCGTAACACAATATAATTGGCGGTTTTAGTGATGGTAATTCCAAGGGCAGATACTTACCACGTCATCTTGGTAATTAGGACCAAGCAGTTGATCATTATCTTCTTCTCCTTCAGGCAAATAAATCATCTCGGTTTCTTCGGACAAACAGATGACAGATAATTAGACTTCATTTTCTTTTGGGCGGATTGGTTTGAATCACTCTTGGTGTATCATTATTTGTATTTCTTGCCACTGATTGGGACGATTTAATTTTGACTTTAATGGACTTTGCCTGTTACTGCATTGGCATGATGATTGCTGAGCTTTTAAATGAGTCCGGACACCTAAAAATTGGACCTGGGAGAATCCAAAGTTTCTGATTTTAAATTCAATGTTAGGGACCACCTATCCGGACAGGGAAAATAATATTAATAATATTCATTTATTTATTTATTTGAGCAACAGAAAATTAACATATATTTATTTATATTACTTTATGTTAATATAAGATACAAGTTAACAATATAAAATTAAAATATATTTTATATTTTATATTTTAAAATATATATTTTGTATTTTAATTTTTAGTTTTTTGTTTTTTTGTCTTTGGAAGATCATCATCATCACTAGTTAATATTAATTCTTTCTTAAATTTTTTGGCTATAGCTGGTGATTTACATTTAATAACTTTTCCTTGGTTTTTCTTATTTTCTTTTTCAGTCTTTTTCAATGCTTTTTCTCTCATTTGTTTTTCTCTTTCAAGTTTTTTACTAGCACGCTTAGTTTTTTGTATGTCAGCTAATTCTTTTTTACACTCTCGTTTTTTTACCCTCTCTTCTTGTCTTCGAATTTTCTCTTGTTCTTGCTGATGTTTATTACGAATCTTATTATTCTGATATTCTTGCCATTGACAAGAAGTTAGTACTGAAGGTAATTTTACTTTTGCAGTACGTTTTTTATTTTTTGATTTCGACTCAGAAGGCCAGATCAAAGCGTTTTTAAAAGGTGATGATACGTTCGGAAGTTTGGATGTCTTCACAGGTGAACTATCAACATTTTCAGCTTCTTTTTTAACAACAATATCAATATTTTCAACTTCTTGTTTAATAACTTTATTATCCAGTTTATCATAATTTTTTGTCACAACAACAACACACCATTTTCAGCTTCTTTTTTAACAACAATATCAATATTTTTAGCTTCTTGTTTGATAACTTTATTATCCAGTTCATCATAATTTTTTGTTACAACAACACCACCATTTTCAGCTTCTTTTTTAACAACAATATCAACATTTTCAACTTCTTGTTTGATAACTTTATTATCCAGTTTATCATAATTTTTTGTCACAACAACACCAACATTTTTAGCTGTTTTTTTAACAACAATATCAACATTTTCAACTTCTTCTTCAACAACTTTATTGGCCACTCCATCATAATTTTTTGTCACAACAACACCAACATTTTTAGCTGTTTTTTTAACAACAATATCAACATTTTCAACTTCTTCTTCAACAACTTTATTGGCCACTCCATCATAATTTTTTGTCACAACAACACCAACATTTTTAGCTGCTTTTTTAACAACAATATCAACATTTTCAACTTCTTCTTCAACAACTTTATTATCCAATTCATCATAATTTTCGGTCACAACAACACCAACATCTTCAGCTTCTTGTTCAATTTCGTCAGACATAGTTGTTGATTGAATAAGACTTGATATTGTTTCTGGATCACCTGTACTTAATAGTAGTTCACCATCATCAGCTACACCATAAATATTAAAATTACTCAATGGGTCTTGACTGTTATTTTCAATGAAATCGATATTTAAAATGTGATCAGTAACCTCAACCTAAAATCAAATAACAATAATAAAAAAACAATTAGGTGATTATAAAAAATTGAAAAAAAAATTCATTGTATTTGAAAAAATGTTTTTTCTTTTAATTTTGTTGATAAAAAAATATCAGTTTACAAACAATTAATAAAATAAAATTTTTTTAACACCTCAGTATGTTTTATCTTCAGTTCACCACAGCTTGTTTGTACTTGTTCACTTGACTTGTTACAGTTGTTTTTTGCTTGTTTCTAATAATTGTAAAGTCCTTTATATTCTATTGGTTCTACCCAATCAATGTCATCAGGAAAATTCTTGAAGAGTTTTAAAATATTTGGTTCCATGTAACTCTCTAAAATCTCTAAATGATTCATCACAACCTGAGAATGTTGATCAGCATGAACTTTATCATTTTTTTTAGTTTTAAAAAATTTATCAAATTTAACTGCATCAGCAGAAAAAGGATATAGACCAGAAGCACGAAAACCACTTGACAAAATTGACTGTACGTCGAACTTTTCAATTGCTTGTTTCAACAAACCAGAATATATTTCTTGTTTTAGAGACGCTCCATCATTTTCTGCACGCCAGTCTCGTACCACTTCTTTCCACACTTTTTTCATGGGAAGGAAAAAAGCCACATCAAGTGGTTGAATTATATGTGTAGCATTAGGATGAAGTGCAATTAAAATGATATTTTTTTTTTTACAAAATTTACTAAGTTCAAGAGTCATATGAGAGGTATGTCCATCAATATATAAAATTACTGGAAACTGAATTTTTTCTTTTCTTAGCCAAGGCTCAAAACAGTTGGCTGTCCATTCATAAAATGATTCACCAGTTTGCCAACCACTATCTGTTCGTCCAACACCCCATCCTTTTGGCATCGTTATTGATATACTTTTAGGAATTAGTCTAGCATAGTTAAATAAAACCATTGGTGGAAGAAGCTGTCCTGCAGCATTTCCACAAAACAATGTTGTAACACATTCTTTTTCATCATTAGCAACAAAACTATAAGATGTTTTTTCACCTCTTTTTACAATCACTTTATCACCTTTTGGACTGAGAGCAAATGCAGATTCATCACAATTATAAATACGTGTGGCATCTATATTTATTAAATTTTCTTTTTCGAGATAACACTTTATTTCTTTGAACCATCCTCGTATCATTCCTTCAGTAAGAGTAGCTCGAGTATAAAGTAAATTTTGTGACATTTTTTCACAAAGTTCTGGATGACGACTCATGAAAGATGACAGCCAATGTTTACCAGGTCGATTATTTGTAAATGGACTTTTTTTTTTCAAATGTTTCAACAATAACTGAACACTATTAAACAATTGGATTCTTGTGATTGGAAATCCATGTTCACTCATATACATGATCCATTTCACCAACTGTATTTCATTTTCAATACCAAGTACACATTCTGGTCCTTTTCGTTGAATTGTTTTTTTCGAAGTACTTTTTTTTTTATCTGCTAATGTTGATTTTGGAATATTTAATTGTTTAGAAACACTGCGAACTGATTGTCCATTACGTATTCTTGATAAAGCTTCTTCTAAATCAGCTTCATTATATTTGGATGTTGGTTTTGGTTTTCCCCTGTTAAATAAAAAAACAAAAAATTGTATTATATTATTATTATTATTTTTATTTTTATTATTATTTAATTATATAAGTAGTTATTGTCTTAAAATTATAATTATTTTATTTTATTATTGATGTTATTATTTTTATATGACATTTCAAATAAAGTTAGGCTATGTTGTCAGTGTTATTTTTGTGTCCGGATACTGGTCTTACAGATAATTAAAGTACCCCAGTAGCCGGACTTTATTATTTATATTTACAAAATTTTTATTAAAAATTTTTTTTTATTCAATAATAAAATTCAAACATTTTTACATAAATCAATATTAAACAATAAAATTAATTTTACTCACATCATAAATTCATACGTCCATCAATTAGCAGCAATCACTCGACTACGACTACTCACAGTGCCCTCTCATAGGCGTTTGGGTATCACTTGAGTTCATTCTACCTTTACCTTTTTTTTTTAAATATTTTTATTCCTCATAAAACAAAAACCTCCTGTTTAAATTAGAGATAATAAAGAGTAGAAATATTTAAAAAAATTATTTACATGTTGGAACGAAAATTATCGTCGTAATTACTGAATAATAGGAAAGTGTCCGACTACTAGGGTGTGTCCAAGTACTGGTGCCACCACGGTAAATCACGCTTTTTTCTTAGTGTAACATTATTGGTATTTCGTTCATCAAGACTATGATCTGATAATTCTCCATTGTATTTAATTTGATTGCGTATATTAAACACCCCAACGCTCGACATTCTCAGTGAATTAATATTATTGGTACGAAACCTCTGCAAGAAAAGAGCAAGCTAATTCACAATAATTTTACACAGATACTTTTCAACTTACGTTTTCGCTTGCTGTTGAAATAGAACTTTTTTTCTTGTTTTGGCGTGGCGAACAGTTTTTTGTTAAAACTTTATTGCGTTTGCTTGTTAATGTCTGGTCAATTGTTGCTGATGGTATTTTGTTATTTTTGTTTTTTTTTGGCATCTTATCGACTACAAAATTAAAATTTGTTCATTATCAGTGTATATAATCAAACAATAGATTCTGTCAAAAAAAATATTCAAACATATAAACTGAAAAGATGACTTACTTGTTGAAATTTTTGTAGCTATTTTTTCAATAATCAAATATAGATGAACGTAATCACTAAACTTTCTTAATCAAAAAAATAGAAATGTAAGATGTTCCACACATATTCTAACCTGCAGCAATGTCTGTGAATTGATAAACAGCTGGGAGTAGGTCATCGCAGAGCAGTCCGATTCACGGGACAAAATGGGACAAAATAATAATTTCAGTTTAAAGCTTTTTTTTCTCCGCTGGCAGCGCTTGTGAGTGAGGCACTGCAGTGACATGGTCATTGCAGTGTTTATAGAGATTTACGATAATAAAAATCTGTTAAAAATTCAATAATTTGATTCTAAATTATAAAAATAAGTGTTACGATAAGCAGATTGCGCAGATTGGCTTTTGAGCACGTGACAGCTTGATTTTCATAAAAGTGTTGTATTTTCGGTCCAATGTTGTGGGTCCCTCAACATCTATTCACCGTCATAAGTTTTCACGGCATCAAGGGAAAGTTAAGCCGTTTCCTAATAATTTTCATGTATCTATCATATTCCATGTTTTCTTAGCCTATTTCACCAAAATATCGTTAATTTACATGAAAAATATCAAGAAGAAACTTTACTTTTCACCCGCAACATCTATTCGCCGGTATGAATTATTGCAGCGACATGGAAAAGTAAAGTCGCTTCTTAATAATTTTCAGTCGCTAATTAATAATTTTCATGGATGTTTTTCATGGAGCCAAGAATAGCACTCCCGGATAGCTATTCCTCGACATGATTATCCCAGTTTCATAGGATAACATGGAAACGCTCAGAAGCGATATAGTCATTGATGAAAACCATTGAGGAAAAAAAATCAAGCCATAAATGAGGGTTAATTTTTACAAAATATTCATTCTAGTCACTCGGAATAACTTGCGGATAATTATGTCAAAAATAGCTATCCTGTCTTCTAGTCGTCATGGCCCTGCACTCAGTAGCAGCAGCATGTTTACCACAACAAAATATCAAAATTTTTCTAAAGATCGCGATCTTGAGCTTCCTGGGGTACGTTCCATTAAAATTACTAGGAAAATCACGTCGACTGGGAATATATAACTAGATTTATGAGAATTAGGACGGCCATGTTTACAAATTCTTAGGTCAAATCGTTTCGAAAACTCGTTAATTGGTTTACTAAAATGGTTCCAGATTATTTGACCGTGGATATGACTCGTTATTTATTGGCGAAGTTGGCAACTTTTAAAATTTAAACCTGTGTAAGTAAGTACTCTTTGTAGCAAGAAAACGCTACGCCAAAAAATTTTGGAATAACGGTTTTTCTTTTTTTATTTCTTCACGAATTTGATAAATTTCTTCGACCTTGGAATGAAGCTATGAGCTATAAATCATTGGATTGTGTCTTGTTTCAGGCAATAATAGCACACCTACATTCGATTTAACAACACATACAACAAAAAACAGTTTTTTCTCCAGTGGCACACTATACATTTTTGGTACCACGGTTGAACAAGAAAAGACTGATACTATTAGATTTTATTATTTATTTAAACGAAGTAAAACTGATCAATATTCAATTGATGGAAATTCGTTACAATTATTAATTCTTACGGTCAGTATTAATTTTACAAAGCAACTTTACTTATGACAACTAAAATTAGAATTAAATAGAAAAAGAAGTTTCGATTCAGAAGCATAATATAATGACTATTTTATTGGCTACATAACCATATTTAATTGATTTGGCTGAATACATATTGACTGACTTTTATTAGACTAGTAATAGCTTTTAGAAGAGAAATATTACGTACAGGCGAGCTACTGAATGTTTGGATCTGAGTATTTTTTCTTGAAGCCTATGATTCCCCTTCTATGCGTCCAGTAAGTCACACATACATTTGCATACATTTATAAAAAAATAAACGATGTAAACCGAGTGCTGCCGAGACATGGTGATTTCGGCTGATGTCGGCTATCTCAAAGTAAACTCGGCAGCACTCGATTTACATCGTTTATTTTTTTATAAATGTGTGTGTGACTTAGTGGACGCATAGAAGGGGAGTCATAAGCTTTAAGAAAAAATACTCAGATCCAAACATTCAGTAGCTCGCCTGTAGATAGAAGATATTTGCCATTTCAAATGGTATAATATGATCGACTACTAAACTAGATTCTTCGTGAACAAACATTTCATCAGCTTCTGTTATCAATCTTTCAAACATCACCATTAATTTATTATTAATTTTACAAAAAAATCGAAAAGAAGCATATACGATGTCATCATCCAGTGCCGTAACAAGGGGTGGGCAAGAGAGGCAACTGCCCAGGGCGCAGTGTAAAGAGGGGCGCACTTAGAAGCGCGTGACAAGAAAAAAAATATTCTTTTTAAAACAATTGAAAAAAAAATTTATTTTCAGGAAATAAATTGACTACTGTCATTTATGATCATTCGGGTATTACATAAACATGATTGTCTTTCTAAATTTGAAGGTAATCGTCCTTATTATTGCCATTGTTCGTTTAGAGACAATCGTCCAAAAACAATATTAAAAATGCAAAATACGACGTAAATTAAAAAATACTTAATAATTTCGATTGAAATTTTTTCTTTGTTTCTTCTGACAACGGCCAAGACACGATCCTCTATACTTTAAAATTCTACCTGATTCTACCTATCACTAACATCGTATTTTAAGGGATTTGGACGATTTTTTTAAAACGAAGAGTGAGACAACATTTTTTCTCTGTTTTTTGTCTTTTTCGCACTCATAGAAATATTGTGTTTCTAGAAGTCATCCGCAAGAGGTCTCTAGTAATTTTTCAATAATTCCTCATAAAAATAAATTTTTTTATACTTCAATTATTAATTGTAAAAAAACTAAGCTCCAAACCTCTTTTATTTTTTTTCATGATGTCATATTGTCGATTGGAGATATTGGTATTTTAATGGATTTTTTTTTGACAAAAATCGCATTCTCCATAAGAGCTAGGGCTTCATGCGGTACCGAGACTAGTCTCGGTCTCGCATGCGTCGTCTCGCGAGACGCGAGACCGAGACCGAGACCGAGACTATCGTCTGAAAGTCTCGCTAGTCTCGCGAGACTCTGAAAATTTTAAATAATATTTTTTTTTTTTTTTTTTTTTCCCTCTTACCGTATCGAATCATATTCAAAAAAAAGAACTGTTATATTCCTGCACAGTAAGACACTGCACAGTAGGGCACTGACGCCAGAGTCACAAGATATTTACAAGCCTTATGTATCAATGAAAATTGTAAAGACTTAAGTTACGCCAATTATATTTTCCTCAACTGATATTTTTTGTATTTGATGTTTCAAAAGCAATGATTTACTTCTTGGAAAAAAAATACATATCGATGAAGTAAAAGAAAAAAAAACAAGAAAATATACTATTTGTTTATGGCATTTCTAAAGACTTTTCTCAGACTAATTTAAAAAACTTTGGTTTAGAATCGGAAGTTCAAGGTATTACAACTGATAACGCCTCTTCAAATATGACATTTGTTGAAGAACTAGAAAATGAGATGGAAAAAATAGGATACTCGATAAAAAACAAACGTCGTATATAAAAATAATTCTCGTCATAATTTTGTATGATTAATCAATTTTATTAATATTAAAATTAATAATCAATTTATTAATTAAAATAATTCAATATTTATTGCATTATTTTATATTTTATAATTTTAAAAAAATTAGGTAATACAATATTCATTGTTTTTATTTTACACGAATTTGATATACATGGTATTATTCAATCACTTTTTTTACTTTACTTGGACGAATAAATATTAGTATAAAAGCGAGACCCGGCGATACTTGCGAGACGAGACCGAGACCTAAAATCTTAAAATTGCGAGACCGAGACCGAGACCGAGACCTGGTGCGAACGAGCGAGACCGATACCGAGACTCGTCGAATCTCGTCTCGTCTCGTACCGCATGAAGCCCTAATAAGAGCCAATGTTAAAAGTTGTCAACTTTAAAAATTAATAAAAAAAAACAAGCTTCCAAACAATTACCAAAAAATCACATAAAATGTATTAGTATTTCAAAAATCTACTGTATAAATTTCATTTCTTTCTCATATTCCGAAAAAAATCGTCCAAATCCCTTAACAGACTTAACCACGAACGCAGGTTAAATAATGGACCGATTTTTATTCTACTTGTATTGACTATAGGCCAAAGGAATTTTTTTATTTGGTCACATCCTTTTCTTAGCAACATTTGCCATAATTAATTAATAAAAAAGCTATTGCCAATTATTGCTGAGGAAAGAATGTATAACCAAATATATTATTTCCTAGTCTAAATAAATTCTTTAGCTATTTTAGACAATAATTTCAATTTATGATAGGAGATATTGCTTAAAAATCAATTGAGACTAGGAATTAATATATTTGGTTACATTCTTTCCCTTGATACATTTGCCATAATTAATTAATCAAAAAGAGCTATTGGCAACTTTTGCTAAGGATTAGATGTAACCAAATAAATTATTTCATAATCTAGATTAATTTCTCTGCAATTTTTTCTATAATAAAATAGAATCATTGTGCCAAATTGATTGTATCTTCAATAGACTCTGGATGAGACATCATGATAGATGAAGTAATACGTAACTCAAAACAATTGAAACACCTCACAGGAGGCACCATAGATAAGTTTTCCAGTGACAATGCTAGAAGACAAAAACTGTTTTGATTTCGTAATGATTCATTCTTCATCTATATCACCCTGGTAGAAATAATCTCCGGATTTTCTCCAGATTATCTCCGGATTTCTCCAGATTTTCTACGCAATTGAGACTTCCGGTATTATTCCGGAGTTTTTTCGGGTTTTCTCCGGATTTTTTCAGAAAAAATTTCTTTTTTATTTTTCGTATGCAAACTCTTATTTCTACTTTTTCTTATTAATTTTTCCATTTTTTTGTGTGTGTTTTTTAAAGTCAAAATTCCGGAAAAAATCCGGAGATATTATAGAAATAGTCTGGAGGTTACTCCGTAAATAAAATGTTATTTTCGATGGTGTTTAAAAATTTTTATTATTTTTATTAAATTCTTCCTGGATTTATCATGAAACCGGGATCGTTCACTCAAATCGCGAATGATGGTGGATTCACGATGAAGTTCTTGATATCCGTAAATATCTCCGGAAGTCTCAATTACGTAGAAAATCCGGAGAAAATCAGGAGAGATTATTTCTACCAGGGTACACCTAACAAATGATTTTTTTTTCATATATTATATCGATAAAAATAGGGCGCAAAATATAATTTTGCCCAGGGCGCAAAAATTCTTTGTTACGGCACTGTCATCATCTAACGTAAATTTTACCAATGAATCATCATTTTTTGTGACTTTACAAATTTGGGATGAGAAAGTTTTTCCTTTAATTTTAGCCCTACTAAAAAACTGCAAATCTTGCAATTTGCCATAACACGATTTTATAATCATGCTCTCTTTGTTATAAATAAATTTTTTGTAATTACTTGTTGCACCGAGTAATTCAATTCGATCTCCCTCACGAATGCTCTGTTTCTCGTGGCACAAATTTTGCAAAACTCGAAAGGATTGCACCATTTTAAGATTTTTAATTATCTCCGTTGCTTGATGTTTAGTTCCATGAACACAATCACCTATGAACCCATTATAATGTACAAATGAAAAAGCTGAAGTGGCCCAGAGAGGTCCCCATCGTTTACCAGGAATAGCCAAACGTAAAAGTTGGTGAACATTATATGTATACTGTCTATTAGTATATAATACTTTTATATCTCTGACGAATATTCTCAGACAAATATCAGATTGTTTTAACTGACACTCTGTAATTTCATCTTTTAATTAATTATAAATACTTTTAACGAAAAGAGTCCAATGCTTAAATATATATAAATAAATTTATTTTTGATATGGTGTTTCACTTGAAAATTTTTACAAATATTTTTCGATAGAAATTTCTCATTTGTTTGATTAACATTTATTGGTTCCATTTTTATTGTTCTATGTGTTGAATTATTATAATTTTCAAGCACATGTGGTAAAATTTCTAACCATATGTAGGATCATTGATAAGTAAATTTTTCCCACATTTTATTCTTAGTGTTCTATTGAAACGCTCATTTATTAACGCATTTTTATTTTTTGGTTGTCGGCCAAAAATATCGATACTCATCTTGACAGCTGATAAGCAACTGAGCTGAAGCCAAAGATGTATATCAATTAATAGATGATTCCAGCTTCTCTCAATTCTTCAATTATTAAAATGATTTCGTTAGTATGGTTTGGGTTACCTGCTACTTGAGATGATAATATTAATCGGAGACGATCAACAAGCTCGTTGGGATTATCCCAATAAACGTAATCAAATCTGTTAGTTTTGTTTGTAACTTTATAACGAGGTAACGATGTACCAGTTTTCGTTGAAGATTCCATAAATGGTAAAATATATTTTTCATACTTAGCAATTGTTTCTTTTCTCAGTCCAGCATTAGAGTTTAAAATATATTTACTGAGCATTCGTTGATTTAATAATTTTTATAAAATTATTTATATCATCATTATTTATTAATGAGTCATCAACTTTATAATTGAAAAGCTGGTTTAAGTGATGTTGGAGCTTCGAGTGGGGGTGCTAGTATAACAAAAGCAATAAAAGATGCTAGTGCTGCCAAACGACAATTTGAAGAAAATAAACGTCACAGTACAAAAATGGAAGAAATCGCATTGGGTAAAGGCTTATATCTTCAGCTATATAAAAAAGGAATGGGTTTATTTTCAAAACTGACAAAAAACACGTAAAGCTACTACATCGAGCACTCACAAATATTGATCTTATAAAATTCGCTAAAGCTATGAATATTCCATACTTAAGAGGAGTTTTCATGAGAAATGATTCACCAACTACTAAACCATGGAAATATGAATCAGCCATTATAAATCTCGATGACAAAGATGGCTCTGGTACTCACTGGGTAGCATATTAAAAAAGAAATAATAAAGTCATTTATTTTGATAGCTTTGGAAATCTACAACCACCTAAAGATCTCGTAAACAATCTCGATGTTGGTAGCATTCAATATAATTATCAACAATTTCAAAATTATGATACAGTAATTTGCGGACATTTATGTTTAAAATTTTTGACTGGAGAGCTATAAATACGATTACAAACAAATCTTGTTTATCAGTCATGGATGACACGTTTACGTTGACGTTGTCTGGAACATCATCAGTGCTAGAAGCACAGTATTATCCACCAATTGAATTATCACCTGAGAAAACCTATGTTGTCGGACTTGTTGAGTTACTTACTTCTAATTCGATACCTAATATTGATTTACATAAGAATAAATTTTATATTGGTTATGAAAGTGAAATTATTCTATATATACCGACAGGAAGTTATGAAATCGAAGACATTGAAAAATACCTTCTGCAAATGGTTTCCATAAGTCTTTAACCAAATAATACTGAACTGTGTTGTGAAATTACATGTGATCATCCGATAAATTTTATTCCTGAAGATTCTATTGGAAGATTATTAGGATGTTCACCTCAAATCTTAGAACCTAATGTAACTCATAAATCCGATTTACCAGTGACAATATTAAAAGTTAATGCTCTACGTGTTGAATGTAATATAACAACAGGTGCATATTTGAATAATCAACAAGTTCACACTATTCATGAATTTTTTCCTGGTGTTCCGCCTGGATATAAGATCATTGAAGGACCTTCACATATAATTTATCTCCCAGTCACCGTCCGAGCAATATATCATCTCCAATTAAAAATTGTAGATCAAGACGGAGATTTAGTAAATTTTCGAGGAGAAGTCATAACAATAAGCTTACATGTGAAAAGTATAAAATAATGGGTATCGTCTTTCAAAAGAGAACAATCGGAAGTAGCTATATGTATAAAGAAATAAACATGTCAAAAACCTATCAGTCATCATCAGACGCTCAAAAGGTTAACACGTCAAAACATTCAATTCCTCAAGAGTCTCAACTTCAGACCACGTCAAAGAAAATAAAAATAAAATTGTATTGTCTTTTTTGTTTTCTACCATGGAAGAAATTTTAAATATTCAAAATACGATTGTTTTTTATGAGTCTATAGCTTATTATGAACTTCATGCCCATCGACCATATGGAGCACCATCTTCCAATAATAATGATGAAATAAGAATTGGACTTCAACATCAAGATTTGTGTATACTATCATCTAAAAGTACTCTACATATTCAGGGAAAATTTACAAAAGATGATGGAACTGCTGTTGTAAATACTACCAGTCTAGTAAAAATAGCTGTTGCTCATTTATTTAAAGAATCCGTTATGAAAGAAATGCTATTGAAGTGGATCATAGTAAGAATTTTGGAATCACAACTCTTATGAAAGGTTATGTATCACTTTCACCTAATCAGAAAGCACTATTAGAAAATTCAGGCTGGACAGACTCTACTATAAACAATAATAATGGATACTTTGATGTATCAATACCATTGAGCTAACTACTTGGATTTGCTGAAGATTATCGTAAAGTGATTATGAATGCAAAGCATGAGCTCATTCTTACAAGATCAAATACTGATACCAATGAATATCTGAAAACAGTAGCAGCAGAAACTGCGCAAATTGCTATTGAAAAACTAGAATAGTTGTACTATACATTCGAGTTTCGGATAAAGAAAAAATTCAACTGAAACTATGAGCTTACTAGGTAGTTGGAAACCTTGAATGTCAACGATCGCTGCCATTTTTATTTTTTATTTCAATGTGACTGACACGAGAAACTTCGAAAGACTAATTCTTTAAATGGAAAATTCCTATTCTTATAGAACTCACCCCTCCAATTTCTAGTTATTAATTGACGACGTCATCATCAAATGTTTTATGTTTTATGTTACGAGCTTCGAGAACATTCTGGAATATTCTAGAACTTTCGATGACGTCAGTTGGAAGTTTCGAGAAGTCCCCTCGTTCCCGCATCGAATGTTCAAGAATCGATGACGTCTAATGTTAGCGACGTCATCACGGAATATTCCAGAAAGATCGATGACGTCATCAATTCTAGAAAGTTCTAGAACTTTCCAGCATATTCAAGAACTTTCTAGAATTTTCGATGACGTCATTCCGAAGTTTCGAGAATCCTGTCCCCTGCCCCCTTCATCCTCTCGTCTACTGGTCCAGAACCGGCCCTGTATAACTACTAACAGGAAAATAGGGGAAGTCTTATTCCCTTGGCTATATTAAATTAACGTAACGCTCCAGGTCTGGCACATTAATGGCCCATCAATGTTTGCCAATGATTGGCGGATATCTTACCAGCATTATCCAACGCTTGGCCATGTTGAGTTCTACACGGGTAGTAGTAGTCTCAGTCTGTTGTGTAGTAAGGTGTAGTAGTGTAGTAGTTGTTTTTCATTACTACTGCACTTTTCGTAGTGAATTTCTGTAGTAAAAGTGTAGTTCTGGTGTTGTAGTGTAGTCTAGTCATTAGATGTATTTGTATATTCAAAATAAAATGGCGTTTCGTTTCGAATATATCATTATCTATATAATTGACCATCAAATCCATATCATGAATTTAAGAATAATTTTCAAGAATAATTTTTTTCTTGAAACAAAAAAAAATTTATTATCTTATTAAATATTATCATGAAAGTATTTATAACTATTATTTTTTCCAAAAATAAAAAACAAATTCATAATATTTTCAAGATTTCATAATATTTTATATAATCAATAAATAACAATCACTTCAATTGGAATAATTATTTTATTTTGTCTTGATTATAGATATTAATGAGTTGTAGTAATTGTTGTGAAAATTGTGTAAAATATCCCAGAATGTAAAATCCATTGCATTTCACTTGTTTGGATGGGTCTTATCGCATTTCTGAGAGATTTTGAGGGAAAAAAAATAAAAAATGAGCTTCCAAAATGACTCGTACTTGAGAAAGTGTTACGATAGTTACGATCTGAACAATTTTTAGAATAAAAAAAAAAACTGCAGTTCACCTTAAAAAAAAACTATGTTTATACTTCAAAAACTCCGCCATTTTGAACTTTTCAAAATTTTTTCTTTTAAGTGAAACTTTATTCCGCAGGGTAGTAGAAAAAAAAGTGTGTCGCCGAGTGAGGTTGAGGCTATACAAACGCTCCAGAGTACAACCAAGCATTTGCACATGTGGTTTATGAGAGTGAGGTGGTGAATACGAGTAAGTGAGGGACGAGATGATATGCTTGAAATGAATGTGTGTGTGTATCGTTTACCAACGCATTTTAATGAAATAGTCCAGCTGATGGGTTTGCGGCGTTTATGAAAATAATCAGTTAGAAAATAATAAAAGAATATACTAGATTAAATATTATTATTATTTTTTTTCACATTATGTTATGAATATTATTATTATTGATATTATCATTATATTATATTGTTGTTATTATTAAAATTTTTATCAACATTAGGTAAAGGGACTAAATTTAATAATTAAATAAATTTAGACCAAGGATATATGTTTTTTTTTATGGTTAAAAATTAAAATGAATAATTTCAAACTTTATTTATTCGAGTGAAATTACTATTCTACTTATCACACATTCTATTTGTACACACACACACACACACACACACACACATACTCGCCGACCTGTTGATGATGCTGATGGTGGCTGATGCAATATCTTCTCCTTTTTTCTTGATGATGATTTATTAATTTACGGGCCAGTGTTTTTTATTATTTTTATTTTACACCAATATGAATTTGTTGTATCACCTTTATTATTGTTTTATTTTAATGTCTTTGATATTGTTTTATATAGTTTGTTAGTGTATATATATGTATCATACACGACCATGCGGTCGCATATTATCAAACTTGTTTTATTTTTATAGTGTGAATAATTGATATTGTCCATTCACTTGCCATTATTTATTTTACTCCAAGATTATTTAATATCAGTTTTACCACAATTATACACAACAATATTGTTATTTTATTATTCACTAAAAATCGAGATCACTCCAGAGTTTTCTGGGCTGATTTGGTGACATTATCTTCATAACACGTTAGCACACGCAATATATATATTATTTTTTTTTATATGTATGACAATACAATAACAATTTAATATCTATTAACAATTTTAAAATGTTAATTTTGTTGTTAAACAAGTTCGCTGGTGAATCATATATTTATTTTTATAATGGCGTGGTGCTACGCCGGCTAATGCCACATACCAACAAACTCTCTCGACGACACAATGTTTTTTCATCGTCACCTCCGTGACTCTTACGAATACTCAATATTTTACGGTAGCGGTATTTTTCTCGCCGTATACTCCAACTATATGTTATATTGCCGTCAGGGCCGTGTATATATATTTTCACTCGTTACAATTATTGCTAACATATATTATCGAGTAATATTAACATTATCATGAGACCCGGTAGGGTCTCTCGTTAAAGTTGTTCAAAAACGAGAGACTGCCAGGGATATATGTCTTTTAAGTTCGTGTGTGTGACGTCATTGATTTATAGTCAAGTCCATATCTTTTGATTGAGCAATCGAAAAAAAAAAATAACAACAGTCTGACTATATAAATCGAGGTTCCTCTTTCAAATGAGCCTATTATCGGATTTTTCGGTGCCTTATATAAAAAGATATAAATATATGATAAACCGGCCCCCCGTTTTTTTGTAAAAAATAAATTTCTGTCGATTTTGTCGATATTTGAAGTTTTTACCAAGTTGGCGTCCTGTATCTGATAAATTCGCCCCAGAATATTAGTTGGTCATCCTGCTCTATCTGATTAGCAGTATGTCATATGGCAGCGAAAGTTTAAAAATGGCGTAGCGATGCTGCGCACACCATACCTTTTTTTTGACATTTCCTGTGATTTCTAGGGCCTCTCATTATTATTACTAATCAAAATAATAGTTGTATGAAACGACTCATGTTAAAGATTGTAAGTACATTAGTTAACAAATTAACATTGGCAACACAACTGTAGTTGTGTACGCTGGTTATTGCGCAGGATTGTTTTGCCAATATTTTTGAATCTTTGCTGCGATCTGCGATACTGCAAGGCAGTATTAAACGTATGACATTGTCAGACATTACCGTCAAACTATCCAACGCTGAACACTGCCTCAAAATATTGCGGTAAAACGTTTGGATATTGCTTTATATTTTATTGTTGTGTGTGTGCTACTACGAAGTTGCCATATTTTATTAAAGAAAAAAACCAATCAACGAATTTTGAATTCTTCAATTGTCAGTATTTGTAATCATTGTTGAAATAATACATATACAATAATAATACATAATACATAAATAACAGTATTTTATAAGAATATTATTGATACATAGTGTATTAGCTTTCAGTGTCTGTACTTTTTACCAAGTTAATTATATTTATTGATGATAGTAATATATAGAGCTTTTAGTGCCCCTAATTTATACAAAGTTAACTCTCGATGCGATCTGAAATACTTCCACGAATTCCCAGTCAGCATTTCAGATCATAGTGTGACAGAAATTATTCACCAATCAACTAGTTATTGAATTTGTAGCTATTGTTTGCTTTTAGTGCCCCTAATTTATACCAAGTTAAATCTCGATGCGATCTGAAATACTTCTACGAATCCCCAGTCGGTATTTCAGATCATAGTGTGACAAAAATTATTCACTAATCAACTAGTTGATAAAGTTCTAGCTATTGTTGGAATAACATTGATAAAATAATTGAGAAATGATAATGTTTATTGATGATAGTAATATATAGAGCTTTTAGTGACCCTAATTTATACCAAGTTGAATCCCGATGTGATCTGAAATACTTCCAAGAATCTCCAGTCGGTATTTCAGATCATAGTGTGACAAAAATTATTCATCAATCAACTAGTTATTGAATTTGTAGCTATTGTTGGAATAATATTTATAAAATAATTATAAAATAATAATATTTATTGATGATAGTAATATATAGAGCTTTTAGTGCCTCTAATTTATACAAAGTTAAATCTCGATGCGATCTGAAATACTTCCACGAATTCCCAGTCAGTATTTTAGATCATAGTGTGACAAAAATTATTTACCAATCAACTAGTTATATTAAATTTGTAGCTATTGTTGGAATAATATTCATCAAATAATAATATTCATTGATGATAACCATATATAGAGCTTCTAGTGCCTCTAATTGATACAAAATTAAAGACCGCAGCAAGAAAATAATTGGTGTATATACCGAAAAACCTAGCTTCAGACAGTATTTTAGATCGCAGTAAAGTGACTATTGACAGATGGCGTAAGACACCTGCGTGCGCCGTTTGTTGATAAATTTTTTAAAAAGATGCCTTCGTAATGGTAAATTAACGGCCTTGCCACTAAAATCGGTATCACTATGAACTATATAAATTTCTAATGGATTTTTTATTTTTTTATTTCACTTATATTTTTAAAATTATTTTTTTATTTTTTTTTTTCTTTGGTAATACAATCATTCATTGCATCTTTGCTGGAAAGTTTTCGTCTGAAAAACCTAATCTTGGAATTGTGAAGAAAACCGTGGCGTTAAAGTTTGTTTGTGTAATAAGGATAAAACGTGATCTTTTTTTATTTCGATTTTATTTTTCAAACACAGGCAGCTTTAATTCTCCTAAATTATTTATCATCGTTTGTTTGAATTTTTCATTTTTTTTTGTTAAATTAAATAAAAATTTAGTATATACAGTAGTACTAAGCTAAAGTAAACAATTTTAATATGTCTATTGCTCCAATAAAGAAAATTTTTTTTTTTTTGTCATCATTTTCCATCTTAAAATTAAATTTCGTTTACTACAAATTACTACAAGTTCTAAGAAAGCTACTAGACCTATTTATTACTATTTTTCTTTAATTTTCTACGAAAGTACATTTTAACTCGTTTTCCACCCTTAATTTTTGAACTACAAATTAATCCCTTTTCACTACAAATTACTACAAATTAAGACCTTCAAAATGAATTTTACCAGAAGTTTCTACGATAATGTGGGGTGCTAGGTTCACGCAGCTTTTGCCCGGTACAAAATATACGGGACGCCCACAAATTCATTCACCTGTCACAAACCCTTACCGTTACCTTACTTAGTATAAGTTATAAGTTATGAAGTTTCATTTTCTTTACATTTTATTAAGGAATTATTACAAAAGTTCTGTGTTCATTTGTTTTCTACTCTGAAATCTGTTATTTTGACTTGATTATGTTTCCTTGATGTTGACGATGATAATGATTTTGTTCCAAAGGATGAAATATTAGATTTTCTCAAGCCAAAGGATTCATTTCTATAACCAATTCGTAAAAGTGGATCACCTGAAAACTTTACTTGACAGCAACAGCTTGATGGAAATTTACTGGTGAATGTACTGACAGTACCATTTGGTAGAACACCAGCTACATTGCGATAATAATACTTTTGTTTACAACTTGTTTCGTATCCACTGTTGAAAACATCGGTTAGTTTACATTTACTACCTTCATTTCTAGTAGAAAATGAAACGATGAAGGAACAAAAGGTTATATTTTTGTGAGTTATCGCTATTATTTCTAATCATTCATAAAATTTATCTACTAAAAACTATGATATACTTTATAAATACTCACAGGCATCTTTCGATTCGAATCCCTTGTCGGAAATCATTTTGATTAATAACAAAATGCCAATTATCTGATTTATCTGGGGAAGATTGTGGGAATATTACTCTTTCTTCAGATGAGCAGAGTGGCTCATCATCAGAAATATCAATATCTATTCTCTGGTCAAGCATAGGAATTTCGTCAACTATTGCTAAAATCTTCAAATTGGAGTTGTATCTGAGAGCATTTCGTATGTGATGTTCTGGATAGTCGGGTACAATTTCACACGAGATCGAGTCATCACATGATCCAGCACGAGGAGAAAATACTATTTTCGATGAATATGAATCATAGTTGATTTCTGGCGTGTCAGTTGGGAAAATAAAATCCTTTGATCTTTGTGGATCACCTGCTACAATCACAACCACATGAATTATTAATATTTGAATATTTAATAAGTAATTTATGCTTAATCACTCACGTCTAAAAGACTTGTGTTCCCGAATGTCATCTTCACTAGGATTTTGATTAGGAAAAGCCTCGGATTTCCTCAACATCTGGAATAAAAATAAGGATTAAATAGCTTCTGGTTTAATATTATCGTTATGGGATTTTCGAACGAGCGAGAAACTATATGACTGTTCTCTACTGAAAATTCATCAACTTCCGTGAAATAGTTACGTTTATTCTAGATAAGAAGGAAATTTTTTCCAATAAACCGAATAGATATTTCTAAAGTTAACCAGTATAATATCCTATATAATGAAAGCTGTTCCGGGTAAAAACACAGCTGTCTGTCAATGCATAGACTTTTCAATCAAAAATCACCTAACAAATAAATCTATAAACTCAAGTTTCTCTTTGGTAATATTACAACATATTTTTTTAAACATTATTTGTCAAGAATCAGAGAAAATCTCACATCTGTCGAACCAATACACTAACGTCTTTTTGATACAGAAAGCGATCGTAAAATCGATAATAAAAGTAAATTTATAACTATTTTGACTTAAAACAAATTCATGAAAACGTCTTGGACTTTCCGGTCGTAGAATCTATATTTTTTGTTTACACATGGTACTTTTATGTCACCCTTTGGACCACACAAGGCCCAATTTTATGTCTAAAAATCCTTCCACCTACACATAGTTTTTTACCTTTTCTTGAATTAATTTTTAACCGATTAAAACTAATTTTTCACTAGAGTATACACCCATTTTTTGGATTCAACAATTTTCAACAAACTGAAAAATCAGTTACTCTTCAACACTCGTTTACGTTACATCTCTAACTAATATTGATTCACGTACAACGGGATTTCTTTATACTTACAGTATAAAATAGTAGTGTTTGTCCATGACAACACTTTTTAGAGTCAACTCAGTAGACAATATACAATACAATTAATTATATTATTAGTGAAATAATGAAGTGAATATATTATTAGAATTTAAGCCACAGTGTTTGGATTTATTTGTGTTATTCCTATTATTTTAATCTACAACGTATCCTCCACTTCCTTTGATAGCCCTTATATATATTTCATAGCACGTATATTTGGATACGTGATGTGAAACAATCATTATCATTTGAATAAAAATAGAAAACAATTCTAATAAATGTCAAAATAGAGAAACACGAATCGAAAATAAAACTAATACAAAGCTTATTGTTCTGATCAGCGTTATAAGTATGTTGAATACTCATTCACCATTGAAATTTTAGACTAACGATTTCATTTTATTTATCTTGTTTTCCATCAAGTCAGAACCACAAATCAGAAAATAATTCTATACTGCCTCCAAAATAAATATTTTTAAATAATTTTTTTTTTATTTCAAATTCAATGGTACAAATTAAAGCACAACTTATTCTATATTTTGGAGAAAAAAACATCGAAATATGTTGATTATTAAAGCAGATATGCAATTGTCAATTAAAATTTTGGAGTAAATAATTTTTTTTTTGTTGTTATTTTTCAGGTACAATTTTCGGGCTTGGTGGTACAAATTAGTACAAATTATTCTGCGTTTGTAGTAATTTTTTTTTCCTCTCTAAGTCATCTAAAAAAAAGTAGATTTTTAACCCTTTCTCTACCCTTTAATTTTGAGATACAAATTAAAACAATGACGGTACAAAATAGTACAAATTAAGACGCTTCCAATAAGTATCCTAGAAAATTTTTGTAGAACTTATGCCTGGTTATCTTGCAAAATATATCTTGCAAAAAATATCTTGCAAAAACAAATTCTGACACTACATTTTGTGTAATAAAAAAAAAATAAACGACCGAAAAATTTCAAAAAAATATCGTAAAGTCTACAGATGAAGCGTCGTCGATTGAAACATTGCCGGAATCGATCCGTCAATATTTGGAATTGGGCCCTATCGAAAAATATTAAATCTAATAAGGCCCAAAAATTCAAAATATATATGATAATTGCTTTTGGGAAAAAAAAAAAAACATAAATTTCATTTAACATCAACTAATTCGGTTCGGCGGTTCAAAAAATACCTTGCAAAAACAAATTCTGACACTACATTTTGTTTAATAAAAAAAAAAATAAACGACCAAAAAACTTCAAAAAACTATCGTAGAGTCTACAGATCAAGCGTCGTCGATTGAATCATTGCCGGATCCGATCCGTCAATATTTGAAATTGGGCCCTGTAGAAAAATGGCGCTATCACAACTGACAAGGGCTGAAAATTGAAAATAAATATGATGATTGCTTTTGGGAAAAAAAAAAAACATAAATTTTATTTAACATCAACTAATTTGGTTCGGCGGTTCGAAAAATATCTTGCAAAAACAAATTCTGACACTACATTTTGTTTAATAAAAAAAAAAATAAACGACCAAAAATATTCAAAAAAATATCGGAGAGTCTACACATGAAGCGTCGTCGATTGAATCATTGCCGGATCCGATCCGTCAATATTTGAAATTGGACCCTGTAGAAAAATGGCACTATCACAACTGATAAGGGCCAAAAATTGAAAATAAATACGATGATTGCTTTTGGGAAAAAAAATGGAACCTAATGGCCTTCATAGAAGCCAATTCGATTCATAACTTTTATTTTTATCGCGAAATAACAAAAAGTCACACGAAAAGTGAAAACATAAGTGTCCTACGGAACACTAAAAAGAAATTTACAAAAAACAGACGAAGAAACAGAATAATAAATTTATTTTATTAATTAAAATAAAGAGTGAGAAAGAAAAAATATTGATCTAGGGAAACAAAACAACCAATCACAGAAGAAAGAACCACCGTTACTTTTCTTCTTTTCATAATAGGAGGATTCCTCAAAGAATTATGAATTATTATGATTACTTAACTTGCCGTCGTATTGATTATTCGTTTTTTTTTCTTTTTTCGTTGTCGATGAAATAAATAAATTATTTGTTGTTTTGTTTTTTTTTTAGTTTTGTAGATATTTAATTCAATTAAATTTTATTACAGTATTCAATATTACAGTTATTTTATCGTTCACCACCTATTACATTGTTTTTTATTGTTAACCCATTCCATACTATATTAACTTATCTTATGTTGAACAATTATTATGAATTATACATTTAGATTTAGATGTTTCTGTTGCTACAAATATAGTCCATTCATTCATATTTTCAGCGTTTATAATATCTCGACCAAAAAGATTCTGTAAATACATTACAGACTCGTCTCCACTTGTAATAATTAATTTACTTTGTTTTGCAATTGAACGTAAAATATCAAGTACTCTTCCTATGTCGCTCTCTCCATCAAACCAATGTAGTCCATGTATTTCTTTTAGTCGTCGTTGATTTTCAACTTTGACAGTCATAGGTAGTTCTGAATATTCACAGGGTGGAGTGAGAATCCAATGATTTACAACGTTGCCAATTACACTAGCAACAGCAATTTCTTTTGGTATATAAGTATAGTCCTCATTAATGTATCCATTCGTCGTAATAATCCAATCGTACATGATGTAGTATTACTAATTACCAACGGTTTGTAAAAGCTCTTTCGATGTCAATGTATAAACGATCAAAATTATACAATATTACTTCAAATAAACATAATTTATATGACAAAAGTTTACTTGTTTTTAATGTACTTTCAATATCGTCAGAAATTTTGTAGAAATTTTTTAATAACATTTGTTTTAAAAAATCAGATGTTAGAAAATCAAGATTATCTTTTCCTATAGTCTTATGCATATACAATATTGTTGCATGATTGTAAATGTCGACAGGAATATTTTCCAGACTCTCTATGCAGCAATCAACCCACGGTAATTTATTCACAATTTCATTCATCGACACTTCATGTAGTTTTCCAGAGCCCTGATCAAATACAACAGACCTCGTTTTGTATGAATAACTAAAAAATATTTTATTGTCTTCACACTCAATTGAAGAATATTTTTTTTTCAATTCGTCTGTTTTTTCACTAGCTGAGTACCAAGATAATATAAATTCTAGTTTATCCAAAAAATTTTTCCATTTATATACTGCAAATGAAATTCCTTTTCTTGAAGTATTGTCACAAATTTGAATATGAATTCGATAATCTTCTTCAAATCCTACACGTAGGTTTCTCGTTTTAGACTTATTAAGTGAAACTGAATGTGACAGAAGGAGATTACTAGCTGACTCCATCGTTAACTTTTAATTTTACCTATCAATTCAGCGTTGCCAACTCTAAAAACAGCAATATGGTATGAAGGAGGGGAAAATATGGTAAAATGGATACCATTATGGTAAAAAAGGAAATTTCAAATTTTTTATTGAAATAAATTAAATGAAACCATGCAATTAATTTTTTTTTTTTATTATTTATTTATTTATTCATATTTACTTATTTTTATTAATATAATTATTTATTAATAATGACATTTTTCATATTAATTTTTTTTAATTTTTATCATATGAATTTTAGTACTCTTTAATGTAAAATACATTTTTAATTAAAAAACAATGGGTGCATTCCTTTAATAAAAAATTTTTTTTCGTTTTGCAATTTCGCCCTGTAATACCGGCCAAAATTTTATAGGAAAAAGCTGTTTCGTGTAGTGGCAGTACTGGCACATGACATTATTTTTTTTGGCTTCCAATTATTAGATGGATAACTGTTCAATGTTTATATCAAACTGAAATAAATAGAAAATTGACTTGTTGTGATTGTTTGTTATTGTCACATAGCTCATACCACACATTATCGTAAACTGTAAAGCCTGGAATATTGCATAGAGAAATTTATCACTTTTGTCGTTTTTTCTGTTTCTAGTTTTTAGTCGGTATTACAGGGCGAAATTGCAAAACGAAAAAAAATTTTTTATTAAAGGAATGCACCCAATATATATTGTTTAATTTTTTTTTTAATCAAAATATTTAGTTTGTATCAAACGAAACTCCCGATAACTCATCATCATCATCATTAATATAATTTTCTTTTTCTTTAACATTTGGTTTATAATATAAAGTACTTGTAGTCATACGTGAAAGCATTTCTTTGGATGGCTTAAATTTAATGCAATTTCAATTGGAAATAACATGTTGACTAGCTAATAATATTCCAAGCATTGTTGGTACAGCTAATTTATTTCTTATTTTTGTTTTAGCCAAGTTAATTTTACTGAAAGTTCTCTCACTATCAGCATTACAACTAAATTATGGTATATGGTAAAGTCGTTATGGTATATGGTATGGAAGATCAAAATATGGTAAACATACCATAATTATAGTATGGTTGGCAACGCTAGTAACGGCATTTAGGTTTTTTTTCTCTCTCAATAACGGTTTTCGAGAAAAAAAATTAAATATCAGAATTTTTTTTTTTCAATTTTATAGTTTTCTTTTTTTTTCTCAAAAACTATTATAAATGGAAAGGAATTTTGCAAAGCGGGCGATAGAGTTTTTTGAGACACATAAATTGAGCCTAATACGAAGTCTCTACTATGATTTTGTGTAGAGTTATTTCTTGCGCCGTTTTTATAACTTGTAAAATTTTCATATAAAAACGTATGTACTATATTAATTAAGTTACATAAATAATAATTCAAAAATAATGAAATATAAAACAGAAAAGATTTACGAAGAAAAAATCTTGGGTTACTCTCTGATGAATAGTTTAGACACCACAAATTTTTAAGTAAGAAAAAAATTTTTTCAAAATTTACATTTTAGTTTTTTGATTAAAAACTATTATCAATAGAGCAAAAAACTTATTACGCGGGCGATAGAGTTCTTTAATGCGCTTCTTCTGAGTCTAATACGAAGTCTCTTGGTTACTTAGCTCGTAAGTTATGAGCGTTTTTTTTTTTTCGCCGATGAATTTAAGGCTGCGGCTGAGCCTATGGCTCCTAGTCTCTGTAAAAAATAATAATAATTTTTCAAAAGACGTCATTCAAAATGAACGATGATAATAGCTAAAAAAAACTATGCAAAAAACAAAAAGCCACATTGATATATGACACAAACATACATGCGCTGTGATAATATTTAGTGATAAGCTGATCACTATAAAATTTCATATATATATTATATTTATATATTTTTTTTATTATATACGAATTTACTTCGCACATAGAAGTATAGATCTCTTATAGCTTAGTAGGAAATAAAATGATTTCTTATCTGAAATAACGATAATAGACAAAAAACAATTTTGAAAAATGCACTTAATAAAATAAAACAAAAAACAACAAACTTATTAAAATTGTAGATGAAAAATTAAAATCTTTTTAACAATATTTTTTGTTGAATATAAATATATAAAAACTGTTTTTATTTCGAATATCAGCTCTATTTATACTTATTTTATCGTAATTACCGCCACCTGTACTTGAAATATTTATTACAATTATTATTTGAGTGACATACTTGCATGAAATATCCCGTATTTACATATTACAATGACACACCTGAGCGTCACAGCTGGAGAGAAAGAGAGCAACGAGAAAAGCAGGTATAGGAAAAAATGCAAATGAAAATAGAAACTTCTCTATTCTTTATACAAAAATATATTTTTTCTTTTGACTACAATATTTTTTGTTCGAAAAATAAAATATTCACTGTCTTGGTATTTTTTCATCTATATTTATTTTTAATGGAATTGTTTACTGCTGGCGCCGTGTTTTTTTTAATTCAGGGTGAATACATGGGTGGTTGGTCTAAAGATCTATTATGTGAGGAAAAAATGTCCTTTTGATTATTTAAAATGTATAAAATTAAAATGCTAGAATATAAAATTAGTTGGAGTTTATTTTTTTCCAAAAAAAATTTTTTTTTTAAATAGAAAACGTTTTGTTTATTGTCTGACAGCAGTATTATTCAATTTAAAATTGTACTCCCGAGTGTTTAGAAAGAATATAAATCTATCAAATATTTAACAGCGATCTTTATTAGCTTTTTCGGAAGATATCAAAAATTTAAATTTCAAGTCACAATAGATTATTCAAAATAGCAACTGGTAAATTATTTTTTTAAAAAAAAAAGAAAAAATTATTTAAAAAAAGAAAAAACTAAAACGTCACTACACTTTTAAACGTCCAAAGATAATTAAAAAAATACGTGGTCAGTTAAAATTGAAAAGTAGTATGAAGGAAATATATTATATCATGAAATATATAACTTCAATTGATAATTTAGCACAATCGGTTGAAGATTTTGAGGGTAATATAAAAATATTCAAAGACGATCTCGATGAAGATCGGATAAATGAAATACTTACAAAAGATAATGCAGTAAAAAAAATTTTATATGGTTTTTTAAAAAAACGTACCAATGCTATCAATAATCGGAGCTTTATCAAAAAAATGTAACGTAAGTATTTAAATAATATATTAATACAGTGAAAAAAAAAATGAAATTATACAGTGTAATAAAAAAGTAAAAATAATACAGTGAAAATAATACAGTGGAATAAAATAATAGAGAGGATTAAAGAAGTTAAAATAGAATAAAACAGTGAATTTATGTATTTTAGAGGTGAGCGACAATTACGTATTCGCCAAAAAAAAGCAAAGATCATAAGAAGAAAAATGATTAGAAGGATGGTAGTTCAAGAGCGTTGGCGTATCCAACGTCTCAAAAACCTTGAGGAATGGAAAAAAGAAAAAGAACGTGAACGATCAGATTCTGCTTCATCGAGTGATAATTGGATATGTAAGTGTTTTTGTTAACTGCTTTTATTTTTTACTCCTTTTTATAAAGTTTTTTATTATATTTCTAATAAAATTTTTCATAAATAGTTTTTTTTTTGTTTGAAAATATATTTTTTTTTTTCAAATTATTATTTTTTTGTTAAATATTTTTTTTTTTTAATAGTTTCGTTTTTTTATTTCACATTTTGTTTTAAAAACTATTATTTTTTAATATTGCTTTTTGTTTTTAAAATTATTTCTTTTTTAATTTTACTTTTTGTTTGTCAACTTTTTTTTTCTGAAAAAAAGTTTTTTTTTTTTTTTTTAATTTTACTTTTTTTTTTTTTTTTGTTTTTAAAAGTTATTTACATTTTTGTTTTTAATTTTTTATCTCAATTTTTTTTTCTTCAAATTAATTTATATTTCGCATTTTATTTTTACCGTTTTTCTGATAACCTATTTCTCAAACATTCATTCACTCATTCATTCATTGTTAAAGCGAACCCGAAAAAATGTCATTCATCCGAGGGAACGGGAGTTTCTTCACGGGAGGGATTTATCGGTGTACCAGAAACCAGTGACTCTGACTGGTGAAACGTAAACAAACAAGGCTGTGACGCTTGCCGGAACGAAAAAATATGGTATTTATTTTTTTTATTCGATTAAATTTTTTTTTGTCAGTTCAATAGATTTTTTTAATATAACAAGTGCATGCAATGTAAATATAAGCTAGGTGGGAGTACATATATATTCGGGAAATTTATCATTTTTATTTAGTAAATTTTTAATATCAATCATGGATAATTCAAGTGAAGACGAATGTCAAGACGGTGGTAGTGAAGATTGTATAGAATTACTCGATGAAACGCGTGAAGAAATACCTAAATTTTCACTCACAAGTACTACGTATACATTAAAAATAAAAATAATGAAGTTTATTGAGAGTGCTTTTCGACAAGTATATCAACGTGTTACAGCAATAACACTGACCGAATTATTTTTAATTTTCGATCAGAAAATATGACTAGTGATTCATTTACAAATTTAACACCAATTAATGAGTTTACTTTTGATCGTTTATGGACAATAATAAGTAGTATATGTCAAAGTTCTGGTGGAATAGATGCGACGGCTGCATTTAATATAAAAGTTATAATTTTAAAACGAATTATTGGTGGATGTTGAATGCCTAAAAGTGAAATATCGAGACGTGGTACACTAATAATTAATAATAAAGATAATTTATGTTTACCAAGATCAATCGTAGTAAAATTATCTGAATTAGAGACAAATAAACTTGACGTGGCTAGATTAAAAGCAGTTCGTGACGCTCGATTTGAATTACAAAAAACATTGACTCTTGAATTTATAAATAAATCTGGTGTTGTTATCCCACCTGAGAGGTGTGGGTTGGAGCAAGTGAGACAATTTCAGATGTATTTAGCAACATGTCCGATTAAACGCGTTTTGAAAATATATAAATATGTTTCTAATAATATGAATGGACATGAATTAATATTTGATGGTACAGATTTAGTTGAGGGTTTTATTCGTGAAGAACAAAATTATATACCAATTGCTTATTATGAAAATAGTCATCATTATAAACCAATAAATAATATAATAACTTTTATGCATGGTACAAAAAAATATTGTTTAATTTGTGATAAAAGATATTCATCACCTGAAACGCATTTGTCATGTCCTGGCCGTTGTGACCGATGTTTAAATAATTTGTGTGAGATAAATGTAGAACTAATTGAGTGTCGTGATTGTGATCGGGTTTTTTATGGACAACAGTGTTTAGACAAACATAGGACAGCTCAATCTTATAATTCAAAGCATTCAGTGTGTGAGGCAATAAAAAAGTGTAAAAAATGTTTTAGAAAAGTTCACTTAAATACGTGTCATTTATGTGGATATTATTATTGTTCTGCGTGTGAAGAGCTTCAACCACCATCACATTTATGTTATTTTAAAAGTAAAATGAATTATAAAAAAAAGAAGATCTTTGTGGATATGTTTTTTATGATTTTGAGACAATGCAATCTAAAACAGTTAATAATGATAATAAAATTTATAAAATTCATGAGGTTAATTATGTAGTAGTTCATCTTGTGTGCGATAAATGTATGAATGATACGAGTTATTTGGATGAACCTTTTATACCGATCGAGAATAAATGTGATTTATGTACTACTCGCGAATTTATTGCTGAAAGGAAAGACACTGTAAAAAAATTTGTTGATTGTTTATTTGGAATAAAAATGAAATATAGTGAAATTATTGTATTAGCTCATAATCAAAAAAATTATGATGGTCAGTGGCTTTTAAAGAATTAAATAATTTAAAAGAATTAATTAATCGTAAATTAGGAGGAAAAATTAGTACTATAATTACTGTTTTGTCAATTGAAAAAATAAAATGTATAGAAATTAGAGTTGATGGTATAAATGAAAGACGAAAAAACATTTTTCAGTATCATTTTCATATCAGTTGGTGGCATGGATGTATCGAGTGTTTTATGTTTAATCGTGATCATGTACAAAAAGATGGTACAACTTTGAATGAACGTTATGAATTACGCAGTATTCAAAGTATTATGATGATCGGAGATGTTCAAAAATTGTTGAAAGATGTACCTCAAGTAAAAAAATTTGTTGATTCTATCGATGCTAATTATTACACAGCATTGAACCTACGCGATGCTTATTTTGGTGGTAGAACGGAGAATTTCGTCGAGTCATATACAGTACAACCCGGGGAAACTATACAGTATGTAGATTTCACAAGTCTGTATCCGAGTGTCCTTAAGCAATCTGCATTTCCATTAGCTCATCCTAAAGTATATGCTGGTCGCGATATCGAGAAAGAATTTCCAAATAATGATATATCAAAAATTGATGGATTAATAAAATGTCGTGTAGTTGCACCGTCTGATTTACACATGCCTGTTTTGCCTGTACGTTCAAAAAATAAAAAACTTTATTTCCCACTTTGTCGTACATGTGTTGATACAATGGAGTCAGGTTTGTGTAATCATAATAATAATGAGAGAAGTTTAATTGGGACTTGGGTGTCGTCAGAACTAAAACTTGCTTTAACAAAAGGATACGTCATAGAAAAAATATATGAAGTTTGGCATTATGATAAAATGTCGATGAATAATAAAGAAACTAATGAAGTCGCTTTATTTACAGAATATATAAATACTTTTCTTAAAAAAAAACAAGAAGCCAGTGGGTACCCATCTTGGGTCAAAACTGAATCTGATAAAGATCAATATATCGAGGAATATTTTCAAGCTGAAAATATTAAACTTGATAAAAAAAATATAGATTTTAATCGAGGTCTTCGTACATTGAGTAAAAATATGCTCAATTCTTCATATGGTGAATTAGGACAGAGAAGTTCTTTATGGCGTAAAACAATTTGCAGTGATTTACAAGAATATTATGATATACTAGATAACGAAAAAAATTTAATTCAATTTATCGAACCAATAAATCAAAAAACTGTCTTAATTTCGTGGAAGTTAATTAATGAAAAAGAACCTTTAACAAAAACAACAAACGTTGTATTGGCGGCTTTTACAACAGCGTACGCTCGAGTAAAATTATATTCTTGTATTAATGAAAATAGTAAACAAATTTTATACGTTGACACTGACTCTATTATAAGAATATGTAAAAATGAAAATGATAAATTAAAAAGATAGTCAAGTTCCCCAAGGTGCACCCTAAGTGTTCCGTAGGATTTTTTATTTTTTTTCTTGCTGTTTACAAAAATATTGTAAAAAAACAGTTTGTGACACTACATATCGTTGAATAAAAAAAAAAATAAACGACCGAAAAATTTGAAAAAAATATCGTAGAGTCTTGACTAGACTTGATTATAAAAGCAGTTCCTAAAATTTTTCAAAAAAAAGCACAAGGTTTAATAAATCATATAACCAGAGCAGATAACGGAAATCGATTAAAATGGAATGATAAAGGCTTGGTTAGTATAGACGGAAAAACTATTCATGGTTCTAGTATTATTGATTTAATTAATGATGCGTTACGTCATCGTAAAAATATTAAAGCGATCGGTCATGATCAGTTTGCACGATTTTTAAAAGATATTCATGCGCCTAGAGATTTTGTTAGTAATATTAGTTTCTGGGAACAAAGCGACGACGATGATGCTGAAGAAGAAGTAATTACACCAAATTTAAGACCATCACCAATTTATAAAAGAAGATCGAGCAGAATTGTCTTTTTCTGATTAAGAAATATCTACTGTACGTAAAGTTAAAAAACCTCCACAAAACCTGTAAAATCAGCTACATCAATTTTGCGACCATTAACAAGGTCATCACAATGGTTAAGCATAAAAAAATAAATTTACCAAACATTTATTACAACCCCAAAAATCCCCTATCATTCTCGGGTGCACGAAATATTTTTAAAAAATACCCAAAGTCAAAAAAAGAAATTAAAGATTGGTTAGATTCGCAAAATACTTATACACTTCATAAACCAGTCCGGAGAAAATTTTCTCGTTTACGTTATACTACAAAAAATGTAGATGATAAATGGGAAATGGATTTAGCTAACTTGACCTCATTACAAAGTTATAATGATGGTAATAAATTTTTATTAGTTGTCATAGATGTACTTAGTAAATATCTTTAGGTTGAACCTCTTATTAATAAATCAGGAAATACTGTATGTCAAGCACTTGAAAAAATTTTTTTCACTAGTGGACGTCGACCAGTAGTATTACAATCAGACAAAGGTAAAGAATTTTTAAATAAAAATGTACAAAAATTACTGGATCAAGTCAAAATTCATTTTCGTGTAGCACGTAATCCCGATATCAAAGCAGCTATAGTTGAACGCGTAAATCGCACACTCAAAGAAAGAATTTATCGTTATTTCACGTATAAAAAAACTCATCGTTGTATTGAAGTCTTACCTAAAATTATACAAGCGTATAATAATGCAATACATTCATCAACAAAAATGACCCCAGCCGCTGTTACTATATACAATGCTCAAAAGGCACGTGAAAATATAGAAAAACAATATACAAATCCGACAAAAAAAAATAATAAATACCATGTTGGTGACTATGTTAGAATCAGTAATGAAAAGCAATCTTCCAGTAAAGGTTATGCTGGATCTTGGTCAAAAGAATTATTTATAATATCCAAAGTTTATATTCGCCAATCTTTACCTACTTATGAAATTAAAGATTTAAAAGGTAAAGATATTTCCAGTTATTTTTATGAACAAGAAATAAGTAAAGTAAATCAAAATATAAATGAAGAATATTTTGATGTTGAAAAAATTCTTGACACACGGACAAAAGGACAGAAAAAAGAATATCTTGTTAGATGGAAAAATTATTCTAGTGACTTTGATGAATGGGAACCAGCAAGTAATTTAAAAGATCATGTTCAATAAAGATTTTTATATTACACTTGTTAGTAATAAAAATAATCAATATTATCCGAATAATACAACAGCTGCATTTACAACACAATTACATCGTGCATTCAATCTTGAAGGAAGCTGGTCAGTTGGATTGAGTGAAATAGCGTTTCCAAATGCTTTTTTACATATAAATAAAAGTGAAGGAATAATTAATATTGATCTTGGTAATAATAATTTTAACGTAAATATCGAAAGTGGTGTATATCCAAATACAGATAGTGTCATATGGTCATATAATGAAGATAAAAATTTTATACAACATTTTGAATTAGTATATAATACTCGGACACGTTTTGTTACTATAATAAAAAATGTAGTGGGAAAGATTGCAAAAAACATAAAATAAAATTAACCAGAAAAATTGCAAATATTCTTGGATTTATATACCAAGCTGAGGGTCTTGTTTTTACTAAAATTCAACACGTTTTAAAAGCAAATGCACCAGCAAGCATATTACGTGGGTTTCCGTCAGCTTTATATGTACATTGTGATATTGTTTCTCCTCATATTATTGGTGAATCTAATAAGCAAGTACTTTGAGTTGTGCCTTTTGACTCTAGTAATTATCAATACGGCTTGTCGTTAATTGCAAAATTTCAACCACATTATTTTTCCTTATTACGTCACTCATTTGACACTATTACAATAGATATAAAAGATAGTTTTGGTGGCCCTATCTCATTTGCATACGATCCATTATTCGTGACACTTCATTTAAAAAAAAATAATTAAAATGTATATTCAGTATTATGAAAATCAAGTTGGTGGTGGGGCACTGATCCATCAAGTACATTTAAATCAAGGTAGTCAAGAGATAGGAGGGTTTCTTGGTGGTCTCTGTAGAGGAATATTACCACTAATTGGAAGTGCATTAAAGCCAGTTGGGAAAGAATTATTATCAGTTGGAATGAATGTTTTGGGTGATGTCATCACTCGTCAGGGCAATTTAAGAGATTCTCTTAATAATCATTTGACACAATCGGGTAATAAATTAAAAAGAAAAGCTATGGACAAACTAGATACATTTTTAAGTCGAGGTGGAGTTGGCTATAAAAGTAAATGACAAAAGACAATAACCAGTCAGAAACGTATAACTTCCGGAAGACAACGTTTCAAGAGAAAAAAAAATCAAGAAGGTCGTGCCATTGTCAAAAGAAAAAAAAAAAGAGTTGTAAAAAAAAAGAAAAAAATTCAAAAAGGTGGTGGGAAAAAAAATCAAAAAGTAGTAAGAAAAGAAAAAAGTCAATTGATATTTTCTCGTCATAATGTCATTTCTTCATAGCCATTCTTGTGAGTGTAGTAAATCTGAATTGGATTTATTTACAATACCGCCTACTCAGACTACTGTTGAAGAATCTCACTAGGTTTATTACAATCCAGTCACAACGCTCACAGAGGATTCACCAATTGAATTTCATATTCCAGCTAATGGAGAAGAAGATATTGACCTGGCACATACTATGTTGAAGATAAGATGTAAAATTACAAAAGAAGATGGAACTGCTGTTGCTGCTGATGCTGTGGGTGTAACAAATAATTTTTTACATACAATGATTAGTCAATGTGATGTTTTATTTAATCAAAAGTCAGTCTCTGGATCTAATTCTTCCTATCCATACCGTGCATATATTGAAACATTATTAAACTATGGATCAGATGCATCAAACAGCCATTTACAATTGGGACTATGGTTTCTAGATACTCCAGGTTTTATGGAAGCACCAGTAGGAGCTGCTGCTGGAGCACAAAATGGGGGATTGCAAGATCGATCACTTTTTATGACTAATGGCAATCAATTTGAGATGCTTGGCCATTTACATGTTGATGTTTTTAATCAAAATAAATTTTTATTGAATGGTGTTGAGATGAAAATAACTTTAACACGATCAAAGAATGAATTTTGTTTAATGGACAACACAGAGAATGGAAATTATAAAGTAAATATTTTAGAAGCAACACTCATCATACGTCGTGCTAAGCTCAATCCAAGTGTACTTGTAGCACATTCAAAAGCATTGGCTAAAACGACTGCAAAATATCCTTTGACTAGAGTAGAAGTAAAGAGTTTTATTTTAGCTCAAGGTATATTATCAAATACACTCGACAATATTATACTAGGAAGTTTACCAAAAAGAATTGTTGTTGGTTTAGTTGATAATAGAGCATTTAATGGACATAGAAAATTTAATCCATTTAATTTTCAACATTTTAATTTAAATTTTTTGACCTTATATGTCGATGGAAACCAAGTTGGTGGTAAAGGATTATCTCCTAGTTTGAGTAATAATATTCATGATGCTGAAGCCTATCAGACATTATTTTCTGGAACTGGAATACATTTTGCTGATTATGGAATGAAAATTTCTCGTTCCAGCTTTACGAAGGGCTATACTTTATTTGCATTTGACTTAACACTTGACCTCTCTGCTAATGATAGCATGTATTGGAATTTAATAAAAAATGGAAGTCTCAGAATTGAGATACGATTCGGTGTTGCACTTGCTCAAACAATAAATTGTATAGTGTATGCCGAGTTTGATGATATCATAGAAATTGAAAGTACGCGTCAGGTACTATTGGATTATAGTAATTAAGAAGGGGTATACGTATATATAGAGCTACTTTGGTTTATGTTATTCAGTCATAAATATGTCGGAAGTTTTAATCATTGACATTCAGTGTCTAGTTGGATCTCGCAATGAATACTACCCGAAAGAAATTTCTGTCTTGACATTACACGATAAATTTATTAGTCATTGGATAATTGGTCCACCTTTTAAGTACTCGAAACTTGAAAAAGGAGCTCGTCAACAAAACAATTGGTTAACAAAAAATTATCATAAAATTGATTGGGACGCATCTGAAGTAACTTACAAAAATCTACAATCATGATTTGAAAAAATTGGAGAACTTGGTAAAAATATTTATGTGAGAGGTAAAGAGAAACGTATGTTTTTACAACAATATTTGCGAGAACATTGTATTATTAATTTAGAAAATATATCACCATGATTTGGTTTATTACCAGCAGACGAACATTGGTTCACGGAGTAAATTATCCTAATTATACTTGTACTCAACAAAACGTTTATAAATTAAAAAATTGGTTAATTGGAAAAAAATTAATTATACGAGGAGGAAAAAGTGAAGACGACATTGAAGTAGATGTAGTCTTTAATTCTTTTTTTAATACAGTCAAAGAGACATTGGTATGAATGCTATTCAATTAGTTGACGCATTACCACTTACGGATTTGACACGTGCAGGAGTATACGCTAGTGACCGATTACCTCATATATGGCCGAAACCTTGTGGAATTATTGTTAATCTTGATAATCATAATCAACCAGGATCTCATTGTGATCTCAGGTGTGTTTTTACGTCAATAATTTGAGACATGGACTCTTCTTCGACAGCTTCGGACGACCTTCGAGAAATCCCCGTTTCTTTTACGCTCTCAAAAGAAATTGTGTCATCCACGAGTACAACAATATACAGCTGCAAAGTGTTACGAGTAATTGTTGCGGGCATTGGTGCATTGTTGCTCTTCATTATTTCGCGGATGGTGGGAGGCTCGACGGATTTCTCCGATTATTTACGAATGATGTTGAACGGAACGACCGATATATTTTAAGAATGTTTAAAAAAATTGTTAGTAGACGTAAGAATTATAAACATAAGAAAAATTTTCATTTCCTTACTGGTAGTGGATCTAAAATACAATCATCTATTTTTAATCGAAATTAAATAAATAAATTCATAAAAAATCATGTGTGGCATTTTTATTGGAAAATAAGTAGTTTATAAATTGGGAGAACTGCATCCATAAGTTTAGGTAAAAACTCCCTTCCCACATTACATTATCAAAAAATGTACCCACGTCGTCTCTTACGACAACTAGTTTCAAAAATGACGTCTTCAGTAGAGGATAGAAAACGTAGATATAATAAACATATTTATCGTGTAGAAGAAACTAGACAAAAAAGTATAGAGCTATCACCGATAGCAGATATTTGTGATCCTGTAAGATTTTCTGCTGCTGGATTTTATTATACTGGTTATGGATCTAAGTTGAAATGTTTCGAGTGTTGTGTTGAAATTGAAGAATGGAATCGAGGTGACAATCTGTGGCTAGATCATCAACGTGCTAAAGCAAGCTGTCGTTTTATTAGAAATATAGCTTGTGGTAATGTTCCTAGAGGAGTGAGTCCACAACTTATACCTATGAAAGGTGATCCACATTGTATACCTACAGATTTTCGTGCTTCGTATCGTGTTCCATCTACTTCAAGAGAAGAAGATTGTACATTTTATGCTGAGTTTTATATTGATCTTGAAATGGAAGAATATTCTAATCCTCCAATTGAAGAACATTGTGTTGGTATATCTACTACACCTCCAGCGGAAAAAGATCTGGTCTCATATGAATCACGATGAAAAACATTTCATTATTGGCCGAAATATATTACTCAGACAAAAGAATCCATGGCTGAAGCTAGATTTTTTTATTCGTCTATAGGAGATTATGTAATTTGTCATCATTGTGGAAATGGAAATAAAGATTAGAAAAATAATGAAGATCCATGGGAAGAACATGCTAGATATTTTCCGGAATGTTATTTTCTCCGACTAATAAAAGGAAATGATTTTGTTGAACGATATTCATTGCAATACAATTTTGGAAAATGTAAAGAAAGTACAGAAGAAAAAAAAATTAAGAAAAAAAAAGACAAAATAAAAAAAGATAAAAAAAAGTAAAAAAAAAGATGATACATTTGTTTGTAAAATTTGTTATAATGAACCTTTGTCTGTTATTTTTCTTCTTTGTTTACATATGGTTACATGTGTAAAATGTGCTCCAGCAATTGATAAATGTATTATATGTCGAGTTCATATACATGGTGTCATTCAACCAATAATATCATAATAAACATGTGTGGAAAGTAGATCAAATAAATTTTTAAAATAAATAAAATGTCTTAATTATTTAACCTATATTTCCCACCTGCATACAAATGAGTCATCCTTGAAATTTTGGTTAAAAATTGAATAATAAAATGATAAATGTAATAATAAAAAAAAAATAATTAAAAATAAAATAAAAAAAAAAATTACACCTGGGCTGACTCGAACGCTAGACCCTACGCTCGAAATATTATTATATCTCTTTATTTATTTGAAAAATTATCTGCGTCAATTCCGATTGTTAGTTTAAACATCAAAGAATAATATAAAAGTAAAAAAAAATTTTTAACATTTTTATTCATGACAATATTGACAATTCAATATTGACAATTGAAAAAACTTGACCCCACTTTTTTTTCCCAATTTGAATTTCATATTTATATATAATATATATTAAACCAGGTGGGGTCAAGTTTAAAATTTTGTCAACAGTTAAGACTTAATTATATGCATAAAAAATATATATTTAATCCTTGACTTTTTTTGGTACCACATCTTTTTGTATTAAAAAAATAAAATAGCTAAACGATTTCGAATACTTGACGCTTCTTTTTGTAAGAAAAACTAGGTTTTTTTTTTCGTTATGATATCACATCTTTTTGTAAAGTTTTAATAATAATATATTTTTTTTCATACGTTGACGGATTAATTTATTATATATTCTCATTAAGTTTTATAAGGAGAGTAATGGGTAACGCCACATTGTGTATTAGCTTTTACCATAGGCAGCTGTTGAAGCTCGTGGAATGGAGCAATCGGAGCAAACCAGTGCATATTATTACCAGTAACGGCGCTAGTAAGTCGAATGCACAAAGTCACATGTTGTTTTTGTTTATTTTCTTTCGAACAAGTTCAATGAGTTATTTTTTTTTTTTTTGCGTTTATATATATACAATTAATTATAGTTGAATCAATTCATTGATTAATTTTAATTTTTGAGTTTCAATTATTTTTTTGATTGTCAATTAATAATTATTTCAATTTTCTAATAAAATGTAGGCTAAATGTCAACGATTTATTGATGTAACATCTGGAAAATCTAACCCTAGCGAAAATGGCGACACCGATCCGACACCAATCCGACAGTCGGTTTGTGCACTGATCTCATACAAAACCGGCACAAAACCGACACACGACTATAAGAATTTCTGAGTCACAAAAATAAATAATAAGAAGCATTTAAAAAATAAAATATTATGTCTAAAAATTTCTAAATAATATTCTTATAATTTAAGACACATTAGAATTTTTTTTAAATAATTTTTTTATTGAAAAAACTCAATTCATGTTTATGTATTAAAAGTGAGGTTAGCTGTCAGAATCATCTATACACGACTGTGAGATTTTACAATTCTCACACAATTCCGACACAATTCCGACACATGACTGTGAGAATTGTAAATCCGACACAATTCCGACACAAATCCGACAGACGTACGACAGTATAATTTTATTTTGTTATTTTTCAATAGATAAAATCATTTTATTGATAAAAATTTTTGTTCAATAATGAAGTTATAATAATTTAATAATTATAGACATATTAGATTTTTTTAAAATTAATTATTTTATTAGAAAATTATTATTTTTTGGTTTTTTTATGAGGTTGAGGAAGGTTTTTATCAAATACTTTTTTTTAAAAATAATACATTTAATCAGTTTCCCATGTGTTTCCCACTCGAATTTTTTATATAATATGACTAAAGTTATTAAAATATTATAACTTTATTATTGAACATAAATTTTTATCAATAAAATGATTTTTACGGAGGCTAGGAGCCGAAAGGCTCAGCCGCAGTATTGGATTTATCCCCCAAAAAAAAAAAACGTTCATAACTTCTAAACTAATTGTCGTAAAGACTTCAGATTTGGCTCAAAAAAAGCGGCTCTGGAAATTCTATCGCCATTAATAAAAAAAAACATTATCTATTCGGCCATTTTTTTTTTTTTCCCGAAAAACGAAAAAAAAAAAAATTGTGTTTTTTTTTTTTTTTTTTCGCACGAAAAATACTATTCGTACGATAGAAATTCATTTGAAAAAGTTATAGAATTTTGAAAAACGATTATTTTAAGCCTAATATAAAACCTCTGCGACAACTCTATTTTGAGTTATAGCTTGTGCCGTTTTCATTTTTTAGGCAAACGATAACTTATGATGAAATGATGTTAGAGACTTCATATTAGGCTTAAAACATGCGTATTTGAAAATTCTATCGCCTCTCCGAAAAAATTTTTAACTATGAATCATATTTTTCATAAAAATTAAAAAAAAAACCGATTTTTTTTTTTTTTTAAATTTAGTTTTTTGAAAAAAAAAAAAAAGTGACTGAACAGATAATGCTCTTTCTCATGAAGGGCGATGGAGTTTTAGAAGACGCGTTGTTTGAGCCTAATACGAAGTCTCTACTACAATTTTATCAAAAGTTATTGTATTCCTAGTTTTCGAGTAATTTCTGAAAAACGCTCTAACTTTCGACAAAATCGTCCTAGATACTTTGTATACGACTTAAAAAGCATGTGTGGTGAAATCCTACAACTTTTAGTCGAAACTTTTTTCAAAAAAAATTATAGTTTTCATAAAATAGTAAAAAATAGAATTTTTGAAATATTTTTGTCTCTTTTGTTTAAAAATAGAAAAAAATTGACAATTGGAATCAGGATAAACTCCTTAAAGGGCGATAGAGTTTTAAAAACTACGTTTTTTGAGCTTAATACGGAGTCATTCCGTTGATTCTAACAGAAGTTATAGCTTGCCTTAACTTGAACGAAAAAAAAAAAAAAAAAATCGATTTTCAGAAAAATAAAAAAAAATGTAATATTATTGTATTGTTACTTTTAAAAACCATTTAAGAAATAAAATTTAACACGGCCCTAGCCGGAGTATTGAAAATTTTTAATTTTCAACGTTAACGCGGGCCACACGCCCCAACAAACGTTACCAGATCTTTTTATATTGAAAAATACAAAATAAAAATATACTGTCATACGTCTGTCGGATTTGTGTAGGAATTGTGTCGGATTTACAATTCTCACAGTCGTGTGTCGGAATTGTGTGAGAATTGCAAATTCTCACAGACGATTCCAATTATTTTTTTTGTCAAATCTTATTAAAAAAAAAAAAGATGTTTACACATCAAAAATATCTAATATGCCTAAAATTATTAAAATATTATAACTTCAATATTGAACAAAAATTTTTGTTAATAAAATGCTTTTTTTTATTGAAAAATACAAAATAAAAATATACTGTCGTACGTCTGTCGGATTTGTGTCGGAATTGTGTCGGATTTACAATTCTCACAGTCGTGTGTCGGAATTGTGTGAGAATTGCAAATTCTCACAGACGATTCCAATTATTTTTTTTGTCAAAATTTATTAAAAAAAAAAAATATCTAATATGCCTAAAATTATTAAAATATTATAACTTCAATATTGAATAAAAATTTTTATTAATAAAATGCTTTTTTTTATTGAAAAATACAAAATAAAATTATACTGTCGTACGTCTGTCGGATTTGTGTCGGAATTGTGTCGGATCTACAATTCTCACAGTCCTGTGTCGGAATTGTGTGAGAATTGTAAAATCTCACAGTCGTGTATATGATGATTCTGACAGTTAACCTCACTTTTAATACATAAACAGAATTGAGTTTTTTCAATAAAAAAATTATTTAAAAAAAATTCTAATGTGTCTTAAATTATAAGAATATTATTTAGAAATTTTTAGACATAATATTTTATTTCTTAAATGCTTCTTATTATTTATTTTTGTGACTCAGAAATTCTTATAGTCGTGTGTCGGTTTTGTGTCGGTTTTGTATGAGATCAGTGCACAAACCGACTGTCGGCATTTTCGCTAGGGAAATGTCGTATTTTTATCATCACATTCATCATCATCTTGATTTTTAGGACAGTTGAATGTGGAGTTTGGAAATAGTTGTAAATGAATACTGTCATTAATGTTTTCATTTTATTCTAAATAATAATATGAGTCTGAATCTGTTGTTACAATGTATAGCTCTAATGATTGGGCTAATCAGTATTATATGTAGCATTAGAAATTAATGATTTTCTTACTAATGGTGTTGATAATGCACTCTTAAATTCACTTGTCGTGAATGTTTCATTGTTTTTTTTCCCAACAATATATGGCGCGCGCACCATCGATGCGATATTGAATACTGTACTGGTATAAAGGTTCTTCCAGACCATTCTACTATTCTTGCTCAATTTTATTTTATAAAGTTGTCGAATTGCTCTGGACTTGGAAGCCATAATGCTTTGATCTGATTTGGTTTTATAATGTTTGTCAGAGTGCGGTAAGGTTTTGAAGAAATATCAAGAAAAACGCAATTTCTGAAATTGATTTCAAAGTAAAAAAAAAAAGTATACATCTAAAAAATTTGTTTTTTTTTTTATAAAAAAGTGTGATATTAATTCAATGAAATGATTAGAAGACATATCATTTTTATCTGATCAATCATATTTTAAAATAAATTCCCAAGGACCACACTTTTTTTTTTTTCTCATACTTGACGCGAGGCACTACCCTGTCTCTTGATCTAAGAAAAGCGATGGAGAAAGGCTCCTAAAAATGACTCTTCAGAATGGCTTCTCAAAATGGGCGGTTTTTTTTTTTTAATACGGCACTTTCAATAACTTCCTAAAAAGCTCGTGGAGACTTCATATTAAGCTTAAACTCAGCGTCATTTAAAACTCTATCACGCTCTAACAGATCCACCTTTTTATTTATTTTTTTTTTCAAATAAAATACATCGAAATCGAAAAATAACAAAAATAAATTTTTATTTTATTTTTTTCCTCAAAAACTATAAACCATGGAAAAATAATTTTATAAACGGACGATAAGTATTTGAAAGACGTATCTTTTGAGCCCTACATGAAGTCGCTCCGATTATTTTATCGAGAGTTATCGATTGAGTAACGTAACGCTATCAATGCAATAACAACGGGAACCTCGATAACTCTTGATAGAATTGTAGTAGTGTTTTCGTATATAGCTCAAAAAATGGGTCTTCTGAATATCATATATTTTTCTATAAAATTATTGTCCTTACAATCATAGCTTTCGAGAAAAAAAAAACTGTTTTTCTCGATTTTTATTTTTTCTTTTTTTTTAAAAAAAAGTATATGTAATTGAGGAAAAAATTTTGCGAGTGGGTAAAAGGTATTAGAAAAACGCTCCCTGGAAGCCTAGCATAACTTCGCTGCGATGATATCCAGAGATATTGTGTAATATCGTGTGAAAATCGTATAGTGGAAGAACTATAAATTCGATAACTCGCGATAGGATCATCGGAGAGACTTCATTCTAGGCTTAAAAAAAGCGCCTTCAAAAACTCTAAGGCCGGGTTTAAGAATCATTTTTCTAGGCATAATTGCTTTTGACGAAAAAAATTTAAAAAAGACCTGGTAACATATGTTGGGACGTGTGGCCCACGTTACCCGTTGAAAATTAGAAATTTTACATACTCCGGCTAGGGCCATGGTTATCTTTATTGCTTAGACATATAATTTAATTGTGAATTAACGGAAATATTATTCATATTTAAAAGAAAGATATTTGACTTTTAGTTGAATATTTAGATGATCAATAAAACGAAATTTACCGTAAGATAGATCGATATACTGAAAAAAAAGGGACTTTATTTTTCATAGTTTCAGATATGTTTAATTAATTGATTAAGAAAAATTATAAACATTCAATTATATTTTTGTTACTTTTACAAATATTTGAATCGGTCGTTTACAATTTTACAATGAATTTTGAATTTACAATAAAAAAATTATAAAAAAAAAATGGCAATAGAGTTTTTCAAACTTTTTTTTCGAGCCTTATAAACATTTAATTTTAACTCTATATGATGACATTCTTTGGTCCGTTTTTTTTATTTTTTTTTCGGCGAGCCATAATTTTTGTTATAATCAAGATAGGGATTTCGTATTACGCTCATATTATGCGCCTCAAAAGAATCTAGTGACGGCATTGGGGGTTTTTTTTTTCTCTCAATAATCGTTTCCGAGAAAAAAAATTAAATATCCGAATTTTTTGTTAAATTTTGGAGTTTTTTTTGTTTTTCTCAAAAACTATTATAGATAGGGGAAAAAACCTACAATGCGGGCGATAGAGTTTTTTGATGAGCATAATATGAGCCTTTTTTTTGGCGAACCACAACTTCTGTATAAATGAAGATAGAGTTTTCGAATTAGGCTCATATTATGCACTTCCAAAAAAATCTAGTGACGGCATAAGGGTTTTTTTTTCCTCTCAATAACGGTTTTCGAGAAAAAAAATAAAGTATCAGAATTTTTTTTTCACTTTTGTATTTTTTTTTTTTTTTTTCAAGAACTATTATAAATGGAAAAAAAATCTGCAATGCGGGTGATAGTTTTTTGAGGAGCGTAATATGAGCCTAATACGAAGTCTCTACTATGATTTGGCGTCAAGTTATTCATTGCGCCGTTTTTTTAAGTATTTTAAGTTACATAAATAATAATTTAAGAATAATGAAATATTGAACAGAAAAGTTTTACGAACAAAAAACCTCTGGTGTAAAATACTTTCTGATGGATAGTTTAGACAGACTTATTTTTCAAGTAAGAGAACAAATTTTTTCAAAATTTACATTTTTGTTTTTTTATTAAAAACTATTATCAATAGAACAAAAAACCTATTACGCGGGCGATGGAGCGATAGAGCGCGTGATTGAGTTTTTTAAGCGTTCCACATTTTTCAAAGAAAACCAAAAACTTAGAAAAAATAACGAAGTTCCCCAGCCGGGAATCGGACCCTGGTCTTTTGCTTACCGGGCAAACGCCTTAACCACTAGACCACAGGGCTTCTCATTCTTTCTAAGTTTCATCTTCTACGTTAACTCCGACTTCTATTCGTCAATTCATTCTTTAAAAAAAAAAATAAGCGTTTCTCTTTTTCGCCGATGAATTCAATACTGAGGCTGAGCCCATGGCTCCTAGCCTCCGTAAAATGAAACGAAAAATTTTAGTAATCCATTAATATCTTTGCCATTCTTGAATATTTTATAAATGTTTTAAGTCTTTCATCCTTAGATTTTCACCAGCTATCATTTGACGTCAATATTTTTCGCATCAGGTCATTAATCTCTATAAAATAACATAACCTTAAAAATTTTTAGTAATCCATTAATATCTTTGCCATTCTTGAATATTTTATTAATGTTTTAAGTCTTTCATCCTTAGATTTTCACCAGCTATCATTTGACGTCAATATTTTTCGCACCAGGTCATTAATCTCTAAAAAAAATTTTAGTAATCCATTAATATCTTCGCCATCCTTGAATATTTTTGAAATGTTTTTAATCAATTATCCTTAGATTTTCACCAGCTATCATTTGACGTCAATATTTTTTGCACCAGGTCATTATTTCTCTAAAAAATAACATAACCTTCAAAATTTTAGTAATCCATTAATATCTTTACCATTCTTGAATATTTTTGAAATGTTTTCAAGCAATTATCCTTAGATTTTTACCAGCTATCATTTGACATCAATATTTTTTGCACCAGGTCATCATTTCTCTAAAAAATAACATAACCTTCAAAATTTTAGTAATCCATTAATATCTTTGCCATTCTTGAATATTTTTGAAATGTTTTCAAGCAATTATCCTTAGATTTCCATCAGCTATCGTTTGACATTAATATTTTCTGCACCAGGTCATTATTTCTCTAAAAAAGTAACATAACCTCCAAAAATTTCAGTAATTTGTCATTATCTTTGCAATCCTCATATATTTTATGAAATTTTTTAATAAATTTGTAGATTGTCAGTATATAACTTTCTTTATAATTATTTTTTAATTTTTAGGTCAACCAAACAATTATCAATAAAATGGATCCAACTAAACCACAGAGAATACTCCGAGAGGATTACCGAAAAACAGTTGAACTTTTACAACAGGACGCGAATCCTGATCGCATCCGTTCGACAATTGTTTCATTACGTAGAGATATTACAAATTATAATCAATCACTTCGAAGTTTGCCAACCGCTTATAGAAAAATGACTCAGACAACAGTCATAATGCTGACACGTTTTTTATCAAAATTGGAAAGTTTGCAAGTACGAGGTGCAGGTGCATCTGCAACAGTTGATGTATCAAACGCTTCTACTGAAAACTACATTGAATGGCAAGACTTAGAAAATGTATTTAGAAACAGAATGAAGACCAGCGTTATAATTAATTTAAAACATAAAGATGTAAAAGACTTTCTTTCTGATGCTAAGAAAATGTTAATTAGTCAGATAGCTCATATTTTACAAGATAAAAATGCACTCAAAGTCAATACTGTATTAGCTTTGAACTATGAAATTGAAAAACCATCTGATAATAGTGTGGAAGTTGAAACAAAATATTTCAGTGAAGGCAGTTTTGAGGTTTTACAATCATCAGATTTAAATCAATTATTCAAGGAAAATTTTGAACATTTTCTAGATGATGTTGAGGAAGCTGAATTAAAAGGATCTGGTTGGAAACTGCTTGAAATTCTTCATCTTGAAATCCAAGTCAATGATTACATACCACTGCAAGGTGGTAATTCATCTTTCGTTGAAATGCCATCATGGATACTGAAAACTCACTCAGTTGTAAACGTAAAAAATTCTGATAATTTGTGTTTCATTTGGTCAGTTTTAGCATGTTTATACAAAGTGCCAAAAAATGGTGAGCGTGTGAGTCATTATATGAAACATCTTGATAAAATAAATTGTAGCGGAATAACTTTCCCGATAACATGGGAAAAAATCAAAGTTTTTGAAAAACAAAATAAGTTAAAAATTAATATTTATGGTATTGATGATGATGATGATGATGATAATGACGATGATGATAATGATGATGAAAGTGATGATGAGAAAAAAAAAAAAAAACGTAGAAAAGAAAGGGTTGTACCATATTTTATAAGCAAAAATGAATCTGATAAAACGATTCATCTTTTAATGGTAAAAAGAGAAGTGGAAGCTGAAGACGATGATGATGATGATGATGTTGTTGTTGTTGATGATTTCAATTCACAAAAAAATTTGTCACAATATCATTTTGCATGGATCAAAAACTTGTCAAGATTAGTGAGTGCACAGATTTCTAAACATGATGGAAGGAAAATAATATGTGATCGTTGCTTATGTCATTTTCAATCTCAAAAATCTTGTGATAATCATGAAAAATTATGTAGTGAAAAATGTAAAAGTGCAATGAGATTACCGACTGCAAAAAATAATATTTTACAATTTAAAAGTTATAAACATCAATTAACGGTACCGTTTATAATTTATGGTGATTTAGAATGTCTATTGGAAAAAGTGCAGAGTGAAGAACTTGAAAAAAATCAAATTTATCAAAAACATGTTCCAAGTAGTGCAGCATATTATTTAAAGTGTAGTTATGATGACTCACTTTCCAAGTTCAATCTTCATAGAGGTAAAAATTCAATTGAATGGTTTATTACAGAGCTTGAACAAATTGCTCATCAAGTCAATAAAATAATAGATGATATTAAACCAATGTCTCTCACACGAGATGAAGAATTACAATTTTTGAATGCTAAAAAATGTCATATTTGTGATAAAAATTTCACGAAAAATGACGTAAGAGTAAGAGATCATTCGCATTGGACTTCAGAATACCGAGGTGCCGCCCATCAAATATGCAATATAAATTATCAAGAATCATGTATCATTCCTGTAGTATTTCACAATCTCACAGGCTATGATGCACATTTCATCATCAAAAAACTGAAAACCAGTTCCGAGGTAAAATTGATATACTTGGAATCAACAAAGAAAGGTATATTTCATTCACAAATCTGTCAAAGGTACCCGCATAAAATTCAGATTCATCGACTCATATAGATTTATGGCTAGTTCTATAGATTCATTATCAAATAATCTAGATGATAATAAAAAATCGATAACGAAAAGTCTCTGTAAAAATGATGATGAATTCAATTTAATTACAAAGAAGGGAGTATTTCCATATGATTATCTTGATAAATGGGAAAAATTTGATGATACAACACTTCCATCGAAAGATCAATTTTATTCAAAATTGAATGAAGAAAATATTTCAGATGAAGCATATGCACATGCTCTGAATGTTTGGCAAAAGTTCAAAATAAAAACACTTGGGGAATATTCTGATTTATATTTACAAACTGATGTTGCCCTTTTAGCTGATGTTTTTGAAAGCTTCAGAGCTGATTGTTTAAATACATATAAGTTAGATCCAGCACATTATTATACACTACCTGGACTTAGTTTTAGTGCAATGTTGAGATATACTCAGATTGAACTAGAATTGTTGACAGATCCTGAAATGATGTTGTTTATTGAGCAAGGTATAAGAGGTGGTTTATCACAAGTCTCGAATCGATATGGAAAAGCAAATAATCGATATATGGGCAGTGAATATAATCCTGGAGGAGGAAGAGAATATCTTCCAACTTGATTTTGGATATCTTTGAACTGCTGCGCGGATACATTCTTGAAGTTGATTTAGATTATCCTGCAAGTTTGCATCATCACCATAAAGATTTTCCACTAGCACCAGTACGCGAAAAACCACCTCTAGAAACCAGTAAAACTCCAAAATTATTGGCAACTCTAGATAATAAAAAAAATTATGTTATCCATTACCGGAATTTAAAACAATATTGTTCTTTGGGGATGATTATTACTAAAGTTCATCGTGTTTTAAAATTTGAACAAAGTGCATGGCTTCAATCTTATATTGATCTTAATACAGAGTTACGAAAGAAAGCACGTAGTGCATTTGAAAAAGATCTTAGAAAATTATTCATTAATGCAATTTATGGTAAAACTCTAGAGTCTGTAAGAACTCGTAAATCCATAAAACTTGTAGAAAAATATGGTGGTAGAGGTGGAGCAAGATTTTATATCTCAAAGCCAAACTTTCACAGTCATTTAATCATTGACGATCTTGTAATAATTGAGATGAAACCAACAAGTATACTTTTCAATAAACCAATTTATCTTGGATTTTCTATTTTGGAAATGTCAAAAACATATATGTATGATTTCCATTATAATTTCATAAAACCAAAATATGAAGATAAAGTCAAGTATTTATATGGTGATACTGATTCTGCTGTTTACCACATATTTAGTCATAATCCATATGATTTAATACGTAATAATCCTGATAAATTTGATACATCTGATTATCCAGAAAATAATCAATATGGAATTCAATTAAAAAATAAAAAAGTTATTGGTATTATGAAAGATGAGAATAATGGAAAAATAATGAAAGAATTCATTGGTTTACGAAGTAAATTATACTCTTATGTTATAGCAGATGAAAATAATTCATTAAAAAAACGTGTTCATATGAGAGCAAAGGGCGTCAAAAGATCAACTGTAAGACAAATAACTTTCGATGATTATAAAAATTGTTTAATTAATCATGTTATTTTAAAAAAGCAACAAAATATTATAAGATCACATAAACATGAAGTAACAACAAGAACAATTGAAAAAATTGCTCTCTGTTGGCAAGATGATAAACGACAGTTAACTAATGGTGAAACTGACACTCTGCCTTGGGGATATATACCTGTTGAACGAATGTGTTTGAGTAAAAGTATATTTAAAAGAAAATATGAATGATGTAAATGAAAATTGTATAAATGTATATAATAAAAATTATTGTTAGAAAATAAATACACGTTGCTTTTTTTATTTATTAGTTTATTGATTATCTATCCATTGATTATGACTATTGTCAAATCCAAGATATTTTACATACATCTGATTCCCTCGTCTTTTCAAAACTTTTTCAATCAAATAAATGTCGGAATGTCGAACTTTTTGTAGCTCTTCAGTATAAAAGCTTCCTTGTATTGGATTTCCTTGATAGTCTTTAAGCTTATACGTTACAGGTGATGTTTTATTAATTTTAGTAATTGTGAATATTTCGTTTGTCCAATTTGGTTTATATCCTTTATCAAAGACATGCTTATATTTACTTATTCTTACATGTTGATTTAATTTAAATTTGATTTTAACATGACAATGATTTAAACTTTTAAATACAGTTTGTTTTAATATTTTAATATTTTTACCAACAACTTCAACTGGTTTCATTTTAATTGTGCGATGTTTTGTATTATTATATTTTTTAATTAATTCTGGCAGCAATTTCAACCATTTATAATTTCCTTGCATGCTAAATTCAAAAAACATTTTGTTTTTTAGTGTTCTATTGAATCGTTCAACTATTGATGCTTTTAAATGAGTAAATGTTGAATACATATGAACATTATATTTTTGTAACATTGTTTTGAATGTTGAATTATAAAATTCTTTTCCTTGATCCACATGAAGATTTTTGCATATTCGACCTTTTTTGAATATTGATTCCATTGCTGCTGTTACCTCTTTTCCAGTTTTATTTTTGAGTCCAACAGCCCAGCTGAATTTTGAGAAAATATCAATGACTGTTAAAATATAATTATATCCAGAATTGATCTTTGAATGTTCAATCATTTCAACAAGATCAGCTTGCCACGTTTCATCCTTATCACGAATATCAACTTTACGTCGTAAAAATTTTTCTTGCTGGAGCGTGTAACTCACGCACAACGTCTCTTTATAATCAGTCATAGTTCACTGACGGATGTATACAGACTGATTTTTTTATATTAATATATTAATATATTAATCCACATTCTCTCAACTCTTCAATAATTGACATGATCTCATTATCATGATTCGGATTACCAGCTGTTCTTGATGCTACTAATAATCGTAATCGATCAACAAGTTCATTCGGATCGTCCCAATAGATATAATTGACTCTAGTTGGATTATTTTTTCTAAGAGTCATAACCGTTGGTAATAATCCAGTACCATAATGCTCATTATTATCATTCTTATGAGGTGCAATAAAATCAATGTATTTCCGAGATGCTGAATTTTTTATTGGCATATTAGATCTATGATATTGATGATGTGCATTTGTATTATTAATAATTTCATTATAATTTTTTTCATCAATATCAGTAATAGTTCTTCTGTCTGGTGATTTCATAAATAATAATTCCATTAATCCAGGTGTTATTTTGTATGGTGTATCAAAAATATTTAATTCATCATCGTTAAAGAAAATTTTCGCATTTCCAATTTTGTAGTCAGATTTTACTTTTTTTACACCATAATCTTTATCCCACTGTATACTATTGATTTTTCCTAAGTAATCATCTATTAAATCTTTATTTGATTCTTCCACAAATGTTTCCTCACCTTCATCAGCAGTATCATATTCAGCTTCTTGTTCATAAACTGATTCTTCAATATCAGAAGTACTAAAATTGTCCTCATGTGTTGAATTATTTTTTTTATCATTCGTATTTTTTTCATCTGGAAATGATTTATCATCATCAATTAATGATTTTTTGCTAACCGTTGTTGTTGGCAGTTGTGCAGCTAATTTGTTGAGCGGTGTGACAACAGGTTTAAGATATTCATTTGCAGCATCTGATATATTTTCTTTCCCTAATTTTATCAATTGATATTTTTTCCGAATAACGTCTTGTACTTTTTCAATTTCACTTAAAAATTTTGTTTCATCAACTAGTTCTTGCTCACAAAGAGGCATGTTGATCCTTTGCGATTTTACAATTAACTGAGAAAATTTAACAAATTGTTTTGTTATTTATAGTTATAAAGCAGTCAAAATTTTTCTATATCTCCCTTTATCTATATCTCTATCTTTATCGATACACAGGAAGCAATATTTTTCTTTCCAACAATCCACACACATCTGACGGAATTTACTATACTCCATATCAATATTAACGTGATCGTGATGTATATGCTTTAAATTTGTATCATCTTGTGGGAAGACTATTAAAAAATTGATATTATCACGTATTAAATGTTTTGGTATTCGTGCATATGATTGACATAAATAAAAAGAATCAACAGCTTTGTGCCTTCCCATACAAAAAAATGCTTTTATATGATTCTGCTTTTCAGTTGCAACATCATCAAATATAAACAACGAATTTGGTTTTGCTTCATCAACTGGTACGACTTGATCGTTGTCGGAAAATTTATAATAATTTATTTCTTCAAGTGGTTCTAGTAACTTTTCTAAATATTGATATTTTGGTTGGTATAATGATTTACTATAAATATAAATATTTGCAAATCGTAAACCATTTGGATCAACAATTAAACTCATTAAAGCGTTCGTTTTACCACAATTACTTCCTCCAATTATCGCACATCTTATTGTATTAGGTAGTAAATCCCCATGTCGTTTTTCTATTAAACCATTACCACTTTTTGATGTAATTATATCAAAGTTTATAACTGGTAATTTTAGAGCTTGTTTCTGGTAATCCATCGTGATGAGCACTGAGCTCAAATCATATAAATTCAACCGTTTTATACCAAAGCAAATCAGTCTGTTATAAGCTATGATTGAGCATACATCAAAAAAGAAAAAGAACAAAAAACGTTGTGGAAAAGGAATTCTCAATAAAATAATCAACAAGTTACCATTTGAACTTCATCTGCCTGGTTATTCATATTGTGGACCAGGTACCAAGTTAGAAAAACGTTTAGCAAGAGGAGATCCGGGAATTAATCCTTTGGACGCAGCCTGTAAAAATCACGATATTGCATATTCGAAAAATCGCAACGACATCAAGGCAAGAAACGCAGCTGATGATATTTTAGCTCGTGAAGCAGCTAAACGTATTTTTTCGAAAGACGCTAGTTTAAGTGAGAGAGCAGCAGCTACATTCGTTACTGGAGCAATGAAAGTAAAATCGAAATTTGGCATGGGTTGTGTTACTGAAAAAAAGAAAAAGAAATGTACGAGAAAAAAAAAACCATTATCTTCGTTGAAAAATAGAAAAATAAAAAAAAAGACTGGAGGAAAATTAATAAAAAATAAAAAACGTGCAGTTAAAAAAAAGAAAATAACAAAAAAGAAAATATCATTTTCAAAAATCGTACAAGCAGCAAAACAAGCAATGAAGGGATCAAATAATTCATCAGTTGCAATTAAATCAGCAATAAACGGTGCGAGAGCAGCTATTAAAAAAAATGGTGGCAAGAAAGCTATTACAGTACCTAGAGTTTTACCAGTTGCTAAACATATCGGTGGTGCACTACCACTTTTAATCCCGATTTTCTCAGCTATATCAGCATTGGGTGGATTAGTTGGTGGAGCATCTGGTGTTGTCAAAGCTATCAATGCAGTAAAGACAAGTAAAGAACAATTAAATGAAAATAAGCGACACAATAAAATGATGGAATCGATTGCCATAGGAAAAGGACTTTATTTAACACCACATAAAAGCGGTATGGGACTTTATCTCTCTCCAAAAAACTTCAACTGATGCTACCACAAAGAGCTTTAACTGACGGTGATTTATTAAAATTTGCTAAACAATCAAAAATTGCTAATTTTCGTGGAGTTTTTATGCGAAATGATATGCCAAAAGATGGACCTTGGAAACAAGAGTGTGGAATCATTAATTTAGATGATAAAAGGAATCCTGGAACACATTGGGTAGCATATAAAAAACTCAATAAAAATTCAGCAATATACTTTGATAGTTTTGGCAACTTACAGCCACCGAAAGATCTTGTCAGTTATCTTAATGTTGGTAGCATCAATTATAATCATAAACGTTATCAAGATTGGAATACGTATAATTGTGGACATTTATGTCTCGCATTTCTCACAGGAAAACTATAAAAGCAGAAGAAAAGAAAATTTCCAATCAGTTATTTATCAACCTTGACAATGAACGATACGTTTACTTTAACTCTCACCGGTAAATCTTCAGTCTTAGAAACTGATTACTTTCCACCCATACAATTATCAAGTGAAAAAAATTATTCATTAGCACTTATTTCATTTTTATCATTTAATTCATTACCAAATATCGATCATGAAAATAATATGATTACATATTTGAACAGTTATGATACAATTGAAATACCAACTGGAAGTTATGAAATAGATGATCTAGCTGCTTACTTAGAAAAATATAATATCAAAATTACATATAATAAAAATACTCTACATTCATATATATTACAAAGAGACATTGATTTTGTAAAACCAAAATCACCAGCACGTTTACTAGGATTTACACCGAGAATATTGAGTTCTAAAACAAAATATGAATCAAACTACCCGATTAATATTTTAAAAGTGAATACATTGAGAATCGAGTGCAACATTACAACAGGAGCTTACGAATCAACAAAAAGTTCATACAATATATAACTTTTTTCCTGCTGTACCACCTGGTTATAAAATAATTGAAGTACCAGCTAATCCAATCTATTTACCAATTACTGTTAAAACCATTGATCATTTACAATTAAAAATTGTTGATCAAAACGGAAAATTAGTGAATTTCCGTGGTGAAACAATAACCATTACGTTACACGTAAAATCATAGGAATGGGAATTTGCTTCAATTCACGCGCTATAAAACGTGGGGCATCGTATAAAAGCAGCACATCATGGACACCTCCAGTCAGTCTGAATCGAGCAGTCAAGAAGTTGACATCTCAGAATATAAATTACCTGCAGAGTCTAGGTCTAAAAGTAAAAAAAAATTTTGGAACTTTAATTGGATAAATATAACTTGTCTTAATTGTTTTACACGTCAAAATGAGTGATGAAAATATTTTCGATATAAACGCGCCAGTTCAATTTAACAATGAAATATCCAACTATGAGCTACATGCTCATCAGTCATTTGGATCAACGAGCTTCGATAATAGTGATGAAATAAGAATATCAATACAGAATCAAGATTTGTTTGTTCTACCATCAAAAAGCTACATACGTATGAGTGGAAAATTAACGCAAGAACGTGTTGCTGCAAATGCAGAAGATCCACTTGCTGATATTTATCCTTTAACGTTAGTAAATAATGCTATGTGTTTTTTGTTTGATGAAATGCGTTATGAATTAAATGGAGTTTTAATTGATAAATCAAAGAATGTTGGTATAACATCTACAATGAAAAATTATTTGTCATTAAGTTCAAGAATGAATTATGAAAATGCAGGGTGGATAAATCAAAATGGTATGAAATTGATGAATGATGATGGATATTTTGATATATGCGTTCCATTAAATATAATTTTTGGCTTTGCTGAAGATTATCAAAAAATAATTGTCAATGCGAAACATGAACTCATTATGATACGATCACGTTCAAATTTGAATGCGATCGTACGAGATAATGAGAGAGTTCCTAATATGCCAGAATTTGATTTAAAACTTACAAAAATTGAATGGCTTGTACCGTATATAATGTTATCAAACAAAAATAAAATTGATATAATGAAATATATACAAAAAGATCCTGTCATTTCTATTGGATTTAGATCGTGGGACTTATATGAGTATCCATTGCTGCCACAAACAACTCATCATATATGGACAGTGAAAACTGCAACTCAACTGGAAAAGCCACGTTATGTTATTCTTGGTTTTCAATCAAATAGAAAAAATGATTGGCAAAAAGATGTAACACATTTTGATCATTGTAAAATAACAAATGTTAAACTTTATCTTAATTCTCATATTTTTCCATATGGGAATTTGAATCTAGATATTGAAAAAAATCAATTTGCTTTATTATATGATATGTATGCTAATTTTGCAGAGTCTTACTATGGCTCAAAAATAGATTTAGTAACAAAAGATAATTTTATTAAAAAATCTCCATTAATTGTTATTGATTGTAGTAAACAAAATGAGTTTTTGAAGACTGGTGCTGTAGATGTACGCTTGGAATTTGAATCAAAAGAAAATTTTCCTCAAGGAACGACAGCATATTGCTTAATTTTACATGATAAAATAATTGAATATAGACCAATAAGTGGAATAGTACATAAGTTAACATAAATTAATTGTAACCTATGGTTTTAATTAAATAAAAACAAACGAAAATAATTTGATTTAGTGTATTTATTTATTTATTTATTCACATTTCCTCATCATCATCGAAATCACGTAGATCATATGTACTATCATCTAATATTACATCTTGGTTATTTTCACCATCAAGAACCATGGTTAGTGTTCCTTTCTTGACAGCATTTTCTAGCTCCTTAAATTCTTGATCATCTTGATTGAAATGTGTAGCAAATCTTTTTGGTAGATATGCATAATTTTCATTGTTGATTTCAACTGTTAGCGCTGGACCATACTTTGATGTTGGAAATCTCGCTACTTTAGTAATTTTATAAACTACTTTTCTTTTTAAATCTTTCAATGATTTGCGTTCGTTAGCTTTTTGAAGTTTTTTTGCTTTTGCAAAACCCATTTTTAATATCTGTAAATGGAAAAGTTATTTTAGTTAACAAAATACATTATTGAAAAACATTGAAAGTATTGATAAGTTAATAAAAATTTATAAATATATGTTAAAACTTACTTGTTGGTTTCTAAGACTGGGCGCACTACAGCTGATGGACTGAACGATGAGTGATGCTTAGTCTCTGTGCACGAGAATATATACTAAATCTCAGGTCCCCCACCAACGAAAAAGTTCCCTTTCCCTCTTTTCACTAAGAGTGGGGGAACGTTGTGATTGGTTAATATTTTGTGGGAGAAGGGAAAAACAGGTTATGCTTATCCCGACTAAAATTTTTTTCTTCTTAGAAAATAGTTTTTACTTTCTATTATTCTAATCTCTTAATCCTTTAATCTTTTTTCTGGAATTTATAACAATAGATGTGAAAAATATTCTTTTGAGAAAAGCTAATAATTCCTGTTTGAACATGTTTCAGTATATTTTCTAAAATTTAATCCATTGTTGTCAGATGATTCATCAATTTTTATAACAATGAAATCTAGTCAGTATCTTTTTTCCCTGTTCAAACATGTTGAAACTTGTTTCTATTATTTTATTATACAAACTAAATCTTTATTTTTTTTTATATCTTATATTTAAAGGAAGGAAGGATAATTCTAAAAAAATTAACAACTTTTAAAAATTTGGTTTTGCATCATTTATTCATTAATAAAATTTAATTCTCCATTATCAGTTCCTTCTTTACATTTTAAACAATCTTTTTCTAGTACATAATAAGATATTCCAACTTCATCTTCACAATCATTTTGTATTGGATGTTTTTTACATCGTTTTAATTTTGAAATTGTTGGATTTGAACGTTGTTCTACTGATAATTTTTCCCAAATTTCATCAATTTGATGTGATGCAAATTTTATAATAGCCATCACTGGAAGTGCAGCAATATCTTTTTGTGTCAAGTCAGTTATATTTTCAACTGCACAAAAATGTAAAATGGATTTTTTCATGTTGGCTCTTGTTGAAAATTTTTTAATATACCAGTATTTGTATCTCTGTGCATTTTCATATGCACATTTGTAAGAACTGCATAAAGGATGTGAATTCACATGTCGTATTGCTGGATGTTCCATCTCTAATATTTTTATATCTGGACATCCTAGGTCTTCCAAATTGAAAATTGTCATTGGATTAAAACGTAAAATAAATGTTAACCATTTTTTTCTATCTTCACCTTTGACAAATAAATAATTAAACTTTCCAACTAATTCTTCAATGATTATTGTTGATACGTTATTATATTGATCACAACCAGCTTCCCAAGATATCCCATGATAATTGTTTTCACAATTATTCACAGTTTTTTTATATTCTTCTGTTAGATGTGATTTTTCACAAGGTGGTTTGAATATTTTTATAGTTGGTGAAGATCTTGAATTTATAGGTTGGATAACTAACTCTTTTACAACAAATAAACCTTGAGGTTCTTGAAATCCTTGAAAATCAATGAATGCTGACATTTTGTTTTAATATATTAACTCAACTCAACTCGACTGTATAGTGACCAGTTCTGAACTGATGATATTCCTTTTATACCTCTGGATATTCACTCCCCTCTTTTTCCATCCCTTCCACTTCCTATTTACCCCCCTCCACAACTTATTTTATAAACATCAAATAGATGATGAAATAATGGAATTACTTACAATACTTTCTGTAATTTGTCTTGATGATGCAAGAGCTAAGGTTCCAACCTATAAAATGATTGGTCCTCAGTTCGAACCATCATCAAGACAAATTTTTTTTTTTTTAATTCCATCAACATTATTTTATTATAAAATGGAAAAAAAAAAAAAATATTCCTTCGAGCCGGATTCGAACCAGCGACCTCTGGATGTCTCTCATATTTTAATCAAACCAATTACAGTCCATCGCTTCTACCAACTGAGCTATCGAAGGCAATTTAGTTTTTCATTGAATAATATTTGAAGGAATATTCTTTTACCGACAGGGAATAGCATAATCTCTTGTTTGTTTCAGAGGATAGCGTGCCAAACTCTCATGCCAAAGGTCTGAGTTCAAATCCCGGTTAGGGAAAATATTTTTTTTTCCATTAATAATAATAATAACACGAGATGGCGGCTTTAAAAACCAAAGATGACATTTAAAAAAATCCAATATGGCGTCTTGCGAAAAAAACCAATAGGGCGTTGAAAAAAAAAATCCAATATGGCGACAGACGGAAAAAAACAATATGGCGTCGTGTGAAAAATGGGACCCGGGAATTTCAAAATTTCAAAAATTTAAAATGGCGTCTTACGAAAAATCCAATATGGCGTCTTATAGAAAAACCAATATGGCGTCTTATGAAAAAATCGGACCCCCCATGGCGATTTGACCTAATTAAATTAATTAATTAACCTAATTAATTAATTCAAGGACCCGCTGCGGCGATTTGACCTAATTAATTAATTCGAGGACCCCCCGGGGAGATTTGGCCCAATTAAATTAATTCGCGGACCCCCCTGGGGAGATATCCGCGGATTCCGCGAAATCACCCGCGAATCACAGCCGGGGGGTCAGCCAGAACTGTCCTATATATACTACTAATGCGGCTCTAGAGTTTTTGAAAACGCTTGTTTTGAGTCTAAGATGAAATCTCTACGACGATCCTATCGAGAGTTGCCGAATTTATAATTTTTGCAATATGTGGTTTTTACACCTTTCACCCACCTACAAAATTACTTTTAAATGAGCGAAAAAAAAAACTAGAAATCGAAAAAAAAAGTTTTTTTTTTTTTCTAGATAGCTATGATTCCTAAGAAAATAATTTTTTTTTTAAATATATGGTATTCGAGAGACGCGTTTTTGAGCTATATACGAAAACTCTACGACAATTCTGTCAAGAGTTACCGAGGTGGCCATTTTTGAGATTCCCTTAAAATTGCCTTAAAACCGTCATTTTTGCATCCATTCCTGCTTAAAAATATTTTTTATGGCCCTATTCTTATACAGCTGAATCTCTGCAAGAAAAAAAACACTACGACTGACAGTCTAGTTTTCACTCTATAATTTTTCGAATGATGGAAAAAATCATCTAATTTTAAGATTTCTCAAGTTTTCTAAAAAAAAAAATGATGAAGAAATGTTTCCTATCACGTGCGATAGTGTTCTCAGAGACTCATCTTTTGAGCTTTAAACGAACTTTCTAGGACAATTATTTTATGTTGTATTTATTTTATTAAGTTATAACATTTCTTTTTTTTTTTGCCGATGATTTCAATATTGCGGCTGAGCCTCATGAATAAATGAGTTTTTTGATCATACTGTTGCAATCGGTAGCTTATAATAAAGCTATAGTCAAAATTTCAAGTCGATTTATTAATTTTTAAGAAAATTAGAATTAAAAGTGGTAGAGTACCACCGATATGTTTAGCAACTGCTAAAACTCTAGGCACAGTAATAGCTTTTTTGCCACCATTCGTTTCAATAGCTGCTCTCGCACCTATTAATGCTAATTTAATTGCACAAGATGAATCATTTAATCCCTTCAGCTTTCTTGATTTTCTTTTTTTTTAACTGTGCGTTTTTTATTTTTTATTAATTTTCCCGCAGTCTCCTTTTTTATTTTTTAGTGAAGATAATGGTTTTCTTTCCATACATTTCTTTTTCTCAGTAACACAACCCATACTAAATTTTGTTTTTATTTTCATTGCTCCAGTAACGAATGTAGCTACTGCTCTCTCACTTAAACTTGCGTCTTCGGAAAAAATACGTTTAGCTGCTTCACAAGCTAAAATATTATCAGCTGCGTTTCTTGCCTTGCTATCGTTACGATTTGTCGAATATGCAATATCGTGATTTTTACAGGCTGCGTCTAAAGGATTAATTCCCGGGTCACCTCTTGCTAAACGCTTTTCTAGCTTGGTACCCGGTCCTCAGTCTAAATAACTAGGCAGATGAAGTTCGAATGGTAATTTGTTGATTATTTTATTGAGTATTCCTTTTCCACAACGTTTTTTGTTCTTTTTCTTTTTTGATGTATGCTCAATTATAGTTCATATTAGACTGATTTGCTTGTTGGTATAAAACAGTCGAATTTATAGGATTTGAGCTTAGTGCTCATCATGATTGAATATCAGCAACAAGCTTTCAAATTACCAGTTATAAACTTTGATATAATTACATCAACGAGTGGTAATGGTTTGATAGAAAAACGACATGGTGATTTACTACCAAATACAATAAGATGTGCGATAATTGGAGGAAGTAATTGTGGTAAAACGAACTCTTAAATGAGTTTAATTGTTGATCCAAATGGTTTACGGTTTCCGAATATTTACATTTATAGTAAATCATTGTACCAACCAAATTATAAATATTTGAAAGAGATACTAGAACCACTTGAAGAAATAAATTATTATAAATTTTCTGACAACGATCAAGTCGTACCAGTTGACGAAGCAAAACCAGATTCGTTGTTTATATTTAATGACGTTGCAACTAAAAAGCAGGATTATATAAAAGCATTTTTTGTATGGGAAGACACAAAGCTGTTGATTCTTTTTAATTATGTCGATCATATGGACGAATACCAAAACATTTAATACGTGATAATATTAATTTTTTAATTATCTTCCCACAAGATAATACAAATTTAAAGCACATACATCACGATCATGTTATTATTGATATGGAGTATAGTAAATTTCGTCAGATGTGTGTGGATTGTTGGAAAAAAAAATTTTGGAATGTAGATATAAAAAAAATTTTGACTGCTTTATAACCTTAAGAAACAAAACGATGTGTTTATCTTTCTTAGTTTATTGTAAAATCTGAAAGGATCAACATGCCTCTTTGTGAGCAAGATCTAGTTGATGAAACGAAATTTTTAAGTGAAATTGAAAAAGTTCAAGATGTTATCCGTAAAATATATCGATTGATAAAATTAGGAAAAAAAAATATATTAGAAGCTGCGAATGAATATCTTAAACCTGTTGTTACATCGCTCAACAAGTTAGCTGCACAATTGCCATTAACAACGATTAACAAAAAATCATAAATTGATGATAAATTATTTCTAGATGGAGAAAATACAAATAATAATAAAAATAATTCAACTTATGAGAACAATTATAGTACTTCTGATAATGGAAAATCAATTCACTAACAAGAAGGTGAATATGATAGTGCTGATGAAGGTTAAAAAACATTCGTTGGAGAAGAAACAAATTATGATTTAATAAATGATGACTCAAACAAAATCAATAGTATACAGTGGGATAAAGATGATGGTATAAAAAAGGTGAAGTCGGATTATATAATCGGCAATGCGAAAATAGACTTCATTGATGATGAATTAAATATTTTCGAAACATCTTACAAAAGAACACCAGGAATAATGGAATTATTATTTATGAAGTCACCAGATAGAAGAAATATAACTGATATCGATGAAAAAAATTATGGTAAAATTATCAATAATACAAACGCACATCATCAATACCATAGATCTAATATGCCAATAAAAAATCCAGCATCAAAAAAATATATTGATTTTATTGCATTTCATAATAATAATAATGAGCATTATGGTACTGGATTATTACCAACGGTTATATCTGTTAGAAAAAAAAATCCCTCTAGACTTAATTATATCTACTGGGATGATGCTAATGAACTTGTTGATCGATTACGAACATTAACAGCTTCGAGAGCAGCTGGTAATCCGAATCGTGATAATGAGATCATGTCACTTATTGAAGAGTTGAGAGAAAGTTGATTAATATATTAATATAAAAGAAAAAAATTATTCAGTCAGTAGACATTGGTTAGTGAATTATGACTTATTATAAAAGAGACGTTGTGCGTGAGTACAAGCTCCAGCAAGAAAAAATTTTTTACGACGTAAAGTTGACATTCGTGATAAGGATCAAACGTGGCAAGCTGATCTTGTTGAAGTGATTAAACATTCAAAGGTCAACTCTAGATATAATTGTATTTTAACAGTCATTGATATTTTCTTAAAATTCAGCTGGGCTGTTGGACTTAAAAATAAAACTGGGAAAGAGGTATCAGCAGCGATGGAATCAATATTCAAAAAAGGTCGAATATGTAAAAATCTTTATGTGGATCAAGGAACAGAATTTTATTGTTCAACATTTAAAACAATGTTAAAGAAATATAACGTTCATATGTATTTAACATTCACTCATTCAAAAGCATCAATTGTTGAACGGTTCAATAGAGCACTAAAAAACAAAATGTTTTGTGGATTTAGAATGCAAGGAAATTATAAATGGTCAAAATTGCTGCCAGAATTAATTAAAAAATATAATAATACAAAACATCGCACAATTAAAATAAAACCAGTTAAAGTTGTTGGTAAAAATATAGAAATATTAAAACAGACTGTATTTGAAAGTTTAAATCGTTATCATTTTAAAATCAAATTCAAATTAAGTCAACATATATAAGAATAAGTAAATACAAACATGTTTTTGTTAAAGGATATAAACTAAATTGGACTAACGAAATATTCGCAATTACTGAAATTGATAAAACATTACCTGTAACATATAAGTTTGAAGACTATCAAGGAAGTCCGATACAAGCACGCTTTTATACTGGAGAGGTACAAAAAGTTCGATCTTCCGACATTTATTTGATTGAAAAAATTTTAGTAAGACGAAGGAATAAGATGTATGTAAAATATCTTGGATTTGACAATAGTCATAATCAATGGATAGATATCATCAATAAACTAATAAATAAAAAAACAATTAATCAATGTGTATTTATTTTCTAACAATTATTTTTATTTATATCATTCATATTTTCTTTTATATATACTTTTACTCAAACACATTCGTTCAACAGGTATATAGCTCAAAGGCATTCCTAAAGAACGTTATTGTTTTAAATTCCTATAATGAATAACATAATTTTTGATGTGTAAACATCTTTAGGCGCGGGTTGGGTATGGAGTAAAAGGAAAAAAATTGAGTTTAGACGTCAGATCTGGTAACAGATCTGGGCAGGACTCCATTTTCTGTCAGTCTACATTGCGCCATGCAGCGCCATGGTAATCGGTCGGTAACCGTTACCATCAGACGTTCTGTAGTATAGATGAATTTAAATGCGAGTATTTATATATTTATTTATTTATTGTTATATATATACCGTTGTATGCATTAATATACAAGTATTTCATTTGTATTTATTGGTCATGCTTGCATTTGTTAGGCGAAGTACATATTCTCCTTAGCTACATATTCTCCTTAGCTAGATTTTTTACTTAGCTACATTTTTTACTTAGCCACTTAATCTTTTTTTTAGTCTCAATTATAACTAAACACACAATATTTACATAATTTTACTAGCTTAATTATTCCTTCAGCTACATCTTTTCCATAGCTAAATTTTCCCTTAGCTATATTTTTCATTTAGTCTCAATTATAGCCAAACAAACAATACTTACATATTTTTACCAGCCGTTCGGAATATATTAAAAAATTTTATTTGAACTCTTTTTTCTACTTCATGTGTTTTATCAATCGTTATTATAAAATTAGGAACAAAAAATCGATATATCGAAATCCTAAAATTATTGATTATTGAAAATTACTGAACAACAAGAATTGTATGAAAATGGAAAAAAATGAAATAAAAACAAACAATATTTTTATAAATGAATGAAAAAAATTTGTTTAAATGTGTACTTATTATTATTGTATTCAATTACAACAACACGCCGAAGATGTTTACACATAATAAACCCGCGAGTCTAGATGGCTCACAAAATTTTTTTTATTGTCTAGAGTTGCCAATAATTTTGGAGTTTTACTGGTTTCTATGAAATGAATTACTACTTTGCAGTAATCATTTACTTGGATTTCGAGATGAAGAATTTCAAACAGTCTCCAACCAGATCCTTTTAATTCAGCTTCCTTAACATCTTTTATAAAATGTTCAAAATTTTTCTTAAATAATTGGCTTAGATCTTATGATTGTAAAACCTTAAAACTGCCTTTACTGAAATATTTTATTTCAACATCTACACTATTAACCATTGAAAAAGAGATATGCCCTTATTTTTATATATCGATGATTCTGAGACATATAATCCTCTTTCCAGTCATGCAAGAAGTTCCAGGAAAATGTGTGGAATGTATATAAATATGCCATTACTGCCTCCGGAATTCCTTGGAAATATGAATCAATATGATATAAATTAATCAATTCTCGATTAACGATAGATTAGAAACATTTGAGTTTGGGAAAAATTGTAAACGCAATCCTCCGCTTGGAATTCTATCACTGGCATCAAAAAAAGATCAAGAAATCCAAATAGTATCAGCGGAAATTATCTGTTTGATACGGCATTAAGGATTATCAATCGTGGACCTTATTCATATTAACGAACCTGTGTAGGAAGTTTAGTGAGTTAACAAATTTTCTCCTCCAAACTTCTTTCCATATAAATTCTATTGAACTTTTCAACACAATGATTCAAGATCATTTAGAACTCTTTATGGGTACATTTGTAAGCATACGAAATAATTCATCAGAGCGCTGATTTTATATTCAAAAAATACCGATGGAGTTGTTTTAAAGAGTAAACCGCCAAATGAGAAATGGTATAGAGGAGAGTGGTCTAAAATGAACAGGGTGTCTAAAATGGGCAATTTTTTTTTTAATGAAATTTTTTTTTTTTTTTTTTTAATTAACAAAAGATACTGTTAAATGATAAATGAATAATAGCTGAAACTTTTTTTCAAGTTAAAAGTTCATAAATTTTTTTTTTTTACATATTTTTTTTTTTTTACTCCAATTATTTTTTAAAAACTATAACTTAATAACATTGTAATGTCCTGCGGTAAGCGCGGAACTTTTTTTATTTCATATAAATTGTATTTTATAAAATTATATATTCAGGGTCCAATTGGATACCCCTAGCTCCATCTTATAAATTATAAGGGTAACATTCGAGGGAGCAAACGCATCCCCGAGCACCCCGAATATTCCCGACCTACCCTACGGTTAGCTTGTGCCACTGACCCAATATATCGATCAGTTCACTGGGATCTCTGATCCTGTGACTACCAGCTCTAACTGCTTTAACTGCTTCAACTGCTTTAATAAGTGCTTTAAAAAGTCTTAGAATAATTTTAAGAGTCACCAGCCGAAAACTGTAAGTTATACTTATCCAATATTTCATTGATTTATTTTGCTTAAATATTTTTGATTATATTTACGTAATATTTGGTTACGCAAATTATTAATTAAAACTCATTAAAATCATATTGGATATAACTTGTAATAAATTCAGACCGCATGGTCTAAATTGTCTTGTTCTTTTCAATTAAATTCAAATGCATACTTTTTGTGTTAAATTATTTAATCAAATAAATATTGAATAAAGTAAATTATAGTTGGCCGATTTAAGCAAGAATTTGCTTGTTAAAAATATTTAATTGTTTTAAATATAACAATCAACGACCTCGTGGTCATGAATTTGGTCTTAACTACGACCTGTAAAGTATAGTAAAGCGTTTTATGTAATTATTAAATCAAACAAATGTAAAAGTGAACTTCGTTATAATTTTAATTGTAAATTCAGTGTTACACAAGTGCGTCAATTATCTCAAGGTCCACGTTTAGAATCAAAATTTTCTATCATTAGCGGTCATTCTCTTTCTTTTATTCGTCGTTCTGTCTCATGTTTCTTGGCTATGGTAGTATGTGTGTGTCTATCCAGATAGACTGCATACACACATACTACCACGAACCTGCCAGTATAGGGAATAGATTTTGGACAGAGGGGCACTGATAATATTTTTTATAACCATTTGTAGATGCGCACCCTCTCAGGCCCAAACTTCGTCCACCGATGCGATTTACTTTCAACCTTAACTATGAATAACTAACCCCAATAACGATAATAATTATTACTAACAAACAAATGACGTAAGTGAGTGCAAACAAACCCTATCTAATTATTGGTGTTATAATAATAATAATTAATAATTTCAATTGATGTAAACAATTGGAGTCTGATTTCCTTTTTTCTTTATATATACATGTTTGATTATCCCATAATAATAATAATTATGAACCCGTATGGGTTTGAACAATTCAAAATTAGCTAACCCTTTAAATAATTATTATTCAATAATAATAATAATTATCAACTTGATTTTATTTAAATAATTGATAATTTAAATAAGCCTTTGAATAATTGGGGTTCAATAACAACAGTAAATCATAATTAAATTTCATTTGAATAATTGAAATTTAATTAATTCTTTAAATATTTACTATTTAATAATAATAATAATGAACAACTTGATTTTATTTAAATAAACAATAATTCAGGTAGCCCTTTAAATAATTATTGTTCAATTTGAATAATTAAAATTTAACTAACCCTTTGAATATATATTATTCAACAATAATAATAATTATTAATTTGATTTTGTTTAAAGAATTGGAAAGTAGTTAATCCTTGGGACAATCACTATTTCAATAATAATAATAATTGCTAATTGGATTGCGTGTAAATCTTAGATATTCATGAATTTTTTTTGTTATTATATATATGCACTATATACACGAAAATACATATACACAAAATTCAAACGTGAAAAACACGACACGCGGGAGGAAAATGGACTAGGGAAGGAGGACGGCCTCCTTGGAAAAGCGGCATATTTAGCTAAGGCCCTAATCCCTCCCTTAGCTAGGCGTGGCTAGAACGTCTGGAAAAGCGGGACTAGCCAACGCTTAAGGGTGGGTCCTAACAACCCTCGGTCACTATCGAGAAGCAATGGCCGTGCTCCCCTCTACATTCTACTGCTGAATATTTTTTTTAATATGTTGTAACATTAGTATTATTCTTATAAATTATTGAATTAAAATTTTATCTTTACGAATTTATTTCATTTTTTTTCTCTAAATTTATTTACAAAAAAAAATAATAAATATTTTTTTTCTATACTTGAGGTTGGACGCACGTATGCGTATAACAATTTAAATTGATTCCTTGTATATAAAAAATGATGAACTACTTATATCATTCATGGATATAATGTTAGTATTACTCCTATAAATTATTAAATTGAAATTTAATCTTTCAAATTTGTCTTTGAAATTTGGTCTACAGAACATTTTTTTTTTACCTTTACTCAGATTTGAACGCTCGCAGGCGTACAATAAATTGAATGTATCTCCTTTTTACATAAAAGTTAATAAACTAATTATATCATTCATTAATATGTTCTTACAAATTTTTAAAAGAAAATTTTATTCTTTGCAAATTTTATTTAAATTTATTTACAATGGGGTCAAACGCGCACATGCGTATAGTAATCAAAATCGTTCCTCTGAATATATAAGTAAATAAACTAATTATATCATTCATGGATATAATATTAGTATTATTTCTATAAATTATTAAATTCATACTTAATCTTTCCAAATTTTTCTGAATTTTATTTACAAAAGAAAAATAAAATATAATTTTTCTTTCTTTCTTTTTTTTTCATACTTGGATTGGAACGCACGTCTGCGGATAATAATTCAAATTCGGTTTCTTTGATATGAAAGTTAATAAACTACTTAAACCATTCATTGATATAATATAGGTATTATTCTCATAAATTACTAAAATTTAACGTTTCAAATTTTTTTAAAAATTTATTGTCAAAAAAAAAAAAAAAAAAAAAAAAATATTCTTTTACTTGGATTCAAACATCCGCATGAGGTTAATAATTCAAATTTGCCTCCTTTTATATAAAAATTAATATTATAAACTATTGAAAATCAATTTTTCCAAATTTTTGAATTCATTTACAAAAAAAATATAGATAAATTTATCTCCTTTATTCGGATTTAAACACTCGCATGAGTATAATAATTTAAATTTGTTTCCTTTTATAAACTACTCATATCATTCATTGAGTATTATTCTTATAAATCATTGAATTAAAAGTTAATCTTTTCAAATTGCCTTTAAACCTATTTACAAAAAAAAAAATTTTTTTTTTCTACTAATACTTGGATTCAAACGCACGTCTGCGTATATAAAGTTGAATTTGTTTCCGTTTATATAAAAATTAATAAACTACTCATATCATTTACTGATACAATATTAGTATTATTCTCATAAATTTTTAAATTAAAGTTTATTCCTTTCAAATTTTAAAAAAAAATTTATTTACAAATTTTTTTTTCTTTCTTTACTTGGATTCGAACGCTCGAATGCGTATAATAATTGAGATCGTTCGCTTTTTAATAAAAAGCTAAGAAACTACTCAAATCATTTATTGATACAGAATTAATATTATTCTTAAATTGGAATTTATCAATTAAAAGTTAACGTTTTAAATTTTATTTATTTACAAAATTTTTTTTTTTGTTCTTACTGGGTTTCGAACCCACGTCCAAGTTAAAATTATTTCTTTTGCGCTTAGTAAGTTATTCAAATCATTTATTGATACAGAATTAATATTATTCTTATAAATCTTAGATTTGATTCTAATTAATTAAAAATTAACCTTTTTTTTTTGTTAATTTTTATTTATTTACAAAAAAATTGTCTTTACTAAGATTCGAACCCACGTCTGAGTTAAAATTATTTCCTTTGCATTCAATAAGATACTTAAATCATCTATTGATACAGAATTAATATTATTCTTACAAATTTTAAATTTAAATTTGATAAATTAAAATTTAACTTTCTCAAATTTTTATTTAGTTACAAAAAAAAAATTTTTTGTTTTTACTGAAATTCGAACCCACGCCTCAGTTGAAATTATTTCCTTTACAGTTGATAAGATATTCAAATCATCTATTGTTATAGAATGAATATTATTTCTTATAAATTTTAAATTCAAACTTTAACCTTTTTAAATTTTTATTTATTTACAAAATTTTTTTTTCTTATTTTTGAATCGAAACATCCGCATGAGGTTAATAAATTGAATTTGCCTCCTTTTATAAAAATATTTTATAAATTACCTATATCTTTCATTGATATAACATCAGTATTATTATTATAAACTATTGAAAATCAATTTTTCAAATTTTTGAATTCATTTACAAAGAAAAATAGATAAAGTTTTTTCCTACTTGAATTTGAACGCTCGCATGCGTATAATAATTTAAAATTGCTGCTCTTTTATATAAAAAATTGGTAAATTACTTATATCATTCATCGATATAACATTAGCATTATTCTTATAAATCATTAAATTAAAATTTAATCTTTTCAAATTTTATTTAAATTCATTTACAAAATTTTTTTTACCCATACTTGGATTTGAACGCTCGCACGCACGCGTATAATAATTGATATTGTTCCCTTTTATACAAAAGTTAATAAACTTTTTATTTCATTCATTGATATAATATTAGTATTATTCCTATAAATTATTAAATTGAAAGTTAATCTTTTCAAAATTTTAAATAAAAGTCCTTTGGGTAGGCATTTTAATGAAAAATTATTAAAAATAAATGATGTTGATCTAAATAAAAGTCTTTTGGGTAGGCATTTTGATGACACATTATTAAAAATAAATGATGTTTATTTAAATAAAAGTCCTTTGGGTAGGCATTTCAATGAAAAATTATTAAAAATAAATAATGATGAATTAGATAAAACTTCTTTGGGTAGAAGTGTGAATAAAAAAAAAAATAAACTTAAATAATAAATTTTGTTCTTTAAACTTATTTATATATAAAAACAAAACATAAATTTACAATTAATGTCGCCAAAAAGCCTCATTTTTTAAATACCTGTCTATTCATCATACCTTTAATAATCAAAAAACGTAAAATATCCAAAAGAATGTCAAAATTTTGAAGTATAAAGTTGAATAATTTGCTGGATAAATAAAAATTTTAAAAAAAATTAGGCGCTGCAGTTTTTATTATTCATTCTATTATTATTATATCAAGTATCGAAATAGCGCCTAATTTTTTTTAAAATTTTTTTTTATCCAGCAAATTATTCAACTTTGTTGGAACAAACCACAATCATAAACACTACACCCCTGACGGATCCTACCTACACAGACTACGTCCCTGACCTATCCATCTCATGACACAAGTGTGCTCTCTCTCTAATGTAGGAGTGTGACTTTTCAAGATAAAGAGGTTATGTGCGTTTTGATAATAAAGCAATATATGTTAATTAAAATAATAAATTGTTAATCGTGTCGTTTATTTAAACTATAACCCTTTTATCAGGTTATGGGCCCACGCACCACAACTTCCGATAAATAAAAGGGGTATGCTAAAAAATTTATCAGAAAATAAAATAATTTAAAAAGTATACAAGATTATAGAGAATATAACCTAAAATAAAAGTACATAAAATAATAATCATTGACAAAAAAAACGTGGTCAAAATGTCGGCATCACAAACCATCAGACTAGAACCACTAAATAAATACAATTTTGACACATGGAAAATGCAGATGAAGAGCATCTTAGTAAAAAATGAAACTTTTGAGTACGTAAACGGAGAAAAACCATGTCCAACGGTTGCAGCAGAAATCACCACGTGGAAAAAACAAGACGGAAAAGCCCAAGCTGACCTAATCTTGTCAATTCATCCATCTCAACTGAAACAGGTGAAAGATTGTAACACTTCACAAGAGATATGGGATAAACTCCACAGCATATACCAATCTAAAGGCCCTGCCAGAATGGCAAGCCTCCTCAAAAAATTGGTGCTAATGAAGTTAAGCACTGATGGTGATGTACGTGAACACCTGGACTCATTCATCGACACAGTCGACAAATTACAAGAAATCGGTATTGAAATAAACGATAACCTTCTTACAATCATGTTGTTACTAAGTCTACCAGAATCATTTTCAAATTTTCGTTGTGCCATTGAAACACACAACAAGTTACCTACACCTGAAGAATTGAGAATAAAAATAATTGAAGAAAATGACTCCAGACACTTCACAGACACTGAACAATCATCATCAACAGCAATGGTAGCTACTCAACACAATAAGTACAATAACAGATACAAAAAAAATTTCACCAAGAATAACTCTCACCAAGCATCAAGTCAAAATATAAATTACCAAAAGTCACCAAAAACAAAACAAAAATGTCAACATTGTGGTAGATCAAACCACACAATTGATCAATGCTGGTATAACAAACAAAATGAAAACAGCAACAATGCAGAAGAAGCTGTGTTCTTGGCAACTCTATCCAATGAGTCTGCCTTGAACATCAGCAACTTCAGCAACAATACACGTTGGTGCATTGACAGTGGCACAACCTCACACATGTGCGGTGATGTAGCAAAATTTATTGAGCATGAGCCATGCAACAATTTAAAATTACAACTTGCAAACAATGCAACCACACCAGTCGTGTCAAAAGGTACTGTAAAAATTTCAACCGAAAATAAAAACAGCAATAAAGAAGTTACACTTAACAAAACACTATTTGTACCTGACCTACGTACCAACTTACTATCAGTAAGCAAAATAACTGAAAAGGGTTTCAAGGTAATATTTGATAACGTCAATGCTAAAATAATAAACCAACAAGGAAAAGAAATTATAACAGCAACCAAAGACAATGGTCTATATTATATAAATGAAAATACCGAAGTCGCCGGAGCAGTACATGAAGATAAAAATCAAGACAAAATTCATTCTTGGCACAAAAAACTTGGACACTTAAACTTACGTGACTTACAAACATTGTTAAAACAACAAGGAATAAAAACTTGTGACAAAAATGATGTTGTACCATGTGATATTTGCCTAAAAGGCAAACCCACAAATAAACCATTTCCAAAAGCCTCGAATCGTCAAACAGAACTTCTAGAACTAATTCACACAGACGTTTACGGACCAACTAGAACCACGTCAAAAGGAGGTTCCAGATTCTTCATAACGTTTATCGACGATAGTACGAGAATGTGTACAGTAAAATTCCTTAAACACAAATCAGATGCATTCGATGCATTTAAAAATTATAAAGCTGTTGTTGAAAAACAAACAGGCAAAAACATTAAATGTCTGCAGTCAGACAATGGAAAAGAATACGTCAACAACAAATTTACTGACTATTTAAACACACATGGGATCACCAGAAGACTCACAGTCACACATACACCACAACAAAACGGCATTGCCGAACGAATGAATAGAACTCTTGTTGAAATGACTCGTTGTTTATTAATACAATCTGAACTACCAATGTCATTCTGGGCAGAAGGTGTAAATACAGCATGCCACATCAGAAACATGTGTCCAACAAGTGCATTACAAGGTCAATCACCATACCACAAATGGTACAATAAACCACCTAACATATCTGATCTTAAAATTTTTGGTGATCATGGCTACTGCCTTGATAGAACACCATCAAAAAATAAATTTCAAGACAAAGCCAACCCATGTATTTTTCTCGGATATTCAACAGAATCAAAAGGTTATCGTGTATGGCTAACTGATAAACAGAAAATAGACATCACCAGAGAATTTATCTCCACACAATCTCCAAAAAATTCACCACCAATATCAAGTACAACAAAGCTGGATGAACAAGTAATAAAAACTAACAGAGAAGATGTTGAACAAGATAAACATGATGTTGTAGCCATCACCAATACACCAACAAATCAAGAAATACATGAACACCAAGATGATGAACATGATGATATATTCATCACCAACACACCAACAAATCAAGAAATACATGAACATGATGATAAATTCATCACCGACACACCAACAAATCAAGAAATAACAAGTGAAACGACAAATGATCATACAGTTCTATCAGACGACGATGAATTTGCTGAACCTTTTCGAGGTTTTGATAGACAGCAACCACTCACTGGTCGTTGGATATCACTTCGTACTGGACTGCGTGGTAGACCAAAAAAAGTGTTTGTTCCAACCTGTTGTCCTAATACAAGGTTTGAGGGGGGAAACAACGAACGATCAAATCTTGCAACTCCAACACTCAAACAAGCACTTGCAGGTCCAGATGCAAACGATTGGGAAAATGTCATACAAAAAGAATTCGAATCACTAATTGAAAACAAAACTTGGATAATAGTTGACAAACCAAGTAATCACAATATCATTGGATCTAAAATTATCTTAAAGCAAAAACCAACAACAAATTCAACATCAACACTGAAAAAGGCACGCCTTGTTGCCAAGGGCTTTGCCCAACGCCCAGGCATAGACTTCAAAGAGACTTTTGCTCCAGTAGCACGTCTTCAATCAATCAGACTTTTAATATCACTAGCAATTAAATTAAAAATGAAAACATACCAATGGGATGTCACCACAGCCTTTCTTAACGGTGTGGTGAATGTTGATGCTGACTGGGCCAGCTGTAAAGAGAATCGAAAATCATACACTGGTTACACTTTTACATATGCCAGCACAGCAATCAGCTGGGAGTGCAAAAAACAAAACACAGTAGCATTGTCATCTACCGAAGCAGAGTATATGGCAATCACAGAGGCAACTAAAGAATCAATATACCTGAATAGGTTCCTGAACGAACTCATGGTACCAGAAAAGGACACCACAGTCATCTTCAATGACAACATGGGTGCCTTAAAATTGGCAAAGCATTCCATATATCATGCAAGGACCAAACACATCGACACACGACACCATTTTGTTCGTGATGCACTGAATAAAAATCTCATAAAGCTAGATCATCAAAGATCAAATGAACTTGTTGCTGACATATTGACAAAAGGGCTGCCAAAAGACAGACACCAAAATTGTGTCAACAAACTTGGCATAGAACACATTAATGTCTGACATATCAACGTCCAGATGATTGTGTTTGAGGGGGCGTGTTGGAACAAACCACAATCATAAACACTACACCCCTGACGGATCCTACCTACACAGACTACGTCCCTGACCTATCCATCTCATGACACAAGTGTGCTCTCTCTCTAATGTAGGAGTGTGACTTTTCAAGATAAAGAGGTTATGTGCGTTTTGATAATAAAGCAATATATGTTAATTAAAATAATAAATTGTTGATCGTGTCGTTTATTTAAACTATAACCCTTTTATCAAACTTTATACTTCAAAATTTTGACATTCTTTTGGATATTTTACGTTGAAATATCATAGCCGAATTACTTATTAGACAATCAATATTGCCCTATAAAATAACCCAGTTAGATATGTATTTTTATCAACCCTGTTTATCCTGCGCAGCCAGGGCGCATAAGAAAGGTAGAGAGAATTTCAGTAGATCTGCATGGGTGTGAAAGTCTTAAAATTTTATTTAGGAAGAACCGGGCAGGTTCAAGTATAAAATTTTGTCAACAGCTGAGTCTTGATTATATGCGTCAAAGATATTTCCTCCTTGACTTATTTTGGTATCATATCTTTTTGTATTTGAAAATGTAAGACATCTATAAAATTAGTTAAACCACAATTAGTGCTGATTTCGAATACTTGACGCTTCTTTTTGTAAAAAAAACTGCGTTTCTTTTTTTGTTATGACATCACATTTTTTTGTGAAGTTTTTCAATCATATACGCGCGAGTGGGGATTCGGAGGACTCACAGTAGCTTAGCATTGAACGTCGTCGTGAGACGACACAACTTGTCTGGCTCTCGAACTGATCACTTCTCTTCTCTTGACTGGCTCTCTTGGTTCACTATTGGTTCTCTCGACATCGTTTGGATCTCTCGTAAAGGTTCCCTAGGTATCAGACGTTGAGTCCTGGTGAAACTCTGTCCGAATTTCCAATGACGGACTAATACTAATGATCACGCTATATGGTTCTCTTATTATAATGATAATTAACACATCGATCAATAAGTCCCGAGACTAACAAAGAAAACAACATTTTTTTTGCAAAATTTTTTTTTATTCATCAACATAATCACCTTTTAGGGTGATACAATCGTTCCAACGCTTTTCCAATTTTTCGATACCATGTTTATAAAAAAAATTATCTTTCGCGTCAAAATAAGCTTCAGTTTCAGCGATGACCTCTTCATTTGAGCCAAATCTTTTTCCCTGGAGCATTTTTTTAAGATCAGCAAAGAGCCAGTAGTCACTGGGGGCTAAATCCGGCGAGTATGGGGGGTGGGGAAGCAGATCAAAGCCCAATTCGTTTAATTTTGTCATTGTTTTTATCGACTTGTGGCAAGGTGCATTGTCTTGGTGAAAAATGATTTTTTTTCTCTTCATGTGCGGTCGTTTTTTTGCGATTTCCTCCTTCAAACGCACCAGCAAGTCAATATAATAATCACTGTTGATCGTTTTACCTTTTTCGAGATAATCAATGAAAATCACGCCATGCGTATCCCAAAAAACTGAAGCCATGACTTTGCCAGCTGACTGCTGCGTTTTCGGACGCTTCGGACGGCTTTCGCCAGCTGTGCGCCACTCAAATGACTGTCGCTTCGACTCTGGAGTGTAGTGATGTATCCATGTTTCGTCCATGGTCACATATCGACGCAAGAAATCCTTTTTGTTGCGAGTAAATACCGATAAACAGCTTTTTGAATCATTGATTCGTTGCTGTTTTTGTTCCATCGAGAGCAATCGCGGCACCCACTTGGAAAAAACCTTTTTCATGCTCAATTTTTCATGAAGGATAGTAAATACACTTCCATATGATATCTGTGTCATCTCAGCAATCTCACGGAGCTTCACTTTACGATCTTTTGTTATAATTTTTGTCACCTCACTCACATTTTCCGGTGTAACGGCTTCGACAGGTCTACCCGAGCGTTTTGCGTCGTTTGTGTCGGTACGACCACGTTTAAACTCGGCGAACCACCGACAAATCGTTGCTTTTGATGGACAAGAGTCCGGGTAACTTTTTTTGATCCATTGTTCCGCTTGCACGGTGTTTTTACCTTTTAAAAAACAATGTTTTATCAGAACACGAAAGTCGGTTTTTTCCATTCTTGAAACAAACTACAAAACGACTTCATTCTAACCTCAATAACTCAGCTGTTTCTGGTCCGATCGACTTAAAATTTTAACACGTTTTAAGTAAAGGTTAGTACTTAAGAAAAACCTGGTTACTAGTTTTCTACGAAAGCCATCTCTGGGTTAGTCTCGGGACTTATTGATCGATGTGTTATTATTATATTCATCGCACATAAATGTGTATGTGTGAGTTCACGAATGGATCGCTGTAAATAATAACAATAATAATAATATTGAGATATATTATTATTGCAATGGCAACGTATGTGTAAGACCTGGTCACGGATGGATCGCTGTATGGTTCCCTATACAAAATACATATCTCACATGTAGACTATTTGCTCCCACACTTACGATACTTGTGACGTAGGTATTTTACTATAAGTATAGTCGCAATGTAATATAGGCGTATGTAATACACTATGCTTGGTTCACGATAGTTCCCTCAGGTTTGGTTACGTATTTCATAATCCAATCAGGTGGACCGCGCCCCTCTACCATTTCTAAGACTGAGTTAGGCTCCCGAATTAGTTCTCGTGACTCCCACGGTTGTTGGCTTCCGAGATAACCAACATGGCTCCCCCCGGTGATTTTGAGGAGGATGGTGAGAAATCCTCGTTGCTAACGTTGGCCGATAGTTCTCGCCGTGCAGGTCAGAAAATCGGTTACAATATATAATTTGCCGATCATCAGCCAAGGGTCGGTTGATCCTCGGATTGTCATGATAAATATTCAAGTAGAACAAATTTTCGTTGTCTTTAATTATTGCTGCTATGGTTGAGTAGGTAAGGCTCTGGACTTTCATCAAGAAGATACCATGTTCAAATCCACGTGATGGTAAAAATTTGTGGTCTAAATCTTTCGGTCCAATAGATCATTAATTATATAAATAAAAAAATAAAATTGTTTAAACAATTTGAAATTTTTTTTTTTTTAAATCAATAAATTTTTGGAATCTCAGTAGATCTACTTAGATCTCAGTATATCTAATTAGATCTTAGTAGATCTAATTTGATCTAAGTATATCTAATTAGATCTAATTAGATCTAGTTATATACGAGTCGATCGCGCCACTTTGTGGATCTAATTATATCTAAAGCAGTTCAATTTGATATATGTAGATCTACGCGATTTTTTCCTGGGTACACTATGTATCAATAATATTTGTATAAAATACTGTTATATATGTACGATGTATTAATTATTTTAATAATTATCACAAATTCAATAATTTAAAATTCTTTATCACACTACGATCTGGAATATCAACAGATATTTTATCAGTAAAATCAGTAAAATACCGAAAAAACCACTACAAAAATTACCAAAAGTTACAAACTTTATTTAACATATAATTATTTTCATATTGGAACACTTATTGATATTATTATTTTAGGAACAACGTCGATCAATCTTCACAATAGTTTGACAAACTTAGTTTTGAATAAATTTTTTTGATAATACTGTTACTATTGCAACTATAACATCAATTATGTATGACCAAAATGATTAAACCAATATTTCACTTTTATTATGAAACTATCATTGTCATCAGCATCAATAATTTCTGTTACTTCTAACCTTGATGGACATGTTGCTTTAAAATCTTTTGATGTCGGTTTGCAATTATATTCACAGTTTTGTGTCGTATTAACCATCACAACATGAATACATACAACTCTTATCATACGCTTATAATACGTGGAATACGGGACAAAATGTAAAAAATATGGAAATCTTGTATTCAATAAGTAGATTTTCCATATAGTCTACTATGTTTCTTAAATCTTTGTTAATAAATAAATAACACTACCATAAAATAGTTTATAATATAATATGTGTTATAGATGAAATAAAATAATATTGAAATATTATATTTCAAATAACGATAGAAAATCATTTTATTACCCCAAATATATAATATATAGTTTCTTTAGCTACTGCTTTTACTTTGTATGTAGTATAATAATTTACAGGCTCAAATTTGCAACAAAAAATTTTGATTTTTATTCATAGTGAACTGGGTATTGATTTGAAGGTTGCATAGAAATAAAATTATCATTATTTTTCTTTATTATATGTTGATTTTTTGAAAAACATTAATTATCGTGTAATATTTGTAATATTAGAAATTTCTGTTTGATGTAATTTTTAACCTCTGCTTTTCAGCATTTTTTATATCGAATTCACAAGCTTTGAAATCATGCTAATTAGAGTAAGCAGTATTTCAGATTACAGAGACGTTGAAAAAACGGCGTGCACCATCTGTCGGTAAGTTCCAATGATTTATTATTCAAAAAATGTGGGAAATAACCTTTCGAAATTTTTTCATCAAGACCAACCATACGAGGTAAAGCACACAAAGGTGCGTGAAAAAAGTTGAGTGAATCTATACATTTAATATTTTCAATCGATAAAACATTAATACTTGTACCAGTAATTATGGTACTGATTTTTTCTCCTAATTTACGATAATTAATTCTCTCAAAACCCACTGACTGTCATAATTTTTTTGATTATGAGCTCATACAATAATTTCAGTACATTTACTTTTTAATTTCAATAAAAAATCGACAAATTGTTTCACAGTATCTTTTTCTTAGGCAATAAATTCGTGAGTAGTATTATTAATGAATTAAAACAAAATTATATAAGTGAAGTACCACTACCAGAAATGTATGGTGTCGTGCTAAAATTAAAAAAGAAGGTGAAACATTTAATATGTGGTATAAAAAAAGAGGAGACTCTGGAGAATTATTTGATTTTAGAAAAGAAATGAAACTTTATTGTACTCTAGGTGTAATTGTTTCAGCTATGGTGTGTTTAAAGTTTATAAATTTAACTTTGAATATACTAATGTTAATCCATTCCGTGAAGCCTTGACTTTCCCTCATTATGTATGCGTATTTTATAACGTAATTATCTTACTAAAGAAAAAATCGGAATCGTACCCAGAAATAGTTATTGATTATCTGATAATCAGTCAGAAGTTGAATATCATGAGAATTACCCAGAGTTGAGTATATGGAAATTTTGGAGAACAATTGAGTTGATACCGTCCAAATAAGATCTGGCTTGGTTAAAACTTTGTTGCAGCTTATAAGGGCCCATTGTGGCCTAGGTAAAGCACAAAATCGACCGTCTTCAACTGTCCTTAAGAATTCCGCGTTTCTATTAGGTCATCCGAAAGTATATGCTGGTCGCGATATCGAGAAAGGATTTTCAAATAATGATATATCAAAAATTGATGGATTAATAAAATGTCGTGTACTTGCATCATCAGATTTACACATGCCAGTTTTACCTGTACGTTCGAAAAATAAAAAACTCTATTTCCCACTTTGTCGTACATGTGTTGATACAATAGAGCCAGGTTTTTGTAATCATAATAATAAATAAAGAAGTTTAATAGGGAGTTTAGTCACGTCAGAACTCAAACTTCCTCTAACAAAGAGATATGTAATAGAAAAAATATATTAAGTTTGGCATTACAATAAAATGTCTATGAATAATAAAGAAACTAATGAAGTTGATTTATTCAGAGAATATATAAATGTTTTTCTTACAATAAAAAAAGCTATTGGGTACTCATTATAAGTCAATACTGAATCTGATAAAGATCAATACATCGAGGTATATTTATGGAACTGAAGTTAGCAGAAACTCTAGCAGAAAAGGTCTCAGAAGCAGAGAAGAACACAGGAGTTTGAGGGCCCTGGGAATTTGGTCCTGAAGCACGGTTAGAAATCAGGATGAAATGAACGACAAAAAAAATTATTGATCATTAAGAGGTGAAGAAGGTTTAGAAGAAGTGTTAAGAATTTTTTTGGGGTATTTGAAATGATCGAAAGGGGTGAGGTATAGGGTATAAAAAATAATTTTTTTTTTTTCTTAGAAGATGAGGGAGACTATAAAAATTCAAAATGACAGAAAGGTAGAAGAGGTTAATGACAAGTGTTAGAAATTTGAGTTGATAGAAAGGTAGAGAAGGTTTAGAGCAAGTGTTAGAAATTTTGTGAGTCATTCGAAATAATTGAAAGAGGTGAGGTAAAGGGTTAAAGAGTGATTTTTTTTTTGCGATAAATAAGAGAGACTATAAAAAATTTCCAACACTTGTTTTAAACCTCTTTTGCCTTTCTGTTATTTTAAATTTTTATCGTCTCCTTTATTTTTTGAATAAAAAAAAATACTTTTTAAACCCTTTACCTCACCCCTTTCGATCATTTCAAATACCTCCAAAAAATTCCTAACACTTGTTCTAAACCTTCTCTACCTTTCTATCAACTCAAATTCTTATAGTCTCTGTTATTGAAAACGAAAAAGAAAAATTGACTCTTCAACCCTTCACCTCACCTTGTTCGATCAATCCAAATGACTCGAAAAATTTCTAACAATCCTTAAACCTTCTCTACCTTTCTATCAACTTAAATTTTATTAGTCTTCCTTCTTTATCGCGAAAAAAAAAATTTACTCTTTAACTCTTTACTTCACCCCTTCCAATCATTCCAAATATTCTGAAAAATTCCAGAGACATAATTACAAATTTCACAGCCTTTTCACAATGTTTTATTTTGTTTTTATCGAATTTTTTAAATGTTGAATGCCTGGGACCCTCGACCCATATCCGTCCCGGGCGCTTTTGAATGTTTCTGCTCATGCTTCTGCTAACTTCAGTTCCATGAATATTCTCATGCTGAAAATATTAAACTTGATAAGGAAAATATAGATTTCAATCAAGGTCTCCGTACATTGAGTGGAAATATGCTTAATTTATTATATGGTAAACTAGGACAAAGAAGTTCTTTATGGCTCAAATGAAATTGCAATGATTTACAAGAATACTATGATATAGTAGATAATAATCAAAAAACTGTCTTAATTTTGTGGAAATTAATTGATAAAAAGAAGCTTCACCAAATACAACTAACGTTGTATTGGCTGCTTTCACAACAGCCTACGCTTGAGTATAATTATATTTTTGTATTTATGAAAGTAGTAAACAAATTCTATACGTTGATACTGACTCTATTATAAGAATATGTAAAAATAAAGATGATCAATTAATTATAGGGAGTAGATTGGGGGATTCAAATGATGAGCTAGAAAAGTATGCAAAACGTTTATACATAAAATCTTTTATATCGGGTGGTCCAAAATTTTATTCTTTTATTGTATAAAAGTTTGATGGTGGTCAAGTGGGAGTCCGTAAATTAAAAGGTGTACGACTTGACTTATAAGCGTTTATTAACAGTTACCCGACAAGTAATGGGCCGACAAAAAAACAATAATTGTAGCTGATTGTACTTGGATTGTAGATGGTTGTAATATATTTAGTTTTGTTTGTCAACCCCCTCATTAATTTTAATTAATTAATGAATATTTGAAGTTGCCAGATAGCCGACAATTGAGGGTCTGGATGCAATAACACGTCGAGCGCTCGAAGTCAAGAAAATGCTATGTTGCTGTGGGTGGAAAATAAGAAAAATTAAAATTGAAAAATTAAAAAAAAAAAAAAATACAGTCGTCGATAAAATCAAAAAATACATGTTTTTCTCCAAATAAACTTTTTTATATGATAATTAGTTTACGGGATAAAAAATAAAAACAAAATTTTTTTTTTTGAAAAAAATACTTTTTTTTAATCATATAACTCGAGATAACTTCTTTAAAAAGTAATAAATCGACTTGAAATTTTGACTGTAGTTTCATTATAAGCTACCGATTGCAACAGTATAATAAAAAAACTCATTTATTCGTTTTGTTTAATTTTTATTATATGATTATTTACAGTCGAGGAAAATTTCAATTTGTCTAACTTTGAATGAAAAAAGAGTCGGGAAAATTTAAAAATTGAGTAACTTGTCAGTGGCAATATTGTTGAGCAGTATATCAAGAAGTTTTTTACAAATTTTTAGATATTTTTATTAATTATTTACTGAGTTATTAATTTAACAATAAATTGCGCGTATACTGTTTGTATTTTTATGGATATACGAACGCGCGGACATACGTATTTTTTTTTTTTTTAATTTTTCAATTTTAATTTTTCTTATTTTCCACCCACAGCAACATAGCATTTTCTTGACTTCGAGCGCTCGACGTGTTATTGCATCCAGACCCTCAATTTATAATTTTCAAATGGCTGATATTTTTATAGTAATAAGATGCTTAATCGATAGCAAATCGTTTGTACATCATTATTTTTCGTTTGTCATTGTTCAATAATTTTTATTTTTTTTAATATTAGTTAAAAACTATTGTACTATTCATCCCCCTGCTAATCACTGTTAATTAGAACTTGCGCATGCGCGAGTTCACTGATAAAAAATAGCGACCAAATGTCATGTTGGTGTTGGGCAATGTTGAGGATTAATAAAATGTGTACAATAATAAACAATAAAATTTTTCAAATAATAAACAACTAAGTAAATATTAAATTACTATCTTATCAATTCATTATAATGTTTAATGAAAAAAAAAGAAATCAGACTTCAATATTTGTTATTTTTTTATCGCGGTAACTGCGCATGCGCAAGTACTAATTAACAGTGGATGAATAGTACAATGGTTTTTAATTAATATTTAAAAAAATAAAAATCATTAAACAATGAAAAACGAAAAATAATGATGTATAAACGATTTGCTATCGATTAAGCATCTTATTACTATAAAAATATCAGCCATTTGAAAATTATAAATTGTCGGCTATCTGGCAACTCCAAATATTCATTAATTAATTAAAATTAATTAGGGGGTTGACAAACAAAACTAAATATATTACAATCATCTACAATCCAAGTACAATCAGCTACAATCATTGTTTTTTTGTCGGCCCATTACTTGTCGGCTAACTGTTAAGGTTTTACCCGCGCATATCTAGAGACCTCTTGCGTATGAAATTTAGAAACATAATATTTCTATGAGTGCGAACGAGATAAAAAAAAAAGGAGAAAATCTTGTTTCTCACTTCCACTTAAGTATTTAGACAAAGACAAAAATTTATTTTTATTTATTGTAAAATAAAAAGGTCTCAAAGCCCTATTAATTTTTATATCAAAAGTTTCCTTATTGTTTCCTCTATCTATACTTAGTTTTTGATAAAGCTAGCCGTATTTTTCGTGAAATGGCTAACCAGGTTTCTAAAAACTCAACCGGGCTCTCCATAAGAACCTATGTATAACCTCCAAAAAAGTAGCCTACTTTATTAATTAATTACTAAGTAATTAGCTACAAGAAAATTATCATAAAATTTGAGCGTGTGTATTACTATTTCATTAAGCTACTTGAAAAATTTCAAGACTCTATCCGTATTTTTGATTTGTGCTGGATATCCCTTAATAAACCTTATAAGCACGAAAATTTATCAATTTTAATACTGTTAAATCATTTACTAAGCGTAAAATAGACCTTTTTGAAATTGAATATAATTCTTTCCTTAGAACAAGAGATCTACTAGTGTCATCTACTATTGATAAAAGAAAGAATTCTGTAACAGAACATAAGTGTCATCGCTACGAGAATTATATTTAACATAAATTGATTGAATTCATTGTTAAACGTTATTTCTATTGTGAAAAAAATCACTGGCATTTTTTAGAGGTTGAACAACTATGTTATCTTTCTTTATTAACATGATATTACCTGAAACAAACTTATTAATAAAAAAAAAAACACAATTTTTACAGAAAAAAAAACTTATGTTAAGTTCTATGAAAAACACATTTCAAAAAAATAGAAAAGATACTATCATTTCATTTCTTTATTATCAAAAAGAAATTTAATGCTTACATGGTCGTTGGGTAAGAAGTGTGAGCAAAGACAGTGAATAAGAAGAAAAAAGCGTTACAAAGAAAAAAATGCCATGTTTACCGCGTCGGGAAGGTACAGTCTCTAAGACTTGCCTGAACGCCGCTTTTTCTGTTATCTCTTCGTCCCACATGATTAGAGACCTCCAGTCTTTTTGTACACGACGTTAAAAGAGTGGGCAGATACGATAGAGCTAGAGTGAGTATAAGCAGAGTGGAGCCATAGATGATTTTTACCTCGGAAGTGACGGAACCCCCTTATACCCACTCCATACGGTGAGCACAAAATTCGGACTAATGGGACCTCGGTGGCTTCACTCTACTTATATACCCACTCTAGATAGAGCAGAAAGGAAACAAGTCAAAAAAAAAAAAAATGGTTACGTTACACAAAAAATTTGTATCAAAAAGAGAAAACTGCAAAGTTCACATTTTTCTTTGACTGCGCCTAATTAATAAAAAAAACATGCATATGATTATGTTTTTTTCATGCACATCCTGCAATTCAATTTTTTCAGTGCAAAATTTATATAGCACTGAATTTTTACGAAAGTTTCGTATAGATTGCACTAACTTGAAAGACTTCCAACCGTAAGAGTGACTGAGAAAGAAAATTTGTTTATTTATATTTCATTAACAACAGACAAAGAAAAAATGACAAATGACATGAGAGTGACAGAGAAAACAAAATAACCAATCAAATATTCGGAAGATCGATGACAACTGTCCTTTTTATATAAGATTATTATTATTATTATTATCTTTATACATATTTCTCAACTTGGCTATTTCTTGACCTAACTTGGGATTCGATCCCGGGTTTCTGGAGTCGAACTCCGATGGTTTACCGAAATAGCCATTCAGGTATAGAACAGTAGAAGAATCCGTGTCAGTTTACGGTGGTTTCAGTGTACGCCAGTACGTTATTATACGCGAAGCTTTTATATGCGCATTGAAGCTGACCAATCAAAAACAGTTCGAACGAACTATTGCGGTGCCGCAGCCTGTAGTGGATTGTAGTGGCGTTTAGCGACAACAGTTGTTAGAATAACCTGAAATTTGTCTAAGAAAACACCGCATACACCCATACCGCATACTGCATTAGACGCTGCTATTGACACTTTTCCGTTTACAGCATACCGCATACTCTAAATCTACACAGCATGCGGTGCGTTGATTCCGTATACTGTGTATACTTAAAGTATGCGGTATGTTGTGATCGAAGAAGTGTCAATAGCAGCGTCTAATGCAGTATGCGGTATGGGTGTATGCGGTGTTTTTTTAGACAAATTTCAGGTTATTTAAAAATTCTAACAAACTGTTGTCAATAATAAACCGCATACTGCAAGTGCACCGCATACTATTTAATCTAATTTTTGGGCGTAACCACGTACGGCGCCATAATGATAATAGTTCATGAGACTTGTTTTTGATTGGTCAACTTCAATCGTACATATCTTGAAAATGAAGCTTCGCAGAAAAAAAATGAAAAATAACGTATATCTTGGAATTTTGCGTAGAATAGCACTGTATAACTCACGTGCGCGAATTCGGAAACACCCTGTATATATTTATTCCCTTTTATTCCCTTCTTCTTTCATGCTAACATAGTGAAACTAACTACAGACATAATAACTTTTACCATTTTGTATATAGTAACAACTACGAATTGCATAGCACATTTTAAGAGTTTCCATAGTACGGTTCATTTTTCCAAATGTACCCCCACGGTCATGGTTAATTTAAACATACAACATAGTAAAAAGTAAAAAGTCTATGGTTGTTCGTATCATTGGTATAGTGAAGACTATCTATTGAACAAGTAAAGTCTACTGAAACCATAATAAAAACCGGTTTTATCTCAGCAGAGTAGATTTTACTATTTTACTGTAGTTAAATTTAAAGTTCACATAGTAAAAAAAATTATCAAAAATAATATGTTAAACCATATTTCCGAAAACGTCCCTCGGTACTATAGTAACATAGTGAAACTAATTATTTTTTTTTTACAGTGTATATATAACATATATGAACAGGAGTATACGATCGTTTTTTTTAATTAAAAATATTGAATTCAAAAAGTTGTCAGTATTTTTCAGAAACTTATCACAAAAAACAGACATTTAAAAATAGATGATATTCTTGTCAATTTTTTACATGTTAAAATCAAAGTTTTTCTATGCTCAAAAGTGATGACCGATACTGACTCACGGCTGATGCATGGCCGAGAACGGTTTGCCGATACAGGTTCAGCGTGAAATACCATTGAACGTGCAACAACCAGCCCAAGAACTAGCTACTACTTTATTTCGCAACAGATACTGTGGGACGGCCATTCAACGAACAGCATGTCGTCATCAGATCGAAAGACATCCGTTGGGTAACTGTTTGCAATCGTTACACGGGTAATATCGACGCAAGATGCTGGTATAATAATAAACCTACTATTCAATTGATTGACAGTGTTGAAGGATATTGACGATATTCGCGACTAACTGCACATTATAACTCATGAATGTCACGTTCATATGTATTCATAAAACTGGTATGAACTGAAAATGTTTCTCATTAATAGTAATGATCCTCTTGCAGTGAATCACGAATCTTTTTCGATCGCATTTGTGGATTCTGTTGCGATGGACGTTATTTATAGTCACTTCGCACGAAAAGAACATATATTATACGAAACTATTTTACGATACACGTTTCTTTATATTTTTAACAATGAACATACCGTTTAAATAGCTTACAATGAGAAGTTAATATAAAAAAATTAAAGAGATATTATTTATTCAGTTCAGACTCACAAAACCCACGATAAAGATGATATTGACGAAATCCATGATACCTTTGAAAGAAATAAATTAAATCACTACTTTTCAACTCAGTTTCTTTTGAATATACACTATTTATTTTAAGCAATAATTAGGAATTCTTTACTTAAGAAATAAAAAATCTCAAAACGATATCTTCTTTAATAAGACAGTACACAATTTGTTCATTTTGATCAAATCGTAAATAAAATTTTTCCTATATTATTCAAAAAACAATTCAAAAAAGAATAGAATGTATCACTATTCTGTAATATGTATTTTTTTTTTATAAAATGTCATGTCTGAATATTAATCAAAGGCGTGAAACTTTTTTGATAGAGTTGATAATATCGACACGTGTATCATAAACAGGGATAGGCATATAGTGAGTTTTTACTTTTTTTACAATTATCTACAGATAAAAAGTAAGAAACGTATGAAAAAAGGATAAAACAAATAGGACCCATGTAATCTCATGGTCAAAAAAATATGACATATTATTCCATAATAGGTAGTGCTGTGAGTCGGTTATTAACGGGTTAATAACATGGGGTCAAACTTTTCTATATTAGTGTCAGTTGATATTTTTTTAGTAGAGGCAGGATAATAATAGTAATTGTTTTTTATTCTAATCAATAATAAGTACACTGAAAGAAATTTTAACTAAAAATTACAAACGTATAAGAAAAAATTACAAAGCGAATAGTAAAAACTGCGTTCCTCCGATTATTTGTAAGAATTATTCGTATACATGTATTAATAAATAATTTTTACATAATTAATAATTCGTATACATGTATTGATAAATAATTTTTACAATAAAGTTATGTAAAAAATTTGGCCATTGACTATATACAATACTAAGCCATAAATTTTACATAATTTTATTGTAATTTTTCTTTAAAAAAAATGACTAAATTCACGATACTCACAAGTAAATTCTAGCAGACTGAGAATTTACGCACTACCGGTTTTAGAATTTACTATATTTTATTATAAATTTTATTTAAGGAGGTTATGCACAAATTACTCTTTTTTTAAAAAATATAATGAGAATGTTCTAAAATTTTGTACACAAGTAGATCTTTTCATTCTGAATACAACGGTATAATTATTTTCTTATGTTGATCGGTTAAATTTTTTGTAATTAATTATTGAAAATAATATTTAACATTGGCTCTTATGGAGATTTCAACCATTTTTTTCGGATAGAAAAAATGATGAGAAAGTCTTGAAAAAAATCACACATATACTAGAAACCGAGTTTTATTAATTGAGCGAAAAATTTTCATATGTTGATCAGTCAATTAATGAGTAATTAATTATAAACTTTACAAAAATTAGATGTGGCAACGTATAGCATGTTCAAACACACACACATACCCGCAATCCCATATATTGTATATGGGACGCAGGCGCTTTTCACTTTATTTTTTTACAGTGTAGTCGGATTTCAGTTTTGTCTGTGACGTCAGAAGCGCCCCGCAACACCCGCAATGAATTTGTGCATAACCTCCTTAAAAGTTGGACATTTTTTGTGCTAAGTTCGGCAGTTTGTGCTAGATTCACGGAGAACGGCAATCAATTCCCGGCAACATTTTTTCTTTTCTGTTTACACGCTCAAAACTCGAAAACTAATTGATAAATAGAAAAAATTCATTCTTGATAAATTGTTTAGAAATAAATTACCAACAATAAACCTTGGTTAACCCCATACCTAGCTTCAACAGATAAGGCTGTAGAAATGCTTGAAATTACATGACAATTCAATCATTTTTTCAATCAGTCGGCCATCTTTGTATTATTTCGCCCCACAACCAGAATTTTTACAAAGCGATATAGTAAAAAATATATAAGTTGTAACGAAATTTATTATTTCGCTGGTTCTCGAAATAAATAATTAATAGAAAGAGCTCTAATTATTTATTTGCTGTCAACTGAATTATTAATAATTAATAGGAGTTAATTGTTAATAATTCTAAGGGTCACTGCATAGGCACTATGGAGGGTCAAGTCTACTACGAGTGGTGTCAGTGTGGCACATGTTTCGCACATATTCGAGGTCCCGTAGTAAGCTTGATACGTTAAACCTCGACCGGTGCTAGTTTTCCCCTCCATCCGTCGAAAAGACGAACTCTCCGAAGGCTACGGGCTGGATCGGATACCTATTCGTGTTGCGGGCTAGGAAAGCGTGCTGCGCATGTCCGAGACGATAGGTGGGAGAGCGCGCGAGTGGTGATTCAGAGGACTCACAGTAGCTGAGTGCAGAACGCTATCGTTAGGACGCAACTTGTCTGGCTCTCGAACTGATCACTACATTCTCTTGACTGGCTCTCTTGGTTCACTACTGGTTCTCTCGACATCGTTTGGATCTCTCGTAAAGGTTCTCTAGGTATCAGACGTTAAGTCCTGGTGAAACTCTGTCCGGATTTCCAATGGCAGACTAATACTAATGATCACGCTATATGGTTCTCTTAGTATAATAATAATAATTATTATATTCTCGCTACATAATGTGTATGTGATGGTTAGACCATCATCACACATAAATGTGTATGTGTGAGTTCACGAATGGATCGCTGTAAATAATAACAATAATAATATTATTGAGATATATTATTATTGCAATGGCAACGTATGTGTAAGACCTGGTCACGGATGGATCGCTGTATGGTTCCCTATACAAAATACTCATTTCATATGTAGAATATTTGCTCCTGCACTTATGATACTTGTGACGTCAGTATTTTGCTATAGTATAGTCGCAATGTAATATAGGCGTATGTAACACTATACTTGGTTTACGATGGTTCCCTCAGGTTTGGTTACGTATTTCATAGTCCGATCAGGTGGACCGCGCCCCTCTACCATTTCTAAGACTGAGTTAGGTTCTCATATTTCGTTCTCGTTACTCCTACGGCTGTTGGCTTACGAGATAACCAACATGGCTCCCCCCGGTGATTTTGAGGAAGATGGTGAGAAATCCTCGTTGTTAACCTTGGCCGATAGTTCTCGCCGCGCAGGTCAGAAAATCGGTTACAAAGTTTATGCTAACTTTTATATGTGTACATGATAAATTTTATTATATATATTAGAATATTTATTAAATTATTCAGTATTTTTTATTCGAACTTATAATATTTTTTATCGTTTCCACAAAACATGTATGTGCTTTATTTTAATTAACTCATAACTCATTATCTAAGAGATTAATCGAAAAAAGTAATTCTTTATAAATTGTTTAGAATTGAATTCCCAATAATTAACTCCACTCAACCCCATGTCTATCTGCAATAGATAACGATGTACAGAGACTTGAAGTAACATAACAATTTTTTGACATTGTGTGACATTTTACATAATTTTATTGTAGAATATCATCTCTCGCGGCCAATCCCAGAAATAGAACAAAAATTACAAAGCAGTATAGTAATTTCTATTCAACATGGGTTTTAATTTTTAGTTAAAATTTCTCTCAGTGTATAAGTGATTAACTTATTATTGCGATAAAAAAAATTGCAAAAGAACCCTGAAATCCGCCATCTTGATATACCGAACCGAACGAAGGTTTTGGAATGTACCCCTGACTTTTGACCGAAAAAAAGGGGTATGCGCATAAAAGCTGCGCGTACTATATATGACGGGGCGTGATATAATATAATCCGCCAATTTTTCACGGCTTATTCTATGAAATGACATAAAAATTTGTCGGAATTTGTCAGAAGTCCAACTTATTTTAGAAATTCTGGCATTTTCCGGCAAATTCCAGATCAACGTATCAACCGTTATATTTCTTTACCTGATGAGATCAGGTTAGCCGGATCCTGATCCGAATCGGATCCAGTATGGCTAAGGTACTCCGGATCTGGGTTTCCTGGCCCTTTTCGGATCCGTTATAGCTAAGGCTAACCGGATCCGGCTTTCCTTGCTCTTTCCTGATCCGAATCGGATCCGGATTGCCGGACTTTAATTGAAGTTTGATTTTTTTTCAAAGTTAACCTCCGGATTCGGTCAGGCTTGGCTAAGGTAAGCTGAATCCGGTTTCCCTGATTTGAAACGGATCCAACTTAGAAGTATTTGATAAAAAAAAAAAAAAAAATTAATTTTAGAATGTTATTTTATTTTTTGATAATATTAAATACATTCTTGCCTATATATATTATTAATCATATCAAGTTTTTCTATTGTTATTTTTAGATAACTCTCTATACTTGTAAATTACTTTTGATTTCAACGATTCCATGTACGCCGCCGTGGTCGATAGGATAATGTCGTCGACTTTAAACGGAAAAGCCCCGAGATCAAGTCCCCGTAAATTCCGGAATTTTAGTTTAGTTTACGTTGAATTTTCTAAGATAGAAATATTGGTAATAATTATTGTTAAAAAAAATGATTGAAAAAAGAATATATATTATTTTTTTTTTTTCAATTAAAATTCGGATCCAGTTTAAGTATAAATTTGGATAAAGTTTTAGTATTACAAATGATCTCAAAAAAGCAAATATAAATTTATTAATTGATGAATACAATGAAATGATGAATGCTTTAATTGAACTTGCATATTATCAATTTGATCCAAAAAAAAAAGTCGAACACGCATACCATTGAAATTTAAAATACACAAAATACGTAGCTATGAAAATAAAATGGTACTAACAATGATAATTGATGTTAAATCAAATGGTTATGTAGACAAAAACTTGCTGATTCACATAATGAGCCAAATTCAGTCAAATTAAAAGTATCCCTGGTGGAAATATTTCTCCGGATTGCTCCGGAATTGCTCCAGATTACTCCGGATTATTCCAAATTGCTCCGGATGATTCCGGAATCGCTCCGGATTATTCCGGAATTGGCTCACTTAGAAAAAATTCGAAAAAATACGAAAAATCGGTTGCAATTCTAAAATACTCGAATTCCTGTGTAAAATGAAGGAAAAAAAATGACCGAAAAATTTTAATGGGCCAATTCCGGAGTGATACGGAGTTTTCCGAAATTTTACGGAGTATTTCCGGAATTTTACGGAGTTTTTCCGGAATTTTACGGAGTTTTTCCGGAGTTTTACGGAGAAATTATTTCCACCAGGGATATCAAAATTGTTGTAAAAATTTCAAGCCAGCATTTCAATATTTATTTTTGGAAAAATTTCCATCACCAGAAACATGGTTTGAACGTTGTTTGGCATATGTTAGAAGTACTGCAACAACAAGTATAGTTGGTTACATATTGTTTATTAATGGTGGTCATGTTAGTAATACATTGATTGATCAAAATACTGCTGAAAGAGTACATATTGATTTTGGTATTCCATTTGAAGAAGGTTGAGCATTACCAGTACGAAAACCAGCACCATTTGGTTAACAAGAGATATTGAAGCAGTAATGGGTGTGTCTGGTGTTGAAGGTGTATTAAGAAGAACATGTGGAGAAGCAATGACTATTACGTGATCGTAGAGAAATGATTAATACATTACTTCAAGTATTACTTTATGATCCACTTTTTACATGGACTGTGTCACCACAAAATGTGATAAAGATACAAAAAAAGAAAATGTATCAGAAATAATGATTATGATTATTATCAGTATCAATCATTGAAATGTTTAAATGATAAAGATTTGTTTGGTCTTAATGATGCTGTTACAAATACAAGTGTTATTAATTCATTAAAAAATTCGAGTTTACAATCTATAGTCAAACAGTTTATTCAATATTATTAAAACTTGAAATGTTACAAAAAATTCAAAAATTTGGTAAATCACCAGTTGATGAATAGATAACCAGTGTCATGTATAATATTAAGAAAAAACTTGATATATAACATGACATTAAAGACATCTTGAATTTAAAAATTAACATGAAAATATTTTGAATCGATATTTGTCAGCGACAATATAAAATAATTATCGCATGGAAATCAGCCCAAAATAAACGACACCGCGTCATCATTTAATTTAATGGCGTATAAATACGTACACGGAGAAAAATTTACATTTTTTTTTAATATAATACCATAGCAATTTTTGCGTTATGTTACAGTAAGCTGGAACCATAAGAGCATCAATAATTTTAGCAATTTCATGAAAAGTAGGGTAGCAAGCTTCTGATTATAATTTTCAGACAGCCACGCAATATTGAGAATTATACGACGCTTCGCGATGTACCATAGTAATTCTTGCGATGGGCAAACGCAAAATTTATTATGTTTATAAACGCTCGTAAAAAAATATTGTAAAAAAACATTTCAAGCCTAGGATTTGAACCCCATATCATCGGGATACAAATCCTACGAGTTATCCGCTGCGCCACAACAATGTATCTGTAAGGGAAATATTATTTGTTTTACATTAACAATTTGAAAATAAGCAAAGTCACGCCTGCGCAGTTGACTAAAAAGTGGGGGCAGTTGACATTTCTGAGTCCTTCATCAATTTTGCTATGGCCCATTGTAATTTTAAATATGTTGCTTTGTATTTGTTAGTGACACCTACAGGAAATCCAAGAAAGTTATTAAAATTACTATGGTACATTGTAAATTTTCAGAGGATCATTTTAATCTTGTCCATAACAACAAAGTAAAATTTAGAAATAAACAAAGCAAAAAAAGAAAAAAATATTTTTTGCTATGGTGCAATGTAATTTTTAGACTGGATTATTTTAAATTTTAAATTTGGTTTCTGTAAAAATTTCTTTATGCGTTGTAATTTTTTCATCGGGGAATAGCAAAAAAAAAACATGACAAAATCGCTATGGTACATTTTAATTTTTCAAGACTACAATTGTTTTTTTTCGTTGAAATGACAGTAAATTTTTTAATAATCATAATATGGTTCTATGGTAATGTGGCACCATAGTAATATTGAGTGAAAATTTTTCTCCGTGTATGACTCAGGCGTGGTCGATTAATTGATCAAAAAATATTCTATTTATTAAAAATAAAAATTCGCAAAATGGATGATACAAAGGGATTTTATCAATACATACGTTTTCAGCAGGATGTTTTCAAATACTGAATTTATTGAAAATAAAAAAAACTTTGTTGAAATAAGTGACACCACATATAGAGGTTTTGAAAATTTTCTTTTGTACATGAACTTCAATAAATTACCAGAAGACACTCAAGAACTAGATCACATTTTATATCTCAGTCATAAATATGATGTACCAAACCTTTAAGCTCTTTGTGAAGAAAAATTCATGATGGAATTGAATATTAATAATGCAGCAGAAGCAATTATTGTTGCTGAATAACTTGTATTAAACAACTTTAAATTTCGTATAGTTGATTATCTAAAAGTTCCTGAAAATTGGATAAAATTTATTGATGAGCCTGGCTTCGACATATTGAATGAAAACTGTGTCTTGATCAAAGAATCGATCAAGTATTCAACGACATAGAAAAGAACAGTACACTCAACATGATATAATAAACATCACTATTATCATAAAAAGTTTTGACCACTTGATATTCAACTATTAATATTAAATTGTTATAATACTTATCTATTTATGAAAAAAAATATTTAAAAATTTAAATTTTGAAATATAATTTCAATTTTATATTTTTATATATACAAATCATACAATTACTCGATAAAACATTAATTAAAAATACTAATGATAGAACATCATTGGTAAACTTTACTTCTTTGTATCATGGGACTTGTTTATTCAAGCGTTTCATAGATTACAAAAAATAATAATAATATGATTACTTGATGAAACAATATTTAAAAATAGGAAAGGTTGAGTACTATTTGTAAACTTTTTTTTTTGTATCATGGGGCTAGTTCTTACAATTAGTGTTTTCATACATTACAAATAAAATGAAAAAATACAGTTCATTACGACATAATAATCGAAGAATGATTATTAAAAAGATACAAATGTTCTTTTACAAAAAAAAAAATTAATGAAAGATTGTAAAATTTATGAGTATACTCAACATGATGTAATAAACATCATCTTAATTACAAGATAAAAATTTTGTTCCAATACAAATATTACTTCACAGCTTGATATTTAACACATGATATCAAGTTGTGATTGTAACTATTTATTTTGTAGACAACAATATGATGCTTCTTCAGTGCATCGATAAGTAGATCATGTTAAAATTAAGTTTTGTATTTTATATTTTATATTTAGATTTTAAATTACTGTATCTAGTGAAAGTAATTAAAGTTACATGTCTTTTCGATATAGTCCGAAAAAAAAAAAAAATTTTGTGAGTGATCTAGACTCGCGCGTTTATTATGTGTAAACATCTTCGGCGAGTCGTTGTAATTGAACGCAATAATAATAAGTACATATTCAAACAAATTTTTTTTATTCATTTATAAAAATATTGTTTGTTTTTATTTTATTTTTTTCTATTTTCATAAAATTATTGTAGTCAGTAATTTTCAATAATCAATGATTTCAAAATTTCGATATATCGATTTTTTTTCCTAATTTCATATTGACGATTGATAAAACTCATCAAGTAGAAAAAAAAGTTCAAATAAAATTTTTAATATATTCCGAATATTTTTCGAGTTATCGATATTTTTCTGGTATTGGTGGTTATTTGTTTCATAAATTATTGAATGAATCATAATTGTTAATATAATAGAGCTAAGGAGAAGAAGTGGCTAAGTAAAATATTTTAGCTGGTAAAAATATGTAGGTATTATTTTTTTGGCTATAATTGAGACTAAGTAAAAAATATAGCTAAGGAAAAATTCAGCTAAGAAAAAGATGTAGCTGAGAGAAAAATTAAGCTGGTAAAATTATGTACATATTGTGTGTTTAGCTATAATTGAGGCTAAGTAAAAGATTAAGCGGCTAAGGAAAAGATGCAGCTAAGGAAAAGATGTAGCTGAGGGGAAAATTAAGCGGATAAAAATATATTTGGCTATAAATGAGACTAAGTAAAAAGTTTAGTGGCTATGTAAAAAATTTAGTGTCTCAGTTGAAAATCTAGCGGTTAAAAAAAAAAAAATAAAAAATTTAATTTATCAAAATTTTTATTTTGACTTTCTTTTTTACTCGAAGAGTTTTATCGACTGCCATCATTATATTTGCAAGAATAATATTTATATTGAAATTTATAAATTATTATGACTTGACGAGCTTTATTGATTGATATTAATAAATTTTAGAATTAATCGTAATTTTAATAACTATACGATATATAACCGAGAAATAGCCTTTTTTTCGATACTTTAACTCCATTTTTAACCACTTTGCTCATGTGTAGGAATTTTTTCCGTATTTTTCCCGTAATCGTGAGAAAATTTCCTATAAAAACTGAATAAAAAAACATGTTGTCTGGGATATAATAATATCCTCTGAAAGTGTCGATATAATAGATTTGTATTTGTTTTATTAATATTTTTTTATTTTTATTTATATTAATACGTCTACTTTTATACGCCGTGTAACACCTCGATAGTTCAGTTCCCAATCTGTATTTTACAAACACTATCTTGCATTTAGTATGTTAAACAAACTTGAATAATTTAAAATCAATAAATAACGACATATGAAATATCATATGTAGTTGAATCCTAATAATATCGATATTGAAACATTGAATATCACTGTGTTTTTTCATACGTAAGATATTATACTTATTAAAAAAAGTGCTTTTTAGTTTAAATCAAAAATTATTTTTTGAACTTAGAAGTACCTTTTTTAATACACTATAATAAACTTAATAATTATAAATATATATATTTATCAAGTATACCATTTTTCCTTTACTTTCATTAAAAAAGTATAAATAAATTATATTGTAAAGTTATTGTACAATTACAATAATAATTTTTTTTTTTTAAACTAACACATCAATGTCTATTTCTTTTTTTTTAAAACATGAAATTAGTCAATATTATAATTGAATTATTATTGTATAATAATTCAATATTTTGTTTTAAGTTTAGAAATTATTATTTTATATAAACAATAGTAATAGGTATATTAATCTTGTAAATAAAAAATACTTTTTTTGTATCATGAGGCTTCATAAGGGTTTCATAGATTACAAAGAAAATAAAATGGGAATAACGAATGGTTACAAATAAAAAAATACAAATGTTATCTTGAAAAAAAAAAAAGTTATAGAGGATAATTTGTAAATTTTTTTTTGTATGTTCGTGGGGATTGACACGTCAAATTTTTTTTATAGTTTGCATGAAAAATAAAATAATCATGGAAAATATTTTGAAAAAGTATTCAATTATTGAATTTTTAGAGTAGAATTCGTGATTTATTAAAAGCAAGCGTTAAAAAAAAAAAAAATATGGTGTAACAAAGTATGCAATGATGACCTAGGCTAAAAAAAAATATAGTTTTCACTTAAAGTAATATTCCGTTTACTTACACTTGTACTGATAATTTTAATCATATACTATTGTATTAAAAATGATTCTTAATTTGACTTTTTTAAAAAAACACATGTAGTACATTCAACATGATGTAATAAATATCATTATTATTATTATAAACAAATTTTACCACTTGATATTCAACAATTAATATAAATTTTGATAATAATTATCTATTTGTGGGAAAAAATATTTAAATATAATTTTAATTTTATATTTTTGTATCAAGAGAAATAATAAGTAAAGTCTCGATACAAAACTCTTGACATAGGCTAAAAAAAAAAAAACCATTGTATTTTTTAAAATTATTATTTAACTGAATTATGTTTGTCGTTCATTACATTGTACTATTGATTAGAATAATATATTATTGTATCAAAAATAATTCTCAATTTCAGGTACTTGAATTTTATGAAAGCTGTAAACTAAAAATAAAAAAATGAACTTCAAAATATTATTATTCGAATTATACTTACATGAAAATACTTACTTTATAATAATTACACGTTTTTTTTAGTTTGTTTCACAACAGCCAAATAATATTAATTATTTCTCTAAATTTATTATCAATAACTCTTTTCTTTTTAATTAGTTTGTTTTCAAAAAATTTTAATAAAAAGTCAAATGTAGCGTTATCTAACAAATTTCCCTATTTTTCTAAGAAAATTATCCCTAGTTTTATCGGTAATGTAGAAATGCTCGCCTTAAATTCATTGACAGCCTGTAAAACTTTTCCGCGTAGGGGTGCGAACTCACGACAAGCTAAAATTTCCGTTTTTAAACATGGCGGCTGATGGCGGCTGCAAAAATAACCAAATTCACTAAATTTACTGCAAATCCGTGACTTAAGAACAAGCTAGGCAGTGTCAAGCTTGTCCTGCAGTCACGGAGAGACACCATGGATTTACAGTAAATCTAGTAAACTTAGTGATAATTCAGTGAATTTAGTTATAATTTGGTTATTTTTGCAGCCGCCATGTTTACGAGCGGAAATTTTAGCCTGTCGTGAAATCGCACCCTAAATATAATATGTTTAAATTATTATGTGTATAATAATTACGTGTAAATAAATATGTGTAAAACTATTTAGTGTAAATTATTATGTGTAAAATTTATATATATATATATAAAGTATATGGGTAAATATATATTCTTTATCTATTTATTTTAAATTATTTCGTGTAAAAGTATTACGTTTAAAATTAAATGTGTAGTTTTAACCGAGTAATCAGATAATGTGTACTATATTATTGTGTAAAACTTTATGTGTAAAATTTAAACGTGCAATAATTAAATATGGATAATTGGAACATATATTCATTATTTATTATACATTATTAATATAATCAAAGAATGGTAAGAAAAATATATATGCATATAATTCAAAAAATTTTTTTATTAATTACATAATAATAATATATTTTGAGCAGGTTGTTTAAATTTCTTTTTTAAATTCAATCAATTTTTAATAAATTTATTGAATATGAAACATTATCATGACAAATTTCAAATTTATTTTTTTATTATTAGTAATTCATATTCATTTTCAAAATTTGTAAACTAAACAAAAATTTTTTTCCTTTTTCTTCCTCTTTTTACTGTGAATTAATTACATAGATGAATGATAATTATAAGTAATATCGTAGTGTTGTTTAAATTTCTGGACAAGAGATGAATATGTTCTTATTAAATATGATTTCATGTCTTCGTCGTCAAATAAAATATCTCGTTTTTGTTCGAGGCATTTTTTTTAATCATCCAATTAGCCAATATTATTTTTAATTGTTGATATTAATGTCCGTTTTAGGCTAAGTGGTTTTTTTTTAGTTGGCTTTGGTTTTGCTGTTGAAAAGAAAAAAAAATGTAAATTATATTTATGCTTAGAATATTATTTATATGTTTTTTTTCAAATTCCATAAAATATATTGGATAAATACCATTTATTGTTGCTGATTTTTTATCAAGTGTATTGCGACATTTTTTATCTGAGCTGTTTGTGTGTCGCATTATTACTTGGCCGATTTTATTATTAATATGATTTGATGATGATTAATATGATGAGCTGAGGTTAATGGCGATGTTGTAGACAATAACGTATTACCTTGAAGAGCTTTAAGATTGGATGGGGCTTCCTTTGTATCTACTTTTTTTTTTTTGGTTTATTAGAGCTATTAAAATACACAGATGATTCTTTTGAATGATGGTTAGATGGTATTCGATTTTCCAAATTGTCACTCTTTTCATTAATAACTCTTTCGACGACATCATCAATATGCATTGAACGGATCTCAGGTAGCATAATATTGAATAACTTGAAAAGAATTGGCTTACGGACTTCTCGAGGGCTGTTTGGATGATCTTTTATGTCTTGTTCCACCGCTGTAACACTTAATTTGCCTTAAAAAAATGCGCATTTTATGATTTAAAATGTATATATAAATGTATGGTCGATTTAAATAATATTTAATTACTAACGGATTTTTTTTATTTCCACTTTTCTAAGAATTATTTCAATTGCTTTTTTTTTGCAGACAAGTGTTACGTACCAAGCTAATTATTTTATATTATCTATGAAATAACAAAAAAAAAGAAGAATGTTTAACTGAAAAATAATAATATAATAATTTGAGAATAATATAAATTAATGAGCTTGATATTTAACTTGGTTTTATAAAATCCTCTTGTTTTGTTATTCCCCACAGGGTAACGGGTTAGGAGGAAGTAGATGTACCTTTATGTTAGAATAATCCGAAACCAATATTGTTGAGAGCGTGTCAATCTGGATGGTCGCCTTTTGATGTTGGGAGTTTCGAATAATCCCAACGGTAAAACAAACTCGAAGTACAGAAAACAACACCCCAGAAAAATGTAACAGTCAATTATTTTATAGTATTAGGAACAGTCAATTTGTAAAGGAAAAAATAATAATTTTATCACAACGATTATTTAATTTAAATTCACTTTAAAATTTTATTTATTAGAAACGTAAAAGTTAATTTTATAAAATTGATTTAAATTTAATTTAGATATTGTCCAAACAAAAGTTGCCGCAAGAGTAAAGCTCCTTAAATTATAAAATAATAATTCCCATAAAAATTAAATTAAAAAGTAGGGATGATCTTAGGTGGAAACGTCTTTGACCAATCACCATTGATGGTTCTCATGGTAGTCAGCGTTTAATTATTGCTGAGATATTATTCTCAATAATTGTTGAACTCAACGGATGTTAAATATCGAGTTGCTGATTTAAAAATGCAACTGTGAGTTGAGATAATGAAAAATAATATTGAAAAAGTAAATAATATTTAAATAAAAAATGTCCATGATGCTTAAAGTGAAATATAATTATTAAAAAATAAAAGGAAAAAATTTATGTGTTACTCGATATTATACTCTATCCCTAGAATTTACCGAATATTATTCATTAATCAATTATTTTTAATTTAAAAATACCGGTACGTAACACAAGTCTCTAAGAAATTATTTATAGACAATCTATAACTTATAAAAAAAAAAAAAAATGCTCGATATTAATATTATCATTATTATATTAATTTAAAAATATTTACTCAGTGTTTTGATGCCCATTCCTTGCTGCTTCTTTAATATCATTTTTTATTGATAATTTAAGAAGATTATTGAATTGTACTGGTTTGACAAACCATTTTTTATATGACCTGCCAATTAGATATATGTTAATCAAATTTATCAAAATGAATATACCGATATATATGTATAAGAGATAGCAGGTTCATTAAACATTATTTAATGATTTTCTAGTTGGAAATCAATTAATTAAAAAAAAAATTTTTAAAAAAATTAAAATTAAAAAATTTTTGTACGATTAAATTTTTTTAAATGTCTCATTTCGTCCAATTTTTTTCTCAATTTTCATCAATTATTATGTCGCCCCGCTTTTTTTTATATAAAGGTGACCCAATAAAAGATTAAATTGTTTAGTAATACTCTTACAAATTTTTTTTTTACTGTTGACGATTTTATTCCGAGTAGCGTGTATTTTCAACAATAAAACATGCATGGTCTAATAATTATTTATAATTTTTATATCAAAAAACAATTCCCCAAAATTATTCATGACACACGACCATAAGAATCGACATGCAAAAGAATTTTTATTTTATAATTTTATTATAGTTATATTAAAAAACTAAAATATAAAGAACAAATATGTCTAAAAGTGATATATACTCAAAAAAGTGGCACGTTATTTTAATTTATTTGTCTATTGTTCTTTAAATGTTTGTTTGTTTTTAAAATGAATTCAAGTATTGAGCCACTTTTATTAGGTTACTGATAGTGAGCAGCTTATAGATGTTTTTTTAAGGACATACGGGGGTAATACATTTTTTATTACTGCCCAGCTAATCAGTTTCTCGTAATTTTCCAGAAATTTTCTGGAAATGGTTTCCGGTAATATAAACTAGAAAATTTCCGGAAATTTTCTGGAAACAATTACTAAATTTGTAAGAAGCCTTTCCAGAAATAACTTTTTCCTTGGACTAATATTTGTTTTCTAGGTTATAATCTTCTATGACATTTTGATAAAAAAAATTAAAAACAACAAATTAAACAAATGTTATCAAGGAAAGGAAGAATGATACCAATAAGGGTATTGTAATACAATTATTTATGATTTTTTACACTTACAATTCTCTGGTAAATGCAAGTATTTTCATATTTTCAGTTTTTGACAATGTCAATCTTACGGTAATATCGACGTCGCATCGACCGTAGACCCGACTTATTATCGATATAGCTTATGTCGATATAATGTCGATTCGATGTCGATTTTCGCGTATTTTTCTATCTGGGAAAAGAGTTGATAAAAATGAGAAACAATTTCCGGAAATTTTCTAGAAAATATCTAATAAACATTTCTGGAAATGATTTACCGAAATTTTCCAGAAAATATCTAATAAACATTTCTGGAAATTTTCTAGAAAATTTCTCGTAAATATTTCCAGAAACGATTTCCGAAAAATATCCGGAAGTTTACCAGAATTGCAAACTGAAAATTTGTGGTTAACTGGGATATAGGTATAATAATAAATGATAAAAAACTTGTATCCATTGTTACTCTACCTAAAATATTTAATATGCTTCCTTTTCCATTAAAAATATTTCGAATGATGCGACGTTCAACTGATTCTATTATGTCAGATGTTCGGTCAGCAGAGTAAGAAATAACATACTTAATTTTTTCTGCCCATCTTTTTTTCAAATTATCTTTGAATACAGTTATTTCCGGGATATCTTCCAGTCCTTCTATGCTATTTATAGTATTTAACAAATCATCAAAAGTTATATCATTAATGTCATGCTCAAGTGCTAATGGAAATCCCCAAGAATTTTTTAGCATCTTTGAACTATAGGAAATAATATCAGTATTCTTAATTGGTAATTTTAAATCCATTCAATTTTGTGTAATTTCCTGAAAATTTATATATATATTATAACTGAGTTTTGAAAAAAATTGAACTATTATACTGTTTTTTATAATTGAAAATTTGATTTCAATTTATATATATGAGAACAAAAAATCTAATTTTTAAACTGTTTTATTCTTACACGACACACTCTAAAAAATAAAAACAGGCCTCACTTTATAAATAAATAATTAAGCTTTATATATGAAATAATATGATAAATATTATAAAATAAATTGAATTAAAAATACTGGAAGTTTACCGTTATACAGTAAATTGAGTGCCGCGCAATTTAGCTGTTTGAAAATATTTCCTCAGTGCTTTTATAACTATATCACTGAATGCAGTTGTAATTTTTCCAAAAATTAATGCATCAGAACGTCCATTGTTATAATAAATACCAGTTAAATGGCGAATGTTGGCGAATGATACTGTTTGAAAAACGTTTTTCCAGCTTTTAAATTGAATGGTTTTATTAATTTTCCTCCGGTGATTATTCATAAGAGACGTAAGAGTTGCATACAGTAGCTTATTTATTACATCATCAAATCTAATAATACAAGGAAAAATGTAGAATAAACATAAAGTATGACCAATTGAAAATTAGTTTGTGTTTGCGCCAGTATGTGGACTGTATAAAAGGATGAAATGAATGTGACAGGATATGACAAATTGTGGTTAAATAATAGTGTTTATTTAATGGGAAAAAATATATACAAAAAGGTGATATTGCTCAACAAATATACTCTGCAAAAAGTTGTATACCTTTTGCCCAACGTGAAATATAACTCAAAAGTAATTATACTCGGTGTGTATCACCAGGTATAATTGGATGAAAAATAATGAGGTGTGTGTTGTAGTAAAACCAAAACGCAAGTGACTCCAGACTGCTGCTTAGAGGCTTGCTTGATGTTGAACTCGGAGATCCTCGATGATGTACGAGAGAGAAAGATGTAGCTAAGGAATTAATGTTTCAAAAAAATATATATTTCAAGCAAATATAAGTAGAGGAGTTATAAGAGTTCTGGCACACTTAATATTCATGGGTGGCTGGGTGGGTGGAGTGTGAGGGTGGTTGAGAGAGAAGGTAGTGAAAGGCAGAAGACGCGGCATCATTTTTTTTGTGTGAGGGTGGTTGAGGGAGAAGGAAGTGAAAGGCATAAGACGCGCCGCCATGTTTTTTTTTTTTGGAAAAATAAAAAAAAGTGTTTTGAGTGGGATTTGAACGGTGGATGTTCAAAGTGAAAGTCCAGCACGCTATCCCCAGGACCACGGCACCAACTTGATGTGATGGAAATGAGTGAGGTGAGTGATACTTTGTTTTAAAAAGTGGTTTGTTGCAGAGTGGAATTTATTTTTTAATTTATTGTTTATAATATCATTTTATAATATTATTTCTAAATAAAAATTATTTTAAAGCCAAGTAGAGTGGGAGAGTTTTTTAATAGTGGGAGTAATTTTAAGAGAGGAAGAACTTGCTTCAAAATTAATATTGTAGAAAAATATTATTAGTTAAAATTTCTACATCCTCAAGTGAACATTATTTATCAAAAAAAAAAATAAAAATGTCAGCATTCATCGATTCCCAAGGTTTCCAAGAAGATCAAGGTTTATTTGTGTTAAAAGAGCTAGCTATTCAACCATTGAGCTCTAAACTTAAACGAATAGTTAAAATATTCAAACCACCCTGTGAAAGAACACAATTAAGTGATAAATTCAATAAAATTATATCTAAATGTGAATCAACCTATCATGGTATGTGTTGGGAGTTTGGCAGTGAAGAATATAGCGAAATCGCAAATATTATTAATCAAGAAATTGAAAAATTTTCATACTTATTTGTAAAAGGTGAAGATAAAAAAAAGTGGTTAGCTTTTGTTTTACGCAATAATCCAAAAACAATTTTCAACTTAAATGAGCTAGGATGTCCAGACATAAAAATATTAGAAGAAGAACATCCAGCTATACGACATTCACAAATGCATTTACACTGTGAGTCTTATAAATGCTCTCTAGAAAACGTTGAGCGGATAAAGTCATGGTATATTAAGACTTTTACAACAAAAGCCAATATGAAAAAATCAATAATACATTTTTGTGGTGTGGATAATATTGCGGATTTAGCTCAAGCTGAAATTAGAGAACTTCCGATAATGGCAATTATCAAATTTGGTTCTCACCAAATAGATGAAATGAGAAAACGAAAGACAAATCCAACAATTTTAGGATTAAGAAAATGTAATCAACATCCTCTACAAAATGATTTGGATTCAACAGATGACTTTGGACTTTTCTTACACGTAGCAAGGAAAGATTGTTCAAAATGTAGAGAAGAAAGATCAAATATCGAATCATAATGTAAAATAAATATTGCAATAAATAAATAGCTTTAAAATATATATATATATAATTGCTTGTTGTTTGCTTTTTATTTGAAATAAATGTATATTTTAATTGTTTAGGTTTAGATTGAGCTCCATAATATATATAATGTATTATGAAACAGGTTCAAACACGTTTGTGCTCGACTATTTCAACATAGCAATGTAAAAAAATAAAAAAAATTATTTTTTCCCAAACATTCACAGGTTTCACCATTTTTTCAAATTCTATATAGTATAGAAAAACTTGTGTATGGGAGGAGTCAAAGATCTTTTTAATAGGGAGGAGGATAAAATTGAAAGAATTTAAGTTACCGCTGCATATTTTGAATTGGATCGTAAACAAACCTTCCAATCAGAAAAGGTCGATGCAACTCTACAAATTTTTCAGGTCAAGAAGACATAAATTCTTTCAAATATAAAATTATTTTTTTCTAAACATTCACAGGTTTCACAATTTTTTTAAATTCTATATAGTATAGAAAAACTTGTGTATGGGAGGAGTCAAAGATCTTTCTAAAATATTTGAAGGAATTTGAGATGCTTTCACATATTATTTTTTATTGATTTATAAACTAACCGTTTACCTGAATAGAAAAATCTTTTTTTTTTTTTTTTTTTTTATTATTTCGATAGGCTTGATTGTTTTTTAAAATCCGATTTATTTACGAAAACCTGCTAGAATAGAGATATATATTTTTCTTTTAAATATTCAACCTAATAAAAATCAATATACATAGATTAAGCATCTTTTATCTAGATTTCTTCACTTATTTCCCACACAATATTATTTTTTCAACATATTTAAACTAATGGAAAAATAATGTGATATTTAGAGGGGATATTTGGTTTGTATTATAAATATGGATGTTTTTAACATCAGTAGCATTAGTTCTCTCAGGAAATCTAAAGATTCAACAACAGTTCTCAACTGGTAAGTTTTCATATAAATAAATAAATATATATTTTATATACATATATATATATGAGGGTGTTTTTTTTTTTTTCGATATTTTTTTTTCTTTTCACCCATCTTCATACAAGTTTATACAGCTCTAAATCATGCCCAGAAAAAATTTGAACTCAATTGAAAAATATATAGAGGTGGTTCAGGGGTCATTTGTTTTTTCCATTTGATTAACATGGGTTTAATACACTTCATTCACCATTTTGATCATGGAGACTTTAATTTTCGACCGTTCAAGTTCGCGTTGGTCTTATTTTATAGAGTATTGAATTTTATAGCATACAATATTCATAGTTTTGATCATTTACAATTTTGTTTTTCAGAAAAATTGTAAATACTACCTTTTTGAAGCATTATTTCACTATTTTTTTTAATTGTAAATGATCAAAACTTATTATTATACTTATTATTATATATATATATATAGGTATATGAATATTATATCTATAATAAATACTAATTTCTTCATGTATATAAATAATTTTATTTTAGAATTTATAAAATGGCGTTCACAAAGACAAAGCAGCTTCAAAGAGGTAAACAACGCAAAGTTATAAAAGATTTATCAAAAAATTTAGCATACAGAATCACCAAATTGCTCAAGTTTGATTCTGGAAAATTCGGAGCTGCAGCCACAGTAGAAATAGACAACGCTTATTACCTGTATTTACCTAAAAGATTCGCCACTCTCTTCTCAAACGATGAAAACGAATATTTGGAATTACAAAAAGCAATAAAAGAAGGCAGTTTAATAATGACGTGCAGCGGAGAGAATAATCGTGATATAAAATTCGATAATTGTATTATAATGGACTCTGACTTTCAAGAACCTATTTCAACAGAAGAAATAAAATCATAAACAACAAATTCAAAAGTTTTCAAATTATTTATTTATTTTTTTTTCACCTTAAACCTTTCAATTATTATTATTATTATTATTATTATTATTATTATTATTAATTTTATAAGTTTTTATTAAAATTTTATTTTTTAACTTAATTTATGAACTATTCCGCTGATTGGTTTATACTCAATAATGTTGTCATGTAAAATTAAACAATAAGCTGAAGTTCTTCCAGGAAAATTGTTCTTCGATTCAAATTCAAGACGAACATCAACTGCTCCAGTTTTTAATAACTTATTTTGTTTGCTGCAATCAATCACAGCCAATGGACATTGAGTTATGAAAGAATCTTTTGATAGTGATTCTATTTTTGTTGCATAATAAGAGTCAGTAAAATTATTATACATCTCATACAACATAGAATATTGATTTTTTTCAATATCGAGATTTAAATTTCCATATGGATAAATGGAAGAATTAAGATATAATTTCACATTTGTTAGATCACAATGATCAAAATTCCCAGCATTTTTCGTCCAATCATTTTTTCTATTCGTTTGAAAACCAAGAATAACAAAACGAGGTTTTTCCAATTGTGAGCTAGTTTTTACAGTCCATATTATTTGATTAGTTGTTGGCAGCAATGGATATTCATACAGTTCCCAGCTCCTAAATCCAATGGAGATTATTGGGTCCTTTTGTATATATTTCATCATTTCCATTTTATTTCTATTTGATAGCATTATATATGGCATCAACCATTCAATTTTTGAAATTGTTAATTTAAAAGCTGGCATTGCTGCAACTTCTTGATGTTTAACTATTGCATTTACATCAGAGCGAGATCTTACTAAAATAATTTCATGTTTAGCATTAACTATAATTTTTTGATAGTCTTCTGCAAAACCGAGAAGCATTTTTAACGGTACACAGAAATCGAAATATCCATTATTATTTCCTCAATTTATATCCTCAATTTGATTAAGCCATCCAGCGTTTTCATAATTTGTTAATGAATTTAATGATAAATAGTTTTTCATTGAGGTTGTAATACCAAGATTTTTTGATTTATCAATTAAAACTCCATTTAATTCATAACGCATTTCTTCAAATAAAAAACACATAGCATTGCTAACTAGCTGAATGCTACCTATTGGATCAATACCATTCGCTGCACCCAATTTACCGCTAATGTGGATGGCGCTCTTTGACGGCAATATAAACAAATCTTGATTTTGAATTAAAATTCTTATTTCATCGCTGTTCTCATAGCTAGATGATCCAAAAGGCTCATGTGCATGAATTTCATAGTTTGATATATCATCACTAAAATGAACTGGCGCATTAATATCGAGAATATTTTCTTCACTCATTTTGACTCGCGAAACAGTTCAAACAAGTTATATTAATCCAATTAAAATTTATCGTCCAGTATTTTTTAGTTTGAGACCCAGACTTTTTAGGTAATTTATATTTTGAGCTGTTAACTTCTTTGATGTTCGATTCAGACTGACTGGTGCTTTCCATGATGTGTTGTTTTTATATGAAAATCCTCTTTTTATTGCACGAGAATTAAATAAAACTCCCATCTCTATAGTTTTACATGTAATGTAATCGTGATTGTTCCACCGCGAAAATTAACAGGTCGCCCTTTTTGATCAACAATTCGTATTCGTAAATGATCAATTGTTTTAACACTAATTGGCAGGTAAATTGGTGATGCTGGCACTTCAATTATTTTATATCCTGGCGGTACCGTTGGAAAAAAACTATGTATTGTGTGAACTTTTTAATTGTTAATTTAAGCCCCTGTTGTTATGTTACATTCAATTCGCAGTTGATTGATTTGAAAAATATTCACTGGCACATTTGATTCATATATTTGATTAGGGGTAAATATTTGCGGTTGAAAACCAAGTAACTGTGCTGGTGATTTTGGATGGGTAAAATCAATGTGTTTACGAGTTTTGATTTGCGAATGAAGTGTATTATTATTAGAACTTAATTCAATCCCGTGCGGTTTCAAAATCACAGCAAGATCTTTAATCTCATAACTTCCAGTAGGACTTATAATTTTCTTTTTTTCACCCTTATTCAAACTTGCAAATTCGATTGTGTTATTATTTTCATCAATATTTGGTATTGAATTGGATGACAAAAACGAAATAAGAGCTAATGAATAATTTTTTTCACTTGATAACTGTATTGGTGGAAAGTATTGAGCTTCGAGAACGGATGATATTCCAGTTAAGGTCAACGTTAACATCTCCAAAGTTTATAAAAGACTAATGCTAAATTTATTTTTTACTCTACTTTTATACCTTTTCAGTTAAAAATTTTAAACATAAATGACCACAATTAAAAGTATCCCAATCTTGATAACGCTCATAATTATAATTAATGTTGCCAACATCGAGATATCTGACAAGTTCTTTTGGTGGTTGCAGGTTACCAAGGCTATCAAAATACATTGCTAAACTTTTGTTTAATTTTTTATATGCAACCCAATGAGTTCCTGCATTTTTTTTATCATCCAAATTAATAATTCCTGATTCCATTTTCCAAGAGCCGCTTTTTGGCATATCATTACGCATAAAAACTCCTCTACAATTTTGAATTTTTAATTGTTTAGCAAATTTTAATATATCTCGGTCAGTTAGTGCTCGTTGAGGAAACATCAATTCAAGTTTTTTGGAGACAAGTAGAGCCCAAAACCACTTTTATAAGGTGCCAAACGCAGCCCTTTACCCATTGAAATTGTTTCCATCATCTTGTTGTGTCTTTTATTTTCTTCTAATTGGTCTTTATTTGCTTTTACTGAATTCATGGCTTTCACAATACTATTGATAGAAGAATTTATAAATTGGCATCAGAAACTTGGCCATTTAAACTTCAAAGATTTAAAATTATTATTGAAAAATTTAAATATTACATGTAATGATATTGAACCAGTTAAACCATGTGAAGTATGTATTATGGGAAAGTATTACGAAAATCAGTTTCCAAAGAAGTCAAATAGAAAGACAAAATTATTGGAATTGGTACACACTGATTTAGGTGGACCATACAGAATACCATCAAAAGGAGGAATGAGATGGGTGATAACATTCATAGATGATTATTCACGTATGTGCACAGTCAAATTTTTAAAACATAAAAATCAAGCACTTAACGCTTTTAAAGATTACAAAAATATGGTTGAAACTCAAACAAATAGAAAAATAAAACAAATACAGTGTGATAGAGGTACAGAGTACTTGAATAATAATTTTGATAGTTTTTTACGTGATGCTGGTATGGTTATGGGATTGACTGTTGCTCATACACCCTAACTGAATGGAGTTGCAGAGAGGAAAAATAGAACTTTGTTTGACATGGCTAGATGCATGTTAATACAGTCAAAGTTAGAAAAATATTTTTGGGCAGAAGCAATTGCCACAGCTAACTATTTGAGAAATAGATGTCCATCACGTAGTCTGAATGGTGAAATTCCATATGAATTGTGGACAGGAAAATTACCTGATATTACAAATTTAAAATTATTTGGAGCAAGGGGATATTGCTTAAATAAAAATCCAAATATTGATAAATTGGCTGAACGTACACATGAATGTATCTTCTTGGGTTATGAAGATGACAAAATGACTACTGGATCAAATGAAACAAAAGGTTTTAGAGTATGGTTAAAACAAGAAAATAAATTGAAAATAACTAGAAATGTAATTGTGTTAAATGAAAAAGATGAAGAATTAAATATAAATGAAGATGATTCATGGTTTGAAACAGAAAGTGTTGACAGTGATAAAAATACAAGAATTGAAAAATGTACACCAAAACATAATGATAAAATATATAGTGATGATAATGGTGGTGAAAATTTCAAAGGGTTTAGTCCTGGAACAATACAAAAAAGTCAACAAAATGTTAATAATTTAAACAAAAGAATTGAAAAAATAATTGACTCAAATGAAAAAATCAAGAAAACAATAAATCAAACACCTGGTAGAGGTAGAGGTTGTCCAACGTATGTAAGGACTGGTGGTCGAGGAAGACCCAAAAAGATTTATACAAATACAAATCTTGAAAGTAAAACACTCAATTATGATGAATCAACGTCATTGGGTGAAGTTCAACTTAAAGATGCATTACAAGGTGAAGATGTACAAGAATGGAAAATAGCAATTGTTGATGAATTTAAAGCAATGTTAAACAATAAAACTTGGGAAGTTGTTGATAGACCAATTGACAGAGAAATAATTGGATGTAGATTAATATTAAAAAATAAATATGATAAATCTGGTGATTTAAACAAAAGAAAGGCACGTTTAGTTGTAAAAGGGTATAGTCAACATCCTGGATTAGACTACAACGATATCTTTGCACCAGTTGTAAGAATGAGCACTGTCAGAATATTTTTGGCATTGTCAGTGCAAAATAATATGATTGTACATCAAGTAGATGTAAATACAGCATTTCTAAATGCTGAACTGGAAGAAGATATATTTATGGAAATTCCAGAATATTTAAATGAATCATTAAAAACCATATCAACACAAAATAATCATCATTTATCTAAACAAGCAAAGAACATGTTGACAAAATTAAAATTAAACAACCAAGTATGTAAATTAAAAAAGGCCATTTATGGTTTAAAACAAGCAAGTCGTCAATGGTACAAAAAATTAAATGAAGTACTAACGAAGTTAGGGATGACACAATCGAAGTATGATGGTTGTTTGTACATATGTCGTAAAAATAATAAACTGATGTTGGTAGTAGTCTACGTGGATGATATTTTAATCAGTTCATCAGATGAAAAATGGACACAAGAATTTAAAGTTAAATTAAACAAGTACTTTCAAATTAAAGATCTTGGAAAAGCAAATTATTGCTTGGGTTTAGAAATTAAACAAAATAGTGAAGAAATAACAATTGGTCAAACTAAATACATAAATGATGTTTTAGAAAGATTTAACATGGACAAATGTAAGCCAGTTAAAACACCAATTGAAAAGAACTTGCAATTTGATCACCATGAAGGTGTTAATGAACAAAAGTTACATGAAGGTCACAAATATCAAGAGCTGATAGGAAGCCTCATGTACTTGGCAACTAGTACCAGACCTGACATAATGTTTGCTGTCAATTTTTTAAGTCAGTTCAATAATAAAAATGATGAAAGACACTGGACAGCAGGGAAAAGGGTTTTAAGATACCTACAAGGTACTAAAGATGTTGTTTTGAAATATAAAAATAATAATAAACCACTTGAGGGTTTGTTGATGCAGATTGGGGACAGTGTACTCAAGATAGAAGGTCGTACACTGGGTACACATTTATATTATCATGTGGTGCAATAAGTTGGCAAACGAAGAAACAAAGGTCAGTTGCAAGCTCTTCAACTGAAGCTGAATGTGTAGCATTGTCTCAAGCAACTAAGGAAGCAACTTATTTGTCAAGATTATTAAAAGAAATCACCAATAATGATAATTGTGATAATGTAAAATTGTATAATGATAATCAAGGTGCACAAGAATTGGCACGTAATCCAGTACATCATGCGAAGACTAAACATATTGATATTCGTTATCATTTGATTAGAGAGGCAGTACAAAATAAAACAATTGATTTACATTATTTGAAGTCAGAAGAATTAATGGCAGATGTCATGACCAAAGGGTTGACAGGACCAGCACATTATAAATGTATAGATAAATTTGGTCTTACCAATGCTGGCTTGAGGGGGGGTGTTGGAACTTAAATACATGACCTATACAAGCTACAGCACTGGTCGGTAGTATAGTAACATATACATATACATTCACACTGACACATATACATGCTCATATATACTTTTTACACACAGTTAGTTGAGCTATCCTTGCCGTCCATGCAAGTACAGCATATAGTATCTCTGTATATTGATATAACATTTAATTAAACAATCACTTATTACAATATAATTGTTGTTCTATATTTATTTAAACACCTCCACGCATCACAATAATCCCAACAGAATATAATAAATTTCGTGAAATGTGTAATAATTGTTGGAAAGAAAAATATTGTTTTATGTGTATCGATAAGGATCGTGAATTGAATAATGGAAGGTATAGAAAAAATTTTGACTGCTTTATAAATATAAATGATAAAAAAATTTAATAAAAGAATTAGTCGATATTGTAACTTCGAAGAATCAACATGCCTCTCTCGAAACAATTACTCTCTGATGAAACAAAATTTCTTAGTGAATTGGAAAAAGTTCAAAATGTTATACGCAAAAAACATCAAATGTTAAAATTAGAAAGAGAAAATATATCTGAGGCATCTAATGAATATTTAAAACCAGTTATTTTACGGCTTGAGAAATTAGCTGCTAATTTGGAAACAAGGAATAAAGATAAGCAAAATAATATTTCTAATAATGATAACGTTTAAAATCAAATAAAAGTAAATTCAAGTGAAAAAACTAATTATGAAGATGATGCTCCTGAGTTTGATGAATCAAGTAGTGAAGAGGATATATTCCATGAAAGTAATAGTAATGTAGAAGAAATATTTGATTCAACTGAGGAAGCAAGTATTGACCCATTATCTGAAGAATACTTTCAAAAAATTAATACTTTACAGTGGGATGCTGATTATGGTGTAAAAAAAATAAAAGACAAATTAAAAATTGGAAATTCTGATTTAATATTTGAAAGTAATAATAAAATTAATATTGCACACACAACATATGAGATAACTCCTGGATTAATGGAATTATCGATTCTTAAAAAACCAAATAAAACAAAAATAACTCATGATGATGAAAAAAATTATATTGAAATTCTTCTCAATACGAATGCCCATTTAAGGTATCATAGCATTAATAATTATATAAAAAATCCAGCGTCTTCAAAATATATAACATTTATTGAACCATATATTGAGAAGAAGAAAAAAAAGGGTTTGGATTGCTCCCAACAACAATGTCTCTTCAAAAGAAGAATAAATCAAACGTTAATTATATTTATTGGGACGATGGCAATGAGCTCGTTGATCGATTACGCTTGCTCGATTCACGGTCATTTTCCCGAATCCATTTACCCGAATTCCCATTTTCCCGGCGGACAATTTCCCGAACACCAAATTCCCGAATTCATTTTCCCGAATTCCATATTCCCGATCGTTTTTCCCGAATGACTTTTTTCCCGAATTAAAATAAAATTATTGATTTTTTATATCTCTAAACATTTTATTTCTATATTCATTATAAACTTTTTTGAACATTCTTTTTTTTTATTTCATAAACAAATCAATAATTTTATTGATTTTTCATATTTCTAAACATTTTATTCCTACATTCATTATAAACTTTTTTGAACATTCTTTTTTTTTATTTTATAAACAAATCAATAATTTTATAAATAAACAAACATTTTAAATTTTGGTTAATTCAATCTTGGAAAATTCTGAGTTAATTCTTTTAGGTGAAACTAAATTAATTTCCAATGGCTTAATTTATTTACGATCTGGCAAACCTAAAACAGCAAAAACTTACTGGGATTGTCGAAAATTACGTGGAAAAGAGTGTTCTGCACGAGCTATAACTATTTTTGATCCAGTACAAATGAAAACGATTCTTTTAAAAGAGCCAGAGCATGATCACTCTGAAAATCATGAAGAATGCTATGCTGAAATAAAAACTTATAAGTTGAAAAAAAAAGCTGAAGAACACCCAGAGCAACCGCCAGCACAAATTTTGCGTACTGAACTAGCAGGTTTATCTGAAGGTGTTTTGAGTCAATTACCGGAAAGAGAAAGTTTAAAGAAATATATGCGAAGAGCTCGACGTCGGTATTTACCACTTAACCCCACGACGTTAGCTGAATTAACAGACCTTCCAGATAAATATCCGAAAACACTTTCTGGAGAGACTTTTTTAATTTTTGATTCCCTCCACTATGATATTGACGAGGACGAAGCTGAAGACGAGCATGAAGATGATGATTAAAAAAAAAAGAGTTCTTGTATTTTCAACACGGCGGAATCTAGAGCTATTGGCAGAGAGTGGTTGTTGGTCTTTAGATGGCACATTCAAAGTAATTTCGTATTATATATTGATTATGCAAATAAATATATTATATATTATTTTATGAAATTGTCAACAGGTTTGCCCATCGACTTTCACTCAAGTTTTTACGATTTTGGGAACTATAAAAAAAAGGTAAAGCATCACTTGGCAGTATAAATACTGTTGCTTTACCGTTAGTTTATGCTCTTCTGTCCTCAAAATAAACAAAGCAGTATAGGATAGACTTCAAGAATCGAATACGATCAGTCACTTTAAATTACGGAACATACAAAGAAGAAAGTAAATTAGTAGATTTTTTGCGAACAATTGCATACAATGTTAATCTTTAAAATTAATATTGAATAAACATAAAAAATTATATAAAAATGAAGTTTATTTCGGGAAGTATACCCTTCGGGAAAATAGAATTCGGGAAATTGGATTCGGGAATTTGGTATACGGGAAATTGTCCGCCGGGAAAGTGGGAATTCGGGAAAAAGATTTCGGGAAAACGGTCGGCAACCCGCTTGCTCATCGCTTCACAAACAGCTGGCAATGGGAGTCATAATAATGAAATAATGTCAATTATTGAAGAATTAAGAGAGGCAAATATTATATATTAATATTTAAGGAAAAAATAAAATTCTCAGTCGTTGTACAACTATCAAAAGGAGATAAGTGAATTTAAAAAAGATGTTGTGCGAGAACTGCACGCACCAGCAAGGAAAAATTTTTTAAGAAGAAAAGTTGATATTCGTGACAAAGATGAGACATGGCAAGCGGATCTTATTGATATGATTGAATATTCAAACGTTAATTCGGGATACAAATATATTTTAACAGTGATTGATAATTTTTCAAAATTCAGTTGGGCCGCTGCGCTCAAAACAAAAACTGGAAAGGAAGTATCAGCTGCAATGGAATTAATTTTTAAAAAAGTTCGTGTTTGTAAAAATCTTCATGTTGATGAAGGCACGGAATTTTATAATTCAAACTTTCAATCAATGTTAAAAAAGTATGATGTGCATATGTATTCTACGTTTTCGAAAATTGAGGCAGGAATTGTTGAGAGATTCAATCGAACAATTAAAAACAAATTATTTTTTGAATTTAGCCTTCAAGGCAACTATAAATGGATCAAAATATTATCAAAATTAATTGATCAATATAATAAAACAAAACATCGAACGATCAAAATGGCACCTGTGGAAGTTGTTGGTGAAAATATAAAAATCTTAAAAAATACTGTATTTAAAAAATTTAATTATGAAAATAAAAAAATCAAATTTAAATTAAATGATAGTGTTAGAATAAGCAAATACAAACAATTGTTTGAAAAAAGTTACAAACCTAATTGGACAACTGAAATTTTCACGATTAAAAAAATTAATAAAACATTACCAGTTACATATATGCTGGAGAACTATCAACATAACCCAATTCAAGGATGTTTTTATGAAGCTGAACTACAAAAAGTACGACACAAAGATATATATTTAATTGAAAAAGTGTTGAAAAAAAAAGGAAATAAAATGTATGTAAAATATCTTGGTTTTGATGCATCACACAATCAATGGATAGAGAAAACAGCTCTGTAAACATATCAATAAATAAATAAATAAAGAATAATTTTTTTTCCATGGTTGTTTTATTAAAAAGAGTTACATAAAATTACAATATTAATAATTTATATATCTCTAAGCTCTTGTGCATAGCCCCAAGGCAAAGTATAATTTTTATTCTCAATGAGTTCTCGTTTATCATCGTCCCAGCTTAAAGCGATTTTTTCTGTAGTAATTTTATAAACTTGATGCTTTTCTGACCTTATTAAATTTTGCTTTCTAGATATTTTTACATGATTTTTCACACAATTTTTATAATCTTCAAACGTAATTGTTTTCATTGATGACTTTTTTACCCCTTTAGCTTTTTTATGAAGTTTTACATTATTATCGCACGATTCATTTTCAACTAAAAATGAGTATGCTTTTGAACGCAAACCAATAAATTCCTTCATAATTTCCCCATTACATTCATCTTTCATTATACCTGGCACTTTTTTATTTTTTTGGGGAATATTATAGCGGTTATCAATTGGATAATCAGACGTATCGAAATTATCACATTCTTTGCGAATAAATTCATAAATATCAGGGGTACAAATGTGTAAAATTGCACTATCAGTATCCATATATGCAAATTTAACTTTATCTTGAAACATTTTTTTAATATAATTGTAATAAAAATCATAAATAACTGTTTTTGAAATATCTAAAATACAAAAACCTCCATATATTGGTTTATTAAGAAGAATACTAAGACGTTTCATCTCAATAATAACTAAATCATCTATGATTAGTGCACTGTGAAAATTGGGCTTTGATATTAGAGCTCTTGCTCTACCACGTCCTCCATATCTAGAAACTAATTTTATTATTCGTTGCGAACGAGTTGATTCTAACATTTTTCCGAAACATATATTTATTAATGATTTAAAAAGATTTTTAGCAAAAAGTGATGTTGCCTTAGTTCGCAATTCCGTATTCAAATCAATATAAGGTTTCAACCATGCTCGTTGTTTAAACTTCAAAACTCTATATAATTTTCTAATTTTCATTCCTAGAGATACATATTGTTTTAAATTTTTATAATGAATGATATATTTTTCTTTATTGTAAAGCGTTGCTAATAATTTTGGACATTTACTTGTTGATAGAGGTGGTATTCGACGTTCTGGCGCTAATGGTAAGTCTTTGTGTTCATTATGTAAATTAACTGGATAATCTAAATCAACCTCAAGTATGTAGCCCCACTCTGAGTTATCTTCGATTGAATTTAATTTATTTATATCAAAATTTTCTTCCCACTGAAAATCACTTACTGGTAGAGTAGAAGCGATTGCAAATCCATATAAATTATTTACATCAAAATACATTAAATAAGAATCTTCAATGTTTGGATTATATTCGCTCATATATTTATTATTTGCGATAACATGGCGATGTGAACATTGTGATAAACCTCCCCTAAAACCTCCCTCAATGAACAATAATTTATCAGCATCAGTTATCAATTCTAATTCAATTTCTGTATATTTCAACATAGCGTTAAAGCTTAATCCCGGCAATGTAAAATAGTGATCTGGATCTAAGTCATATGTTTTTAAGCAAAAATATCTAAAATTCTCAAAAATATCAGCCAACAAAAGAATATCAGTACGCAGATATAAGTCTGAGTACTCACCTAAATTTTTTATATTAAATTTTTTCCAATCTTTGCAAGCATGATTATAATCAATTTCACTTATATGTTCCTCATTTAATTGTGAATAAAAATCAAGTTTTGAAGGTAATTGTTCTTCATTGAATTTTTCCCAAGAATCAATGTAGTCATATGGGAATATCCTTTTTTTAGTAATCAATTTAAATTCTTCTAAATTGTTGCAAAAACTAAGACTGATACTTTTATCTTTATCTTCTAATTCATTTGCTAGCGTGCTAATTGAGCTTGCCATAAATTTATATGAATCTATAAAACGGAATCTAATTCTAGTACCTTTTACATGTTTAGTGAAACTTATATAGCTCTCTTTATTGAGAGCTAATAAGTTAATCGTTCCTGGAAATTGTTTTTTTAACTGTTTAATTAAAAAGTGGCTATCATAATTACTCAGACCATGAAAAACAACAGCTATTGTGCAAGACTCTTGATAATTGAGATTACATCTGTAAAATTAAAAAAAAAAAAATTAAAAATATTCATTTATTTTATTTTATTTTTTTCTTATTGAATAATAATAACAATAGATAATGAAATTTACTTGCCCTACATGTGCAGCACCTCGGTAAGCTCCTGTGAAGTGACAATGATCTCGAACCTTGATATCCTCTGGCGTAAATTTTTTTGTGCAAATATGACATTTTGTTGATGCAGAAAATTCTAATTCTTCATCAAAAGTTAGATTCATTGGTTTAATATCATCTAATATATTATCAACATTGTGTGCCAATTCTTGAAGTTCATTAATAAACCACTCGATGCAATTTTTAGATCTTTCCAATTTGAATGTTGAAAGTTTTTCATCGTAACTACATTTAGTGTAATAAGCTATACTACTTGGTATATGTTTTTGTTGAAATTTCTTTTTTATTAAATCGTTAGAAGTATCTGTTACTTTTTCTAATATACTTTCAAGGTCTGCATACACTACAAAAGGTACTCTGAGCTGATATTTATAATTTTTAAATTTCAATATATTATTTTGTTCGGTAGGCATCACCATTGCATATTGATTTTTTTCGAGACATTGTTGATTATGATTTTCAATTGATTTAGGTGAATAAAAATATGATAGACAACGATCACAAATAAATTTTTTACCATTGTACAATGATATTTGTTTGCTCACAAGTCTTGATAGATTTTTAATCCAAGCAAAGTGACGATTTGAAAATTCGCTCAGTTTTTTTTTATTTAATGGATTATTAAAATCGTATTCATCAAAATCGTCAGCGTCAGACTCATCTTCTTCTGCTTCTTCATCTTGTGAACCATCAATTTTTTTTTATTTTTTTCAATAATCAAAAGATGGATAGTTTTATAATTTGATTCAATATTATCAGACAAATAATATGGAACAATCCGCTCTTCACGTTTTTTTTTCTTATTGTTCTTATTCAAATTATCAGCTTCTTCATCCTCAGATTCAGCTTCTAAATTATCCGTATTATCAATACCATAAACATTTATTTTTAAATGATTATTCTTTTCAAATTGTTTAATTTTACTCCATGACATTGGGAATGTTATTCCATCTAGATTTAAATTATTTATATATTTTTCATATGTGCTAACCCTTTGCGGATTTGTTTCAAGTTTGTAGATTGCGGCTAACACACTCCAAATAAAACAATAATTGTCATCATAATTTTTTACATTTACAACTGATCTTGTGCTTTGAATCCATGTTGGCATTTCAATAAATGTTGATAAACCACCACGCAGAGGTATATAGTCATTTATATTTATTTCTAGATGCATGATTTCATGCAGGGTCCAGCCTGAGCTCTCCATTTCTTTTTCTTCAATATCAGTTTTTAACTTTTCAAAATTTTTCGTCAATACTTCATCTAAATCTGTTAATTGTAGAATCTTCATGCATCCAACAGTAAAATATTTCGTTTCAATCATAATTTCTCCTTCTTTAACGATTTCGAAATTACATGCTAAAATTGTGTTGAGTTTAATAGCACTTTTTTCCTTCAATAAATTATGTAAACGAATAATCAGCAGAATTTTCACATCTTTAAAGAACGAATTCAAATTTTTATGTATTATATTAACGAACATTCCAGTTGTCATTCTCTTTTGAAATGCAGATTCTAAATCAGTCCATCTTATTCTTTTATTAATAGAATCTGCTTGAATGACATTATCTATAATTGGTGATGATGATGTGGAAATTTCATTTTGCATTGTACCACCACTTTTTTGTAAATGTTGTAATTTTAATTTACATGAGGTTAACAAAGCAACTGTTGCAGAGGTCATTTTTTTCCTAGATGTTTTAAGGGTACCCAATGATTCATTAAGATCTTTAATATGGGTTTGAATTTTGCATATAGCAGCAGCAATTTCCGCGTTATTTGGATTCTTCTCAAGTTGCCTTAATACACTACTGAAGTTTTTGCGCATTTGCATCTGTAGTAAACGTTGATCCATTGCGACAATTATAACTATGAAAATAAAAGAATTTCAACGTCATGAGATAAGAAATTATTAAAAGAAATGTATAATACACAAATCAACAGTGTATCTTCAAAAAATAATAATAATTGAAAAATTTTAACAATAAATTTAATTGAATTTCGATACTCGTAAAGAATAAAACTACTTGCACTCACCTTTATGTAAAAATAAAAACTAAAAGAACTTAACAAATTGAAACAATCTAAAGAAAAATAATTTTGAACCGAGAGAACTTAACGCTCAAACGAGCAAGTTTCAACTAGATACAACGCTGCTGGGAAGAGTTTAAGATGGGGAAGCTGTCCCTTCCACATTTTTTTTTTTTTTCATAAGAGCCCACCAGAGTGAGTGAGTAAGAGTTATGCTTTCCCTCCATAAAATCTTACCGGTCGCCCTTTAATTTCCCACGAAACAGAAAATAAAAAAACATTGGTCAACGGATTTCTCTTGCAACGCCCCTCTCTTATTTATAAGTTTACAAATTTTGTGATAGATGCTGTAAAAAATTCTTTCAAGCGTCATATATTATCGAGTAGTGTAATTATATAAATATTTAGTATTGAATGATTTTTCAAACTGTATTTGAAGCAACGAATGTGAATGTGTATACATATATACATATTACATATATTATTCTCTCCAATATATATAACTATAATATATATATATATATATAATTATAATATCATTATAATTGTTTTTTTACAACTACAGTCTAATTATTCATTTGAAAATAATGTTTTAATAATTATTTGAAATATATATGTATATATAAATGTATACATTGAATTTTTAAGTGATATAATTCTCATATCTGAAATAAAAAGTGTTCTCACAAATTTTTATGTTAAGATAAAAAATAATAGTAATATATGGTATATGTTTCCATATTTTTTTAAATATTTTTTCTCAATATAATAAATTTAAACAACTTATTGCAATTTTTTATTTTTCTTTATTTTTCTATAAAATTTGTGTAGGATAACTTTTTTCAGTTTTTTTAATAAATCGTTCTAATTGATTAAGAGCTGTATTAGCTATACTTATGATTGGTAAACTTTCATACTCTTCCTCTTCCTCCGGATAGAGGGCTTGAAGATCCTCGAACGTTCCATCTCTTGAAATCGGAAATTTTTTCGCAAAATATTGGTAATCCCGGATATCTAAAATGGAAAACGAATTAAAAATTTATTATATGATAAATAATAAATATAAAGAAATGTGAAAATAAAAAAAATACTTGCCCGATTCAACATTTTCCAAGATATGATGCATTTTTAGTTCTGAGCGTATGCTCTTTTCATACATTTTAAACTGGAATCATACAAAAATAATCAAAAAAAACATGTTATTAAAAATTATATTATTTTTAGAATGCAGAAGAGAAAAATTTGTTTAAATATTTACCATTCTTATATTTCCAGCTCGCGATGTTTCATAATAACTAGTCCTATTTTCATGTTTTTCTTTCATTTCTCGAGATAATTCATCAACTTTTGCTCTTTCATGATTAATCTGAAAAGAAGATACAATATTATATTTACATTCTAAAAAATTCAACAATAAAACTTGAATACGTCTATATATCCGGAAATGCAAAGCTTCGAGAACTATATTATGAAAAACTATAAAACCAATCGTCTAAGTTTGTTTTTTTTAATAAAAAGTTGTATCGATTACGATTACTTAAAGTATGATTTTTAAATTAAATCAAGAACCGGATTCACGGTATTTTTCCCGAATTGGTTTTCCCGAACGGCCTTTTTCCCGAATGACCTTTTTCCCGAAAATCTGTTTGCCCGAATGCTTTTTGCCCGAATGCATTTCGTCCGAATATTATTGTGCCCGAATTTAAAAAAAGGAAGAAACTATTTAAAAGAAAAAGAACTAATAATAAAATAAAGTTTATGAAAAAAAAAGAAAGTACTAATACTAATTTCATTAATTACCGTCATTTGTTTTATTTTATTTGATTTATTATTTCCGTTTTTGAATGTCAAATTTTTAAGTAAATTTTATTTAAATTTTTATTTCTTTTTAATATTTTTAAATGATGGATGATATCAAAATTCTTGGAGAACCAAATTAGTTCATAATGGTTTCGTTTATTTGCGGTCTAAATTACCAGTTAAGGGTAAAACTTATTGGGAGTGTCAAAGGTTACGTCGTAAAGAATGCAAAGCAAGAGCGGTTACTGCATTCAATGCTGAAGAAAACAAACATTACTTTATACGTGAACCAACATTAGACGATCATGCTCATGTTCCCAACCAAGAACAGGTTGAAGCTGAGATTTTTAAAATTTCTTTGAAACGGAAGGCTGAGGACCATCCACAGCAACCCCCATCTCAAATATTACGTGTAGAGCTAGCTGGACTGTCTGAGGGCGTCCTTAGCCAGCTACCTGAGCGCGATAATTTAATAAAATCAATGCGAAAAATCCGGAGGTACTTCTTTTAATTACCTTTTTTAAATACAATATTTATTTATTTTAAGAAAAAATTTGCTACCAAATCCAAAAAGTCTTGCTGACTTGGGTACTCTTCCTGATCGATATCAGAAAACACTCACGGGTGATAAATTTTTAATTTATGATTCACTTGATGATGATTCTTTGAATGGAGGAAGAGTTATTGTTTTTTCGACTCGGAGGAATTTAGAATTATTGGCAAGGAGTGATATCTGGTTCTTAGATGGAACGTTCAAGGTGACATGTTAATTATGTGTTAATTATAATGACAATTCTATAACTATATTGATAATATTACTATCAGGTCAGTCCAACTATTTTCACACAACTTTTCACAATTCTCGGGACGTGTAAACAACTCGGTGGAAATAATGATGCAGTTGTTGCTGTACCGTTTGTGTACGCATTGCTTTTATCCAAAGAGACTATTCAGTATGCTGCTGTACTCAAGGCTGTTCAATCATCTTTCAATGAGTACAGAATTGATTGCGGTCAGCCTAGGATCATGACAGACTTTGAAAAAGCAATTATAAATTCATGTGGAGAAGTTTTTCCAAACTATCCTCTCAGCTGTTGCTTTTTCCATCTTGGTCAGTCAGTATATCGACAGATTCAATGCGCTGGACTTCAAGTAGCATACAATGACCCAGATAATCGTTCAATCAAAGTCTATACCCACATGATGCTAGGACTAGCTTTTGTACCGGAAGAAGATGTTCCTCGCATTGTTTCTCTTCTGGAGGAAGATGCTCCTGAGGAGCTGTTGCCGATTTTTGAATATTTTGAAAAGACCTATGTTCTTGGGGTAACAGCGCGAGGAAGAAGAAAAGGAATTAATCCCCGTTATCCACCATCTATGTGGAACCAGCATGAAGCGGCTTTGTCTGGTTCTCATAGAACAAATAATATAAGCGAGGGGTGGCATAATCGCTTTCAACTTGTTGTTGGAAAACACCATCCTGACTCGTATTCTGCACTTGGTGAATTTCAAAAAGAACAAGCTTACGCAGAAATAATGATAGCAGAGCTGAGTCTGGGAAGAAAAGTCCGGGCTATGCCGAAAAGAAAATGGATAGATTTCCAGGAAAGAATAATGTCCCTTGTGGCTGGTTATGAATCGTTCCAAGAGTTAGAATTTTTAAAAGCTATCGCACATAATATTGTAATCTAATAAATAAAGAGATATAAATAAAATAATACACTTGAAAAAAATTTATTCGGAAAAAAAAATACTCGGGAAAAAGGTTATTCGGGAAAAATGATATTCGGGATTTATAGTTCGGGAAAAATGCATTCGGGCAAAATGTATTCTGGAAAAAGGTCATTCAGGACGGAGGTCATTCGGAAAAAAAGCCATTCGGGGAGTTTGATTCGGGATAAAGGGCGGCAACTTTTCCGACTCTCTAAGTGTTTTATTAGCAATTTCCAGTAAATTAAAAATTAACTCAACAAAATACATAGTGTGGTATCTAAAAAATAAACTCTATCAGTTAGAAAATGCAGGCAAAATAGTCAATTTATACTGGGTACCAGCACATAGAGGTATTACAGGTAACGAAAAAGCAGATTCAGGGGCCAAAGATGCGATACGTAATGGTGTTGATTCTCAGCTGTTGCTCACAATTGCAGATCTAAAAAGTTATTGGAAAAATAAAATGTACACAGAGTTTAATAACTTTTGCACTGAAACAGCTAGAGAAAAAGGAAATTATTATTTCAGTCACTTGTATGGTCCAGCCCCATCACAGTGGTTTAATGAGTGGCCTATTAATCGACATGGGATTTGTACAATCAACAGACTTCGTTCTGGACATAATTCTTTAAATATATCATTAAAAAAAATGAATGTTATTCCTTCGAGTCTATCTGAATGTAACAAAGAAGATGAAACTCTACCATTTTTCGTTAAAATCTTTATCAGCTTTTCTCTCTCTTTCTTGTGTAGTTCACAAGACCATAAAACGTGATCTAGAGTGAAAGAACCGCTGGTTCGGGATACTCTGGGACTGCTAAAATGTAATAGTAGGCCTAAAACTATGGCATTTAGTAACTTTTTGACCACGATATCCAAAAAAATTTAATCAAGAAAATTGAGTATAGTTTCTATTTCTTATAGTCTTATGCTTATACAGATATATTTTAATGTTATGAACCTAGAAATATTTTATTGTTAGTGTTGTGCCATATACTTTGTACCTTCAAAGAGAGCAAATAACAATCAAAACAAAGACTTAACTAAATTAGTTTGAAGTACTAAAGTAAGATAAACATATGTTCAGAAGACATATTTGACTATAAGCAAAATTATTCGTATTTAAATACTTATATTTATCTATTTAAGTTTTATGATGTTTTTATATTTTATAAAAAAAAGAGAAGAAAAAGAAAAATGTTAACGTTTAGTTAGAATATCAGATCTAAATAATAGTTAACTAAATATACTATCATATTATGATATATTATGATCTCAGGGTAATTTTTCCCACAAACACATTTTTTTGCACCTTGTAAGAAAACCTTTATAAAGATACTTCACTGGAAGTGTAAAGACTCCTTCATAAACAAATTATACTATAGTGTAAAGGGGGCTGGATAGGCACTACTTTGTAAGCCTCGGCCATCTCTAGTTTTATTTTTTACTTTTTGTATTAATAATATTAAAAAAAAAAAAACAAACTGCCCAATTTTCATTCATCGCCCAGGTAGGAAGTGACGACGGGCACAAGCCTGGGACAAGCCTGATTACCCGGCTCTCGGGCCTGTGTCAGGCCTGTGACACAAGCCTGTGTCAAGTCTGGAATGTTCACGATGTATTTACTGGTGTCGGACTAGTGTATCAGGCTTGGCACAGGCTTGTGTTCCCAGGCTTGACACAGTCTTGTGTTCCCAGGCTTGACACAGTCTTGTGTTCCCAGGCTTGACACCGGCTTGCAAAAAAAATTATAAAAAAATATAAATAAACAATTATTATTAATTTATTAATTTGACATTATTATTTTTTACGCGATACAATTTGAATTAACGATGATTATATGAACGAAAATAAACGGCGTAACGGGGGATCGATCCTAGGTCTCTCACGTGGAACTCCAATGCTCTATCAAGTCGACCACGGGGGATTCATGAAAGAGTCAGTCAAAATTTTTTATATGGATATTGAGAGTCAATACACAGTCCTTGTAAAAGCCTGGCACGATAGTCAAAACCTAATAATTTTTATTTAAAATGTCTATTCACAATTTATAGATCTAATTAATTAATTTTTTTTTTTTAATTGAATATATGCAAAAGTCAAGTCCCGTGTGAGGCTTGGTAAAACGGGCTTGACACAAGGCTCGTGTGAGGCCGGGGAAAACAAAAAAAACAGGCTTGACACCGGCTTGGACTATTGAAGCCTGTGTGAGGCCGGTTGAAAACAACGGGGACAGTCTTGTGTCAAGCCTGTGTTAACAAGGCTCGTGTGAGGCCGGGGAAAACAAAAAACACAGGCTTGACACCGGCTTGAATTATTGAGGCCTGTGTGAGGCCGGTTGAAAACAACGGGGACAGTCTTGTGTCAAGTCTGTGTTAACAAGGCTCGTGTGAGGCCGGGGAAAACAAAAAACACAGGCTTGACACCGGCTTGAATTATTGAGGCCTGTGTGAGGCCGGTTAAAGACAACGGGGACAGTCTTGTGTCAAGCCTGTGTTAACGAGGCTCGTGTGAGGCCGGGGAAAACAAAAAACACAGGCTTGACACCGGCTTGAATTATTGAGGCCTGTGTGAGGCCGGTTAAAGACAACGGGGACAGTCTTGTGTCAAGCCTGTGTTAACGAGGCTCGTGTAAGGCCGGAGAAAACAATGGGCACAAGCTTGTGTCAAGCCTGTGCTCCCCAGGCTCGATACACGACCCTCGCACAAGCCTGGCACAGTTGTTCAAGCCCGAGAACTCCTACCTGGGCGATGGCTTTTCGACAGTTTTTGGATTATGAACTGTATTCCTATCTACCCTATTTTCGTCATCATTAAAAACTTTTTCGCAATTCATGGCTCCCTATTTTTTGTTGTTGTTTTTGGTAATGAATGGTCTTGCATGCAAGCCTTGCATAATAAAATCGCAACGTGGACATGCTCCTTAGTAGCGATTAATAAGTATATCCTAAACACAACAAATCTTCACATTCTTGCAAAGTTTTATTGTAAAAGTTATTTAGCAACACCTTAGTACGTAAATGGTCGATATAAAACCGTAAACGAAAGCTACAGAGTAGATGAGAATATCCGACACCACTATTCTCTCCATAAATTTTTAAAAAAAATTATTAAATTAACAAAATAAAACAGGGCCGGTTTTTTCGCTCAACATCACAGTTAACTAAGGTTTAAACTCTAGTTAACTAACTCAGGATTTGGTTACCGACTGCGTTTTTTATATGCTTTATATTTAATATTGAAAATATCAATCGATAAGAAGTTAATCCTTATTTAGTTAAAGTTAGTTAATGCTCAGTTAACTGTAATGTTGGACAAAAAAACCGGCCCACAAGGACTGAGAATAACAAATGCGTTGGTAAATTTTAGTTACTAAAGTTTCATTAAATGTTTCATTATACAGTGTTACTTCACTACGTGTCGTGTAATACTTCGGCATTTACATTTTACCCATAAATCATTAGAAACTAATAAAATTAATACAAACTAATATCTGGAAAAACAAGTAAACCTGTGTCATGTAGACGCTCCAGCCGTCTTTATCAATTTTTCATGGAAGCGAGAAAAATTATTTATACGTACGATATCTTTTAAAGTCTTACCAAAAACGTATCTAAATATCGAATTTTTGATTAATAAATATACACGGAGAGAAAAAAATATTATGTTTTACTATACTACTGTAGTACCGGTGGATGTTTTCGGATTTTTGATAAGATATAATATTTTTTTTATCTTTTTTATTATTTATTTTATATATTTTAATAAAGGCACATAGTAAATTAAATCATTTGTAATCAAACTATGGAACAAGATTTTTTTTACTGAAGACATAGTCGAAAGTACCAACGAAATCTTTTTTTTTTAATAAACTGTAGATACAAAGTGCTATGTGTAAATTAATGTTTATTATATTAGCATAGTAGAATTGACAATTGACGCTCGTTAAAATAATCATTCGGTACCTAAATTTGAACAATGTTATTTATACTACTCATCAATTTTAAAAAATACGATTCCCGATTTAATTTTTATTGTGTTTTATATTAATTACGATATTTGAAGCAAATTTTACAATGTTCACATGGTAAAAAATGCAGAAAGACGAAATATCAAACAAAAGAGTCAATTTTACATCAATTCCAGTTTAGTCCCGTAGCTGAGCGGTCTAAAGCGTATCCGACACCACGTCAATACATACTTCGCCGGTTCGATCCCCGGTCAGAGTGTGAAAAAAAAAAAAAAAAAACAAAACAAAAGCTTCTGCGTTAATAATACAACAGAAAAAAAAATGACAAATTTTTAAAATATTTTTTTAATTAAATATATTTTTGACTATACAACATAGTACTTTTTATTTTAAACATGGCCATTTTTACGATTGAGTATTATGATACTTACTACGTCTGATTAAAATTCTCAAACTTTTATTATTCTTACTAGACTTTTTCTAGCTGCGTGAACCTAGCACCCCACATTATCGTAGAAACTTCTGGTAAAGTTCATTTTGAATGTCTTAATTTGTAGTAATTTGTAGTGTAGAGGGTTTAATTTGTGGTTCAAAAATTAAGGGTGGAGAAAGGGTTAAAAGGTACTTCCCTAGCAAAAATGGCGACACCGATCCGACACCAATCCGACAGTCGGTTTGTGCACTGATCTCATACAAAAACGACACAAAACGGACACACGACTATAAGAATTTCTAAGTCACAAAAATAACTAGTAAAAAGCATTTAAAAAATAAAATAATATGTCTAAAAATTTCTAAATAATATTCTTATAATTTAAGACACATTAGAATTTTTTTTAAATAATTTTTTTATTGAAAAAACTTAATTCTCTTTATGTATTATAAGCGAGGTTAGCTGTCAGAATCATCTGTACACGTCTGTGAGATTTTACAATTCTCACACAATTCCGTCACACGACTGTGAGAACAATTGTAAATCCAACACAAATCCGACAGACGTACGACAGTATATTTTTATTTTGTATTTAATATAAGAAAAGAGCATTTTATTATTAAAAATTTTTGTTCAATATTAAAGTTATAATATTTTAATAATTTTAGGCATATTAGATTTTTTTTTTTGAATAAATTTTGACAAAAATAAATAATTGGAATCGTCTGTGAGAATTTGCAATTCTCACACAATTCCGACACAATTCCGACACACGACTGTGAGAATTGTAAATCCGACACAATTCCGACAGACGTACGACAGTATATTTTTATATTTTGTATTTAATATGAAAAAAAGCATTTTATTGATAAAAATTTTTGTTCAATATTAAAGTTATAATATTTTAATAATTTTAGACATATTAGTTTTTTTTTTTTTGAATAAATTTTGGCAAAAAAAATAATTGGAAACATGGGAAACCAAATACATGGTTTCATTACAAATTACATTCGAGTTACAAAAATACCAAATACGTGGGAAACTGATTAAATGTATTAGTTTTGAAAAAAAAACCAAAAAATGATAATTTTCTAATAAAATAATTTTAAAAAAATCTAATTTGCCTATAATTATTAAAAGATTATAATTTTATTATTAAACAAAAATTTTTGCAAATCGCAAAGTCTCACAGACGATTCCAATTATTTTTTTTATCAAAATTTATTCAAAAAAAAAAAAAATCTAATATGCCTAAAATTATTAAAATATTATAACTTTAATATTGAACACAAATTTTTATTAATAAAATGCTCTTTTTTTATATTAAATACAAAATAAAAATAAACTGTCGTACGTTTGTCGGATTTGTGTCGGAATTGTGTCGGATTTACAATTGTTTGTGTTGGAATTGTGTAAGAATTGTAAAATCTCACTGAATCTCACAGTCGTGTACAGATAATTCTGACAGCTAACCTCACTTTTAATACATCAAGAGAATTGAGTTTTTTCAATAAAAAAATTATTTAAAAAAAATTCTAATGTGTCTCAAATTATAAAAATATTATTTAGAAATTTTTAGACATAATATTTTATTTTTTAAATGCTTCTTACTATTTATTTTTGTGACTTAGAAATTCTTATAGTCGTGTGTCGGTTTTGTGTCGTTTTTGTATGAGATCAGTGCACAATCCGACTATCGGCATTTTCGCTAGGGTTTCTTCAAAAATTGACTTAGAGTCAAATTGTCTAAATTTGTAGTGGAAAGAGTTTAATTTGTAGTTCAAAAATTAAGGGTGGAAAAAGAGTTAAAATGTACTTTCGTAGAAAATTAAAGAAAAATAGTAATAAATAAGTCTAATAGCTTTCTTAGAATTTGTAGTAATTTGTAGTGAACGGATTTTAATTTTAAGATGGAAAACGATAACAAAAAAAAAGAATTTTTTTTTTGGAGCAATAATCATATTAAAATTGCATAACTTTTTTGTTTATAATAAAAAAAAAAATAACGAGTATAATAAGAAAAAAGCAATTCGTAAAGATTATAAAAAGATTTTTACTAAACCAGTTTCCCAAAAAAAAAGCGTCAAAAAAATGGAAAATTTTTTTTTTGTTTACTCCAAAATATTAAAATCTTAATAACTTTTTTATTTATTAACCAAAATTATAACTAAAATATCTAATAAATACAGAAAAATCCTAGCTGATTTGTAGTGAAGAAATTAGAATTTGTAGTTGAACCGTTTTATCGGGAAACTTAATTCTCTCATATAATACCTTAATAAAACATTGCGTAACTTTTTAATTTATAGACCAAAATTGAAACTGAAATATCAGATAGACACAGAAAAATATTAGCTAATTTGTAGTGATAAAATTAGAAGTTGCATATTGCGTAACTTTTTTGTTTTGCAGACCAAAATTATAACTAAAATATCTAATAGATACAGAAAAATCCTAGCTGATTTGTAGTAAAGAAATTAAAATTTGTAGTTGAACCATTTTGCCGGGAAAATGAATTCTCTCATATAATACCCTAATAAAATAATGCGTAACTTTTTTATTTATAGACCAAAATTATAACTGAAATAACAGATAGATACGGAAAAATTCTAGCTAATTTGTAGTGAAAAAAAATAAAATTTGAAGTTAAACCGTTTTGCCGGGAAAATTAATTTTCTCATATAATACCTTAGTAAAATATTACGTAGCTTTTTAATTTATAGACCAAAATTGAAACTGAAATATCAGATAGACACAGAAAAATCCTAGCTAATTTGTAGTGAAGAAATTAGAATTTGTAGTTGAACCGTTTTTGCGGGAAAATTAATTCTCTCATAAAATACTTTAATAAAATATTGCGTAACTCTAGACCAAAATTGAAACTAAAATAACAGATAGATACGGAAAAATCCTAGCTGATTTGTTGTATAATAAATTAAAATTTGTAGATAAACCGTTTTGCCGGGAAAATTGATTCTCTCATATAATACCTTAATAAAATATTGCGTAACTTTTTTATTTAGAGACCAAAATTATAACTAAAATAACAGGTAGATACGGAAAAATCCTAGCTAATTTGTAGTGAAAAAATTAGAATTTGTAGTTGAAACGTTTTGCCGGGAAAAATCAATTCTCTCATATAATACCTCAATAAAATATTGCGTAACTTTTTTGTTTTGCAGACCAAAATTATAACTAAAATAACAGATAGATACGGAGAAATTCTAGCTAATTTGTAGTGAAAAAAAATAAAATTTGAAGTTAAACCGTTTTGCCGGGACAATTAATTTTCTCATATAATACCTTAGTAAAATATTACGTAGCTTTTTAATTTATAGACCAAAATTGAAACTGAAATATCAGATAGACACAGAAAAATCCTAGCTAATTTGTAGTGAAGAAATTAGAATTTGTAGTTGAACCGTTTTTGCGGGAAAATTAATTCTCTCATAAAATACTTTAATAAAATATTGCGTAACTCTAGACCAAAATTGAAACTAAAATAACAGATAGATACGGAAAAATCCTAGCTGATTTGTTGTATAATAAATTAAAATTTGTAGATAAACCGTTTTGCCGGGAAAATTGATTCTCTCATATAATACCTTAATAAAATATTGCGTAACTTTTTTATTTAGAGACCAAAATTATAACTAAAATAACAGGTAGATACGGAAAAATCCTAGCTAATTTGTAGTGAAAAAATTGGAATTTGTAGTTGAAACGTTTTGCCGGGAAAAATCAATTCTCTCATATAATACCTCAATAAAATATTGCGTAACTTTTTTGTTTTGCAGACCAAAATTATAACTAAAATAACAGATAGATACGGAGAAATTCTAGCTAATTTGTAGTGAAAAAAAATAAAATTTGAAGTTAAACCGTTTTGCCGGGACAATTAATTTTCTCATATAATACCTTAGTAAAATATTACGTAGCTTTTTCATTTATAGACCAAAATTAAAACTGAAATATCAGATAGACACAGAAAAATCCTAGCTAATTTGTAGTGAAGAAATTAGAATTTGTAGTTGAACCGTTTTTGCGGGAAAATTAATTCTCTCATAAAATACTTTAATAAAATATTGCGTAACTCTAGACCAAAATTGAAACTAAAATAACAGATAGATACGGAGAAACCCTAGCTGATTTGTAGTATAATAAATTAAAATTTGTAGTTAAACCGTTTTGCCGGCAAAATTAATTCTCTCATATAATACCTTAATAAAATATTGCGTAACTTTTTTATTTAGAAACCAAAATTATAAGTAAAATAACAGGTAGATACGGAAAAATCCTAGCTGATTTGTAGTGAAAAAATTGGAATTTGTAGTTGAAACGTTTTGCCGGGAAAAATTGATTCTCTCATATAATACCTCAATAAAATATTGCGTAACTTTTTTGTTTTTCAGACCAAAATTATAACTAAAATATCAGATAGATACAGAAAAGTCTTAGCTAATTTGTAGTGAAGAAACTAGAATTTGTAGTTGAACCGTTTTATCGGGAAACTTAATTCTCTCATATAATACCTTAATAAAACATTGCGTAACTTTTTAATTTATAGACCAAAATTGAAACTGAAATATCAGATAGACACAGAAAAATATTAGCTAATTTGTAGTGATAAAATTAGAAGTTGCATATTGCGTAACTTTTTTGTTTTGCAGACCAAAATTATAACTAAAATATCAGATAGATACAGAAAAATCTTAGCTCATTTGTAGTGAAGAAATTAGAATTCGTAGTTGGACCGTTTTATCGGGAAAATTAATTCTCTCATATAGAACCTTAATTAAATATTGCGTAACTTTTTCGTTTTGTAGACCAAAATTATAACTAAAATATCAGATAGATACAGAAAAATCCTAGCTAATCTGTAGTTAAGAAATTAGAATTTGTAGTTAAACCGTTTTGCCGGGAAAATTTATTCTCTCATAAAATACCTTAATAAAATATTGCGTAACTTTTTTATTTTTAGACCAAAATTATAATTAAAATAACAGATAAATAGAGAAAAATCTCAACTAATTTGTAGTGAAGAAATTAGAATTTGTAGATGAACCGTTTTGCCGGGAAAATTAGTCCTCTCATATAATACCTTGATAAAATATTGCGTAACTTTTTTATTTATATACCAAAATTATAAGTAAAATATCAGATAAATACAGAAAAATCTTAGATAATTTGTAGTAAAGGAATTAGAATTTGTAGTTGAACCAAAAATAAGATTTTTCTGTATCTTTCAGATATTTTAGTTATAATTTTGGTCTACAAAACAAAAAAGTTACGCAATATTTTATTAAGGTATTATATGAGAGAATTAATTTTCCCGGAAAAATGGTTCAACCACAAATTCTAATTTCTCCACTAAAAATTAGCTAGGATTTTTCTGTGTCTATCTGATAGTTCAGTTTCAATTTTGGTCTATAAATTAAAAAGCTACGCAATATTTTACAAAGGTATTATATGAGAAAATTAATTTTCCCGGCAAAACGGTTCAACTTTAAATTTTAATTTTTTTCACCACAAACTAGCTAGAATTTTTCTGTATCTATTTGTTATTTTAGTTATAATTTTGGTCTATGAATAAAAAAGTTACGCAATATTTTATTAGGGTATTATATGAGAGAATTCATTTTCCCGGCAAAATGGTTCAACTACAAATTTTAATTTCTTTACTACAAATTAGCTAGGATTTTTCTGTATCTATCTGTTATTTTACTTTCAATTTTGGTCTAGAGTTACGCAATATTTTATTAAAGTATTTTATAAGAGAATTAATTTTCCCGGCGAAACAGTTTAACTACAAATTCTAATTTCTTCACTACAAATTAGCTAGGATTTTTCTGTATCTATCTGATATTTTAGTTATGATTTCGGTCTACAAAACAAAAAAGTTACGCAATATTTTATTAAGGTATTATATGAGAGAATTAATTTTCCCGGAAAAATGGTTCAACTACAAATTCTAATTTCTTCACTACAAATTAGCTAGGATTTTTTCATATCTATCTGATAATTGAGTTATAATTTTGGTCTATGAACAAAAAATTTACGCAATACATTATTAAGGTATTATATGAGAGAATTAATTTTTCCGGCAAAACGGTTTAAGGTTGATGCTGGAAATCTGAAATCGCAACAGATTTTTTTTTTTCTATCTTATGTTTAAATGAAATAATTATCTACATTTTCAATTTTTTTCAATTTTTTTTTGTGTGGTTTTTTTGAGATATTTACTGTCAAAGTTGACAACTTTAACACGCGAGGTATAGGCGGTACATCATATTTTTGTTAATAACTTTTTCAAAACGCAACAGAAAACGTTAAATTTTTATCAGTTTGTAGTGCTAGAAAAGACAATTTTTTGATATAAATTTTTAGTATTTCGTCTGTTGCGTTTTGAAAATAAATAACTTTAAACTTCAAAAATTTCGCGAGAAGTGCAGCACACAGCCATGAACACAAGCATGGTTTCAGTATACGATGTAATCTTTGCTTGCTAGTGTGTAGCCACGCACACACATACTACTAAAGAACTTAGTTTTTTCATCAGTGGCGCCACAAAAAATTTTAGGACACGGGAATAAAAAATAGCGTTATTGATATACGGGCCCTTCGTGGCATAAATATTGGTTCGGTGATGCGACTGGGAATTAACCTTAACTACAAATTCTAATTTCTTTACTACAAATCAGCTAGGATTTTTCTGTATCTATCTGATATTTTAGTTATAATTTTGGTCTACAAAACAAAAAAGTTACGCAATCTTTTATTAAGGTTATAAATGAGAAAAATAATTTTCCCGGAAAAACTGTTTAACTACAAATTCTAATTTCTTCACTACAGATCAGCTAGGATTTTTCTGTATCTATCTGATATTTTAGTTATAATTTTGGTCTACAAAACAAAAAAGTTACGCAATATTTTATTAAGGTATTATATGAGAGAATTAATTTTCCCGGAAAAATGATCCAACTACAAATTCTAATTTCTTCACTACAAATTAGCTAGTATTTTTTTGTATCTATCTGATATTTTAGTTATAATTTTGATCCATAAATAAAAAAGTTACGCAATATTTTATTAAGGTATTATATGAGAGAATTAATTTTCCCGGCAAAACGGTTCAACTACAAATTCTAATTTCTTCACTACAAATCAGCTAGGATTTTTCTGTATTTATTAGATATTTTAGTTATAATTTTGGTCAATAAATAAAAAAGTTATTAAGATTTTAATATTTTGGAGTAAAAAAAAAAAATTTTTTCCACTTTTTTGACGCTTTTTTTTTGGGAAACTGGTTTTGTAAAAATTTTTTTACATTCTTTACAAATTGCTTTTTTCTTATTATACTCATAATTTTTTTTTTTTATTATAAACAAAAAAGTTATGCAATATTAATATGATTATTGCTTCAATAAAAAAAATTTTTTTTGTTTTTGTCATTATTTTCCATCCTAAAATTAAATTTCGTTTACTACAAATTACTACAAATTCTAAGAAAGCTATTAGACTTATTTATTACTATTTTTCTTTAATTTTCTACGAAAGTACATTTTAACTCTTTTTCCACCCTTAATTTTTGAACTACAAATTAAACCCTTTCCACTACAAATTACTACAAATTCCAACGAACGTTTTGGCCCTAATTTTATCGCTCTAAGTCAATTTTTGAAGAAAGTACCTTTTAACCCTTTCTCCACCCTTAATTTTTGAACTACAAATTAAACCCTTTACACTACAAATTACTACAAATTAAGACCTTCAAAATGAACTTCACCAGAAGTTTCTACGATAATGTGGGGTGCTAGGTTCACGCAGCTACTTCTTCTGGGGAAACGACTCATCCAAGGTGACAAACTACAGGCCAAAAAATACATTTATAGCCTTCTGAAAAATTGTTTTATTGTTCTGCAGGGCGGACCACACAAGAGTGTATGGAGCACTTTTTTAAATAACAAAAGGGAGTAAATCCAACATCGTTGAACCGTTTGAATAAGACTGCAAGCATGAAGCGAGCAGCACCTCATATGACGTCAAATTTTTTTTAAATTTTTTTTCTAATTTTTCTTTAAGTTTGATTCTTATATTTTCTTATAATTAAATTTAGATATTTTCCTTATTCACAATTTACTCAAGAATTTGGATAGTAAAATGAGCTAGATATTGATTGTTTGTCTACAATTACAGCTATAAGTAAAAAATCTAGCTAAGTAGAAAATTAAGCTGGTAAAATTATGTAGATATTGTGTGTTTGGCTGTAATTAAAGCTAAGTAAAAATTCTAGCAAAGGAAAAGATGTAGCTATGGAAAAAATGTAGCTAAGTAAAAAATCTAGCTAAGGGAAAAATCTAGCTTATCATTAATTAAAAAGTAAAAATTATTCTAAGGCCCTGGGTGCATTCCTTTAATTAAAATTTTTTTTCCGCTCTGCAATTTCGCCTTGTAATACCGACCAAAATTTTATAGGAAAAAGCTGTTTCTTGTAGTGGCAGTACTAGCACATGACATTATTTTTTTTGGCTTTCAATTATTGGAAAAATTACTGTTTAATATTTATGTCAAACTGAAATAAAAAGAGAATTTACCTGTTGTAATTGCTTGTTATTGTCACATAGGTTGTACAGGATATTATCGTAAATGTTCAAAGTCTGGAGAATTACATAGAGGATTCTATCACTTTTGTCGCTGTTTCTGTTTCTAGTTTTTAGTCAGTATTACAGGGCGAAATTGCAGAGCGAAAAAAAATTTTTTATTAAAGGAATACGCCTTTCCAGTATCTCGAAACGACGATGCGCGCACACCCTGATGGTTGTAATCCGAACAAATGTGTGACTCTGGGTAAGCAACAACATATGATTTACATGTTAATCAGCCGGTTATCAAATGCAAATTTATTAATTAAAAAGTTATCTAAAAAAAAAAAAAAATATATTAATGATAAGTACAATATTGAAAGCTCATTTCCAAGCAATTTATGTCCAAATCCTTCGTAAAAAACCGTTAAATAAAGGTAAAGAATTGGTACACAGTTTACACGTTATATGTATTCATTGCTATATATATATAGCAAAAAAAATAATAACTTGTATTATCCAATTGTACAAGTATATTATAACTTTGTTTGTTTTTTTTTTTCTTTTATGAGTATGTATTATATTTATCATAATAAAAAAAATTATTGCATCAAATTTTCAAAATAATTTCATTAAAAGTTGAAAAAAATAGCAAGATTATTAATACAATATGTAGTTGCAAAGCTGGCAATGGATATTGTAAACGTACAGCAACAATTTATGTTGATGTAGATGAAAAAAACACAAGATCAAAAATTGATTTACCAATGATATGGAATAAGCCACCAGAAATTCAATTGGAACAATATAGTAAAGGAATCATTAAATCAATGAAAAAAAAAAGATGATGATGATGATGATAATAATACTGATATACCACTGGAAGGTTTTAAATTTTTCAATGTAAAACATGCTGATCAGCTTACTGAAAAAATAGTGCACTATCAAGAATGGTAAAAGCAGAGCTGCATTGAAAATGCACAAGAAAAAGAAAAGTTAGAACTTTTGAAAAAACATAGAAAAGTTAATAAATAAATTGTATAAGTTTATCAACACAGAATACATAATATCTACACCGTATCATGCATTTAATAGTATTATTGATGATAAAACAATGCGAATAAAAATTGTATTGATGTCTTGTCAATTACGAATTACAGCCAGTAAGGCTCACAGAATCAAGACCAGACAAGAAAGTTTGAGTCTTTGGCTAAAAAATTAATAAAACTTTTTTTTTTTAGTAATTGTTTATTTAAAATTTTACATATGTTTATATGGGCTTATGGCCTCTTTAGGCCTCGGAGCACTAACGCTTGTATTATTTTCAGCCACCGGTGGCGCCACGAGAGTTACTGGAAAGGCGTATGCACCCCCTTATTTTACTTTTATTTGACTTTGCAAAACTAGCCAAAACGAGAGAGCTACAACTGAATCTACCGAAGAGCAGTAGAATGGCATAATCCTAGTGAATCCTAGATAGGGCATGACCCTCACCGCTGGGTGCCAAAAATCTGAATTTACCGATTCCCTTCACAGCACCCGTATTCAGAGGATGTTCTCATTAGGGCGTTTTTTTTCCGATGGTGGCGTTTGTGAAGCTTTTCTATATGAAATCTATACTTTTTTAATTTAATGGACACTATCGACAAAGTCCTATGGTTCATGAAATCTATATAAAAAAAATTTTGTCAAGCGCCATCAGCGGAAAAAAAAGCCCTAATGAGAACAATTTTGCCCCGTGAATACAGGTGCATGCATGAAGAATAGAGAACAGGAGGACGAACTTAAATGGGGCTATCGAGCCAAAAACGCTACAAAAACCAACAAGGTGAATTAGTTTTATTTTGGCCGGTAGTGGCCGGTAGTGGCTTATACCCACTCAAGCTTGGACCACTTTTAGTTGTAGTAGTTACGTACGTGTGATAATATATGAAACGGTATCTTTACATGTGTGGGTGCAATGTTTATGTTTATTTATCATTGTTGATTATATCAATGTGTGAAGTTAATGTTTTTTTTATTAAACAATATATTTGATAACTCTTAACAATTATATTAACTAGATTAAAGAAAAAAATTACAATTTCACGGAAAAAGTATCCGCAAAAGTATACATGATCAGAGCCGGGAAGTTCGTCTGTTATTTCCAGGAGGATAGCACTACATGTATTTTTATGGACTGTAGGTTATTTCAGCTTGCCATGTTATAAATATCAAGCAATAGGAAATATTTTAGGAACATCTGAAATTAATTGAAAAAAACATGACATGACTGTACTTAAAATAAGGCCTTAAAAATGGCTTATTTTTTGGCTTCTTAAAATGGCCCTTTAAAATGGCCTTATTTTTTTTGGCCTTTTAAAAATGGCCCTTTAAAATGGCCTTATATTTTTGGCCTCTTAAAAATGGCCTTAAAAAATGGCCTTATTTTTTTGGCCTCTTAAAAATGGCCTCAAAAATTGGCCAAAAGAGGCCAAAAACCAAAGAGGCCATTTTTTAAAGCCATTTTTAAGAAGCCAAAAAAAAAATAAGGCCATTATTAGTATTTATATTCAAAATATTACTATTATAGATATTATTATTAATATCAATACTATTGTGAATAATTGGTAATATTATCAAAATTATTGTTGTTATAATTATCATCATTTATATATATTTATAATAATTTTATTGTTATTATAATAATGATTCTTTAAACCCGCGAGATAACTATTGCTTACTACGTTTAAATGAATTTTTTTTGAAAATCAATTATTTAAGTATTAAACTCAGTTGAACTGTTTAATAATATTTAAATAAAAAAAAAAAAGTCGCTCACGCATACACACATAGCAGCTGACGTTCCGAGTTTATCCGCTTGTAGCCGAGCGTATACCAGAGAGAGTATACCAGAGAGAGTATACCAGAAAGAGAGTATAGGAGAGCGTGTGACAGAGAGTATAGGAGAGCGTGTGACAGAGAGTAAACGCGAGCGCGTAACGCTAGCAGGGCCTCGAATTTTTTCGCTACCCTCCGTAAAGAAGTTTCACTTCAAAAATTTTTTTTTTTTAAATTTACAAGTTTTTTTTTAGTTTTTATTATTTTTTTATAGAAAAATACTAATCTATCATTAATAAAGTCCATTATAATGTTTAAACAATTTAAAACAATAAAAAATGAGCAAATTAGGCACCTCTCAATTCGGTGTCGAAAGCCTGTCGAAAGGCGGTCGAAATGCTGTCGAAACGCGATCGAAACGGTGTCGAGACAGAGTCAACTGGCATATAGTGATATAAAATTGAAAAAAAATTATTTCGGCGATTGTTTATACTTCAAATGCTTAATTATACTGTTTTATCATCTTTTTTACATGCAATTGTTATTAACAATTAATTTAAAAATTATAAACCAAAAAAAATTTTTTTTTTTTAAATTTTTACAATTTTTTAAATATTTTTTACCAATTTTTTTATGAAAAAAATAAAAATTTATTAAATTATAAATTCAAGTCCATTATACTGTTTAAACAATTTAAAACAATGAAAAATGAATAAATTAGACAGCTCTCAATTCGGTGTCGAAAGCCTGTCGATTTAGTGACAAAATATCTTGGTTATAATGACTGAGTCAATTACCGATGAATGGTCTGAGGCTCGACCGCTTTCTGACTCCAGTAGAAATGCGAATCATATCAATCTAACCTCTCTACCGTGTATAATTTAATCTCTTATTTAATATTAAATACATGTACTAGTCAAGGTTTCAGTCAGTTTAAGTTATTCTCATTATAATTGTATATTTATTTCATATTTTTCCAACTCATTTTGAGTATCCGGTGCTCGTGAATTACGTTTTATATATGCTGTCGAATGGCTGTCAAATCGCTGTCGACTGAGTGCTACATTGGAGAGTCGAGCCATCCGCTAGGGAATTCAAAAAAAAAAAAATAATATTGTCGGAAATACAATACTCATATAAACATGTTCGTTATTTTTAGAATTAATTTTCTCTGTATTTCAATTCATAAGTGCTTTGAAAAAATGTTGACTCCAATATTAACAATTCAGCATCTATCAAATAATCACAAAAATAAAGTAATTTAAAAACAAATTTTGAACTATGTTAATCATTATTTGTTTTAGTTTGTTATTTACAGATAATTGCAAGTTACCTTAAATATAATAAATTTGTTGATATTGTTATAGATTAAAAACATTTTTAAAGTTTATTTTTTATATATGTCAATAGCCGAATACTATTTTAGTAGCCATACCTAAAAATCATAGTAATTATCATTAAAATAATATGCATTATTTTCTTGACTTAAATTTCATTATTTTATTATTATTATATTATTATAAATATATATAAAAAAAACTATGTTCTTATTTTACCTGCATTATACAACAAGATTGTTTACATTGGAGTAATCTGAAGAATAATAAGTAATAACTAATCAATTTTCGTGTCGTTGACAATTTATTATTAATTTTTTTATTATGAATATTATTATTTTTATTTATTATTTTGTAAAAAAATAATAAATAATTAAAATGATCACTTTATTTATTAGTTAATAATAATAAACATTGATAAACAACGACACACACTCAGCAGCAGTCCAATTCACAGAGCAAATTTTTTACAATTTAGGGCTTTTTTTTTGCCGGTGATGGCGCTTGTCAAATTTTTTTTATATAGATTTCACATACAAAAGCTCTGCAAGCGCCGCCAGTAGAAGAAAAAAGCCCTAAATTAATCGATCAATAGGGCCCTGTTTTACTAACTCTTTTGGCACAAGATGGCGACACCATTCAAATTTATTTGAAATTTATAGACATAACCTCAAAATATGTTGTCAAAATACATACATCAATGTTGTTATTGTTGTTGTTGTTTTTTTTTTTTTTTATAGTTACATCATTTATAACATCAAAAATTTTTTATTTACAATTCAAGGCTATGTATAATAATAATAACAACAATAATAATAATAATAATCGTAGAAAAACTGTACGCCTAAAATTTCTGCCTTATCGACGGTATTTTTTGGGTGATAAATTATACGGCGGATGAACCAGGATTTTCACATTTTGGATTTTGTAGAGAACCGTTTAATTAAAAACCATTATTTACATAGTTGTATTAACGTTGCATGCACACAAGCGGTCAATAATCTGATTATATTATTTTCACTTTTGATTATTGTTTATTCTTAAGATTGAAAACTTTAACGACTCAGGGTGACAGATGATTTTTAGTGTCGTATGACTATGAAATTGGTGTAACAATACAATAGGCCTAAGGTACAATTATACGATGCTTAAAAAGTTCCATAGCATTTTTATAGAATTGTTTATTCGGATTAAGTTTTTTTGATTGTGCACAAAAATAACAGCTTCCTATTTTCGAAAATTGGTGTAGAAATAGAATATTAATTTTATTGAAACAATATTTGCGGACACATAACTATTTGGTTGTTAAATGTAAATTCAGAATTCTATTTTATTATCGTTTATAAAGTGGCATTTAATTCTTCATCAATATTTATTAAAATGATAAAAAGTTGTAGAATAAAATTCGCTTTTATCACCAACTCGTAATAAGAGAATCAAAAGTTTAGTGTGATAATATCATATATTTTCCAAATATATGAACAAAAAAAAATTATACTTTCATCTAATAATATTTGTAGTTAATATTATCAACTCACATGAAACATAATTTTTTTTTAGTAGAATTCAGTAAACGGCAAATAAATGTTTATCATTTTCAATATAATGCAAACAACAATATTCGAAATCTCTAAATTCGTCATAATCTAATTTATGAATGATAATTATAAACGTTAATTAATAATTTCTATTTTTGAGAGTTCGGCCCAACTTAAGAAAAGTTCATTTACGAAGCTTACACTTCAGAATTTGGAAAGATCTGCTAGTCGGCTAAAACATTACGGCGGCAACTTGTTCTAGTTCACAATAGATGGAATCGCAATACTATGTCAGAATGACTTTTTCATTTACGGTGTTTTCTGATTCCCGAGGATCAAGAAGACTAGAGACCAGGAGAGTCAACTATGTACATTGGGAATGGGACAAAATATGTCGTGAAATAAGGCTTGTACATTTGGCCACAGAGAGGCGCTTTCGGCGTCTCGCGAACCAAAATTGTTCACAATTGTTGTTGATATTTTAATGCTGATTTGTTCTATTTTACGTATATCAATTTGATATCAAAATACGCCACAAGTTTGTTATCTAAATTTATACAATTAATTGATTGTATGTAATGATTTTTGCTAAAAGAAGGATGTAGCTAAATAAATTATTCGTAGTCTAAAAAAATTTTGCCACCAATATTTTGATTTATCATATATAATAATTTATATATGATAAAATAATTGATTTAGCCAAATAATTTAATTTGTAGTCTATATCATATTTTTTATGATAAATAAAAATATTGGTGGCAAGTGATTAAGGAATTAATTTAAATAGACTGTTAATTTATTAAGTATATGTATTATATGTATTATATTCAATACATGTGTGCGTGGTTCGTGGGTCGACAACAGCGCTGAAACGGCGTTTTTATAAAGCCTGCCCCTGTGTAAAAGTTTACGACGTTTTTGGTCCCATCCAGCCTATCCCCCACTACAGGGAGTTGACTCTCCTGGTCTCTAGTCTTCTTGCCGAGGATTGAGACATGGCGCTGCAGGCCGCAAGCCTCCAATTCACAGGGCATTACAATTTAGGGCTTTTTTCCTCCACTGGCGGCGCTTGTAGAGCTTTTGTATGTGAAATCTATGTAAAAAAAAGTTTACAAGCGCCATCACCGGCAAAAAAAAGCCCTAAATTGTAAAAAATTTGCCCTGTGAATTGGACTGCTGTTCTCAAGAAGACTAGAGACCAGCAGTCCAATTCACAGGGCAAATTTTTTACAATTTAGGGCTTTTTTTTGCCGGTAATGGCGCTTGTCAAATTTTTTTTATATAGATTTCACATACAAAAGCTCTACAAGCGCCGCCAGTGGAGGAAAAAAGCCCTAAATTGTAATGCCCTGTGAATTGGACTGCAGGAGAGTCAACTCCCTGTAGTGGGGGATAGGCTGGATGGGACCAAAAACGTCGTAAACTTTTACACAGGGGCAGGCTTTATAAAAACGCCGTTTCAGCGCTGTTGTCGACCCACGAACCACGCACACATGTATTGAATATAATACATATAATCAAGAAGACTAGAAATACAGGAGGACTTACTCCCTATCTCGCCTGTATATAAAAACCGTTCCGCTATGTGATCGCCGCATAATTGAGGGGCGCTAGTAGTACCACGGTAACGTGCGCGACTTGTATCGCTTTTTTTTTACAATGCGCACAATACAAACATACTGTGACAAACACTAATAGAGCATTATACACATGATGTTTGTCAGAGTCAAGAAGACTAGAAATACAGGAGGACTTACTCCCTATCTCGCCTGTATATAAAAACCGTTCCGCTATATGGTCGCCGCATAATTGAGGGGCGCTAGTAGTACCCGGGTAACGTGCGCGACTTGTATCGCTTTTTTTTTACAATGCGCACAATACAAACATACTCTGACAAACATCATGTGTATATGCTCTATTAGTGTTTGTCAGAGTATGTTTGTATTGTGCGCATTGTAAAAAGCGATACAAGCGCACGTTACCGGTACTACGCGCCCTGTCGCGGCGACCACATAGCGGAACGGTTTTTTGAGGCAAGTTCGTCCTCCTGTATTTCTAGTCTTCTTGGTCAGAGTATGTTTTGTGCCATTGTAAAAAGCGATAAAAGCGATGACGCGTTACGGTATTATGATCACATGCGAACGGTTTTGAGGCAAGTTCGTCCTCCTGTATTTCTAGTCTTCTTGCATATAATACATATACTTAATAAATTAACAGTCTATTTAAATTAATTCCTTAATCACTTGCCACCAATATTTTTATTTATCATAAAAAATATGATATAGACTACAAATTAAATTATTTGGCTGAATCAATTATTTTATCATATATAAATTATTATATATGATAAATCAAAATATTGGTGGCAAATAATTGAAGAATTAATTTAGACTGTTAATTTATTTATTTGGTTCCATCCTTTTCTTAGAAAATATTTTCCATAATTAATCGATTAAATAGCTATTAGAAAATGTATCTAAGGGAAAGATGTGGCCAAATAAATTTATATGTTGTCTAGATTAATTTCTTGGCAACATTTTCTATAATAAATTAAAATATTTGTGGCGAATAGTTGAGCAATTTTTTTAGACTACGAAATAATTTATTTAGCTACATCCTTCTTTTAGCAAAAATTGTTACATACAATCAATTAATTGTATAAATTTAGATAACAAACTTGTGGCGTATTTTGATATCAAATTGATATACGTAAAATAGTACAAATCAGCATTAAAATATCAACAATAATTGTGAACAATTTTGGTCGCAGCGCCAATATTGGCCAAATGTACAAGCCTTATTTCACGACATATTTTGTCCCATTCCCAATGTACATAGTTGACTGTAGTTGACTCTCCTGGTCACTCCTGGTTTCTAGTCTTCTTGCCTGTTCTCTATTCTTCATGACTGCTCCATACCCAACCCGCGCCTAAAGATGTTTACACATCAAAAATTTTCCGAGGTCCGGTATTTCACCTAAAGCCATGAAGGTTTATATATGGTTTTATGTCATGTACTCATATGTAGACAGCAAATAATAATTTCCTTCGAATTGCAGGCAACTATTGTTTACTAAAGTTAAATCGATGTATACAACTATAGTGACATACCATAGTATTCTGAATTGAAATACTCCTAATTCAAGAATATTTTCTCCACGATAAGTATGTTCTTATTTTGTGTTTAATTTGAGTTTTTCCAACAAAAAATATTCAATTATCATGAAGATTAGTGAAGTATTATCCTTAAATTTGCTTAATTTAGCTTATTTGGTGAAGAGGCTAATAGCTATTCTTGTCAATATTAATGTAGCATACCTTACACACCCAGTCTTGAAGACACCCATCATTTTCCAGATATTTCTCATCCAAAATCAGCGGTAGCGAGCTTGCGCGTCGACTAAGTTTTTATTATAATATTGCAAGTTTTTTCTTGAAATTAACTATTAAGAAAACGCTGTACTTTTAACATCATTAAAAATAATAACGAACTAAAGGGAAATTATTTTGCATGACATTTTTTATTCTTCAAATATTTTGTAAATTAAAGGAATATCAAATATCATGGAAGGAATTACGTTCTGCTGTCTGATAAAGAAATATTCTAATTTAAAAGTTGAAAAATGCTGCTGAGTTATTGAAGAAGAGTTATAAATTTGTTTTTTAGAGAGTCAGAATCTCAGAAGCTCGAGACTCAAGTAATGTTTCCATTGAGTTCACATCCATGCACCAGTGTTCTAACTGTTGAACCATACCAGATATTTGCGTTCGGTCAAGAACCCTAGGTTGAACCCAAGTCATGTTAACTATACCTGCAACTTGATCAATCGCACCATGAACAAGATCTTGAGCGAGTGCTTTCATCACCAAAAGTTCAACTTCTCTTATTGGTAGACAAGTTTCTTTTGAAATCTCTACGAATGTCAGTTGTCTGGAAAAAAAAGCCATGGAGGAATATAAAAAAACATTGTGTAAAACTGAAACTACATTCTGTTTGTATAAAAAAAAAAAAGAAATCACCTGTTGTTCGCTTGTCTTTTGAAAGTCATTTCCATCAGACAGAGCAAAGAAATTTTTTGTCTTAATTTTAATTCTTGAGCAGCTAAATCGGCAACTTTGGCCCATTGCAATTTGAGTCTTTCAAACGATTCGATATCACCTGCATTAAATGCTAGAAGAAGGTCAATCAGCCAGCTATTGGACGTTTCTTTGAGAGATTGCAGTACAGAATGAGCTAAAAGCTCACCAAGGTTGTATATACCTTCTCCAAGCAAAGCTGCGAGACCCAAGAAAAATGCGTGCTGCTCTTGTTCTTGTTTGCTCAGTGTATTTAAATCTATACAGCCCAAATATCTGTAGAAAAAAAACCCGAAAAATAATCATCTTTAATACTTTCTGTTTCTTATATCATTGGTTATGTAAAAAATACCTTTATATAATGTCTTATAATTATCATTTTACCTTAATGCAGTTCGATAATATTCTGCATGTTTTCCTTGAAGTCGGTACAATCGACTAGCTAATAGATAAAATCTTCCATGAACAGTAGTAACTCCATCGGCGTTATCGAGCATCACTTCAACATTATCGATGATTTTTTTCGTATTAACTTGGTCATTAAGATTGTCTAACAATATCTGACCTTGTAGAACTTTACATAAAGCAGTGGCTTCATTGTTTTTTTCAACTTTTGATTCAGCAGTTTCAAGAAATTTGACTGCTTCTTGTTTGTCAGTAAATTGTTGAACTACGATAGCCAAAATTTCCATCAAAGACAGTGGATTTATTCTAAAGAGATTAAACGGTAAGTACGTGTAAGTAAAGTCATATGATCAAAGTATTTAAATATTTAGAAGAATAAAAATAGTGTTCCTTCGTATTGAAATAGAGACTTACTTGTTTTCGAATGTAGACAAAAAGTTTTTGTATAATTGAACCAGATTATCAGATTCTTGGAGAGATGGGAGCTTTACGAAAACTTCAAGTTTGAGGGTGAGTTGATGCCATAGCCTGAATATAAAAAACAAAAATATCGTCAGTGTTGTTTTTACCTGAATAGTTGTATGAATGACATGACTAAAATGAAAAAAAATACTTTTTATTATAAAAATCTTCGAGCTGGGCCCATTGTGCAGCCAAATCTTTGTCTTGAAGGTTTTTTTTCTGGCTTAAAAATAAGCTAACATCTTTCGGTATAGTCACGGTGGCCATATTTCTAACAATGACACAGGAAAAAATACTGAAAATTACAAACCAAGAAAGCTAGATGTGAAGACACGACACTATATTTAAAGTGCGTTGCCACAACCCAATCAGAGAATATGAAGGGGAGTACCAGCAGTGTTGGGTAGGTTTCATACCGATGTATCATACAGCAGTATCATACATCTTTATTAAGGGCTCAAACTCACGACAAGCTTCAGCACCCGCAGCAGTCCAATTCACAGGGCATTACAATTTAGGGCTTTTTTCCTCCACTGACGGCACTTGTGAAGCTTTTGTATATAAAATCTATATAAAAAAAATTTTACAAGCGCCATCAAATTTTTTTTATATAGATTTTTTCATGTGAAAATAGATGTGTTCGTTCAGTATTGGGTGCATTCCTTTAATAAAAAATTTTTTTTCGTTTTGCGATTTCGCCCTGTAATACCGGCCAAAATTTTATAGGAAAAAGCTGTTTCTTGTAGTGGCAGTACTGGCACATGACATTATTTTTGGCTGGTATTAGATGGATAACTGTTCAATGTTTATATCAAACTGAAATAGATAGAAAATTGACTCGTTGTGATTGTTTGTTATTGTCACATAGCTCGTACCACACATTATCGTAAACTGTAAAGCCTGGAATATTGCATAGAGAAATTTATCACTTTTGTCGTTGTTTCTGTTTCTAGTTTTTAGTCGGTATTACAGGGCGAAATTGCAAAACGAAAAAAAATTTTTTATTAAAGGAATGCACCCATTCACACCGAGCGTATGCACGGAGCGTATGCAAGGAAGCGCTAGAGTTTTGCGGTCATTTGAAGAAACTTTAGTAACTAAAATTTACTAAAACATTCGTTATTTTCAGTCATTGTGTTAATTTTGTTAATTTAATAATTTTTTCTCAGACGCAAGAACAAATTACCAATTAATAATAATGAAAGAGAGCGAAAGAACTGGAAAAAACGAATAGCAATAAATAAATAGTAAATTTTAGTTGCTAAAGTTTCTTCAAATGACCGCAAAACGCTAGCGCTTCCTTGCATACGCTCCGTGCATACGCTCGGTGTGAAAAGTGAACGAACACACCTAATGACTGCCGCAGTCCAATTCACAGGGCATTACAATTTAGGGCTTTTTTCCTCTACTGGCGGCGCTTGTAGAGCTTTTGTATGTGAAATCTATATAAAAAAAATTTTGTCAAGCGCCATCAGCGGAAAAAAAAAGCTCTAATGAGAACAATTTTGCCCCGTGAATACGGGTGCCGGTGCCGCTTGTAAACATGGCGCTTTCCACTTGTAAACATGACGGTTGTACAAATAACCAAATTATAACTAAGTTTTCTAATATATCACTAAATTTACTAAATTTTCTGCAAATCCGTGGTGTTTCTCCGTGATTTTAGAACAAGCTTGACACGGTTAAGGCGTGTGGCCACTAGCATAGTTTTTTGAACAAGTTCTATGCCATAGTCCATTTATTACCAGAAATATCTAGATTATTCCCAGTTATCACTGAAAAAGTCAGTTGTTTCTGGTAATAAATGGACTATGGCATAGAACTTGTTCGAAAAACTATGCTAGTGGCCACATGCCTTTAAGCTTGTTCTGAAATCACGGATTTGCAATAAATTCAGTAAATTTAGTTATAATTTGGTTATTTTTACAGCCGCCATTTTAGTTTACAAGCGGAAATTTTAGCTTGTTGTGAGTTTGAGCCCATGTATCATTAAAGTGGGTACATGATGACTAGAGACAAGAAGACGAGAAATACAGGAGGACGAACTTGCCTTAAAAAACCGTATCGCTGTGATCGCCGCATAATTGAAGAGCGCTGGTAGTACCCGGGTAACGGGCTTGCGGCCCGGAGCGCTAGTTTCGGTTACACCGTTCAGGGTGAACATCCGAAAAATAAAGTCTCTTTAAGCTCATTTAGTCCGTAATAGGGATATTGAATGTCGGTAAATATCCAGTTGGCACTATGTCCGACTTGAATACTTTACGTAAACTGACTTTTCCTAGTTACATATTCAACTATTTTGCTGTTATCCGATATAATGTTATGCCACAAGATAAATGATAAATAAGATATATTTATTATGTTTAAGAGTTATAATTTTCGATGATATATTTTTTTTTATTTTCTCATATTTTGTAATAATAAATTTATGACACTATGTATTTTTATTAATTAGCATATTTTAATTTTTTAATTTTTTAAATTCATGTTATTACGATATTTATCATAATATATGAGTCACCTTCCAACGAAAAATAATGTTCAATAATTATACCGAATACGATAAAAATCACTAGTAATTTTTTACGAGTTTGTGTCTATGAGTTTGTGTCTATTTATCGTCTGAAAAAAAATCCGTCTTATATTTATATGTAGAAATAGATTACAGACAACAAATAATCAACGGTAAAATCTATCGTAAAAAAATTGGTTCATCTATATACATAGAGTACTCTTATTATCAAATTCCGCTAGTACGAATGAGCCAAAAACGATTTTAATCAAATGTTTATATAGCTAATTCTACTTTTCTATATTAAAATTATTGTCCGTTTAATTGATATAGCCGAATAATAATCTATGTATATTATTTTACAACCTCTTTCTGTTTTCAGATTCAATCAGCTAAGCCGATCAATAGCTTTCTGAAGTTGTATTTTTATTGTCTAATCATATATTTATTTGTTCTATATTTTTCGCAATGTATTTTCTCCGTTCGAATATATTAACCATTATCGAGTTTCTGAAATTTAATAAAACCCTAGTGATGATTCCATATACAATTTAGGGCTTTTTTTTGCCACTGATCGCGCTTGTCAAAATTTTTTATATTAGATTTCACATACAAAAGCTTCACAAGCGTCGCCAGTGGAGGAAAAAAGCTCTAAATTGTAATGCCGTGTGAATACAGCACCCGTATTCTCGGGGAAAAATTGTTCTCATTAGGGCTTTTTTTTCCGCTGATGGCGCTTGACAAAATTTTTTTTATATAATTTCATATAGAAAAGCTTCACAAACGCCACCATCGGAAAAAAAACGCCCTAATGAGAACATCCTCTGAATACGGGTGCGGGTGCGGATATCGTAATCTTGCTGGTATTATACTAACCCAACACTGCCCTGCACCCGTATTCAGAGGATGTTCTCATTAGGGCTTTTTTTTCCGATGGCGGCGCTTGTGAAGCTTTTCTATGTAAAATCTATATAAAAAGTTCACAAGCGCCACCATCGGAAAAAGCCCTATCACTAATATTTCAAATACTACTATATTGCGCATAAGGTATGATTTTGTTCGGATTCATTACGGTGCAGAAAATCTCTCTGTCGCAGTCATCTCACTGCTCGACAAAAATTTTTTGCGCATGTCCGAATTATTATTCGAGTAGGAGCTCGGAAACATTCGGCAACGCACACAAATTCATTGCGATACGTGTGAACCGAACGGATTATTTGGACATGCGCAAAAAATTTTTGTCGAGGAGTATGACTGCGACAGAGGGATTGTCAGTACCGTAATAAATTCGAACAGCCCACTTATGGGAAAGCAAGGTCCCTAGATGAGTTACTGGATTTAGACAGGTCATCCGAAGCTAGAATTTGGGACGCCATATTGGGGATCAGTAGTTGTGTGCATGCGTATATGTACACAAGATAGGTACGTATGTATGCGTGAATAATCACACACATTCACACACGTTTATTAATGTTTATATTTGACATTGTCTGACGTTGAATTGAATTTAATTTGTTAAACATAGATACTTAATATTTAATTATAAATGCAATTTGTGTGATAATATTAGTACTCCTATATTCAAATAGACAAAGTTAAATTAATATACTATCATAATTATATTTTATTTAAAAGAAAAAAAAAAAAAATTTCGTTCAGAGTATTTTATTCAATAATATTTTATAAACATTAATATTCTTATCATTATTTTATTTCATATTAATATATTAATCATTAATGATGATTACAGATGCAAAAAAAAAATTTAATCATTTATTTTGTGACTGCAATTCATATAACTTGACGCCGTAGCAGTTTGAATTTGCGCGGCTCCGCCATATTGGGGATATCGACGATTTTACTTCTGCACCCGTATTCCGCAGTCCAATTCACAGGGCAAATTTTCTACAATTTAGGGCTATTTTTTGCCGCTGATGGCGCTTGTAAAAGTTTTTTTATATAGATTTTATATACAAAAGCTTCACAAGCGCCGTCAGTGGAGGAAAAAAGCCCTAAATTGTAATGCCCTGTGAATTGGACTGCAGCACCCGCACCCGTATTCAGAGGATGTTCTCATTAGGGCTTTTTTTCCGATGGCGGCGCTTAAAAAACTTTTTGTCAGAGTTCTGTATGAATCGTATTCTATGACAAGAGAGCTCATTTTTATGCTGCAGTCCAATTCACAGGGCAAATTTTATACAATTTAGGGCTTTTTTTGGCCGCTGATGGCGCTTGTCAAATTTTTTTTATATAGATTTCACATACAAAAGCTCTACAAGCGCCGCCAGTAGAGGAAAAAAGCCCTAAATTGTAATGCCCTGTGAATTGGACTGCTGCAGTCCAATTCACAGGGCATTACAATTCAGGGCTTTTTTTCACCACTCACGGCGCTTGTGAAGCTTTTGTATGTAAGATCTATATAAAAAAAATTTTTACAAGCGCCATCAGCGGCAAAAAAAAGCCCTAAATTGTAAAAAATTTGCCCTGTGAATTGGACTGCAGATGACCTGTATATTGGGAATCATTCTAGGGACCTTGGGGAAAGCATAGGCGATGCGCAATATAGTAGTATTAAATATATGAGGGCAACACAATTTAGGGCATTTTTCCTCCACTGGCGGCGCTTGTGAAGCTTTTATATTAGAGTGAGTATAATCAGAGTGGTGCCAATAGCGGGTTTAGTTCCGCCATCCTGCTTTTTGTATGTAATTGGTATAGCAGAGTGACGTCACTTCTGGGCAGCTTTTCGCCTTTGGCACCACTCTGATTATACCCACTCTAATATAAAATAACCAGAAACTTAGAAAAAATAACGAAGTTCCCCCGCCGGGAATCGAACCCGGGTCTTTTGCTTTCCGGGCAAACGCCTTGACCACTAGACCACAGGGCTTCTTATTTTTTCTAAGTTTCATCAAGTTAACTCCGACGTCCTTCTATGCGTCAATTCATTTTTTTAAAAAAAAACCAGAAACTTAGAAAAAATAACGAAGTTCCCCCGCCGGGAATCGAACCCGGGTCTTTGAAAAAAAACCCGGGTTCTAATATAAAATAGAGTGGGTATAAGCAGAGTGGTGCCAATAGCGGGTTCAGGTCCGCCATATCCTGCTTTTTGTATGTAGTTGGTATAGCAGAGTGACGTCACTTCAGGGCAGCTTTTCGCCTTTGGCACCACTCTGCTTATACCCACTCTATTTTATATGTGAAATCTATATAAAAAAAATTTGACAAGTGCCATCAGTGGCAAAAAAAAGCCCTAAATTGTATAAAATTTGCCCTGTGAACAGTGATGGGTAAATGGTCGATTTTTGAGGTTTCATACACTTACAGTAAGATACTGTAAGATACTGTAAGAAACTGTAAGATACCTCTGACGCCATTTTGAACATTCTTATTGACTGTCGACTCGACAATTAGTTCTTATTGCTCGATATATATTGGTACATGTAATTTATTTGTTATATAAACATATATAATATCAAGGAAAACCAGTTTTAAGGAATTAATGTTGCTTGAAACTTAATTTTTTGGCAACATTAATTCCTTAGCTCCATCTTTTCCTTAGCTACTGCTTTTCCTCGGACATTTTCTATTTATTAAATAAATAATATACATGTCAGTTTATTTTTAAAAGATGGAAATGTCCAAGAAAAAGCAGTAGCTAAGGGAAAGATGTAGCTAAGGAATTAATGTTGCTTGAATAAGACTTTCTTTGGCAACTGTAATTCCTTAGCTCCATCTTTTCCTTAGCTACTATTTTTGCTTGGGATTTTTATTTATTTAGAAAATAAAATGCATGTAATTTTATTTATTAAATAAATTAAAATGTCCAAGGAAAAGCAGTAGCTAAGAAAAAGATGTAGCTAAGAAATTAATGTTGCCAAAAAATTATGTTTTAAGGAATTAATGTTGCTTTAATTTTAAATAACTAATTTTTTAAATAACTAAAAATCCTAAGGAAAAATAGTAGCTATGGAAAAGATGGAGCTAAGGAATTACAGTTGCCAAAGAAATTTTTTTTTAAGCAACATTAATTCCTTAGCTACATCTTTTCCTTAGCTACTGCTTGTTTTTGGAATTTTTATTTATTCAATAAATAAATTACATGTATTTATCGAATAAAAAAAAATTGTAGCACGAAGGTTCCACTTTTATTCGTAGGAGGCGCTGGGAACGCAATGCAAGAAACCTCGATGTATGAAACCGATGATGTAAGATACGGTATCTTACATGGTATTTTACACATGTAAGATACCTAGGTATCTTACCTACCCAACACTGCCTGTGAATACGGCACCCGTATTCACAGGGCATTAAAATTTAGGGCTTTTTTCATCCACCGGTGACGCTCGTGGAGCTTTTATATGTAAAATCTATATAAAAAAAAATTTATAAGCGCCATCAGTGGCAAAAAAAAGCTCTAAATTGTATAAAATTTGCCCTGTGAATACGGGTGCGGGTGCAGTGCCCATCAGTGTTGGGTAAGTAAGATACCTTGGTATCTTACATGTGTAAGATACCATGTAAGATACTACATATCTGTAATCATCGGTTTCACATTCCGTTCTCTTGTGCCTTCCCGAATAAAAGTGGAACCTTTCGTCTACAATTTTCGATAAATACATGTAATTCATTATTAAATAAATAAAAATTCCGAAAACAAGTGAATAAGAAAAGATTTAGCTAAGGAATTAATGTTGCTTAAAAAATAATTTTTTTGGCAACAATAAGTCCTTAGCCACACCTTTCCCTCAGCTACTATTTTTCCTTGGGATATTATTATTTATTTAAAAAATTAGTTAAAATTGAAGCAACATTAATTCCTTAAAACATAATTTTTTGGCAACATTAATTTCTTAGCTACATCTTTTTCTCAGCTACTGCTTTTCCTTGGACATTTTAATTTATTTGATAAATAAAATTACATGCATTTTATTTTTTAAATAAATAAAAATTCAAGGAAAAAAGTAATAACTTTTGGACATTTCCATCTTTTAAAATAAAATGACATGTATATTATTTATTTAATAAATAGAAAATGTCCGAGGAAAAGCAGTAGCTAAGGAAAAGATGGAGCTAAGGAATTAATGTTGCCAAAAAATTATGTTTCAAGCAACATTAATTCCTTAAAACTGGTTTTTCTCGATATTATATATATTTATATAACAAATAAATTACATGTACCAATATATATCGAGCAATAAAAACTAGCTGTCGAGTCGACAGTCAAAATAAAATGGCGTCAGAGGCCAGTTTCTTACAGTACAGTCTTTAAGTATGAAACCTCAAAAATCGACCATTTACCCATCACTGGTGCCCATCACTGCGGCTTCCTCTAGGGCTACTGTATGTATGATACTCACAAGTATTTCTAGTCTTTTTGACTGGTAGGATCAAGTAATCAAGTAATCAAGATTCAAGAGTATATTTACTGTTCTACACCTGCACTTGTGAATTGACAGAATAAAAAATTTTGAAATGAAAAACTGAATTGTAAATAAAAATGAGTTTAGCCAATAACTTTTAAATATTCGAAGATATCAAAGTATTGTTCCAGTGATTATTTTTTGTGAAGTCAATAGAAAAGTTTTTTATTACGAATAATTAATAAATTATGATAAACAAAGTGTGTGAATGCAGAATAGCAGACAGTAATTCGGTAAATTAATGTTAAAACTTCGGCCAAGATGGCGGAATCTAGCTATTATCAGGTGAGTTGTCTCACCAACGGCTCATCCGACCCTTGATCGTCATTGGTTATTTTGCCAATTCTAAATACTATTTCGAACTTCAACCTGTAGATTTGATTTCAACTATTATAGACTAGTGAAATAAATTAAGTCCAGAGTTTAATGAATCACAGTATCATGTATAGTGTAAATGTCCTATCATTGAATTTTTTTATCATTCTTTGTTAACATTTAAGATCTATTAATCTTGTAATTTCTTCATCCTTTTTGATATTCACTTTATTAAGACTCTCATATTATAGATTATATATGTTTAATTCTGAATTAAAGTATGTATAGTATGTACTGTCTACTTGTAATTTGTCTATCATTGAATTTTTTTATCATTCTTTGTTAACATTTAAGCATATTTAAACCTCTTTTTCGATTCAATCTCTTTCTATTATTTATAATCTTTATTAATCACCTTCTATTAACTTTATGCAGATATTATGAATATCTGAACCAAAAAAAGACTGTTGTAAATTGACGATTTGCTGTTTGATAGTGACGGTTAGTGTGCGTATAAGCAGAAAGCGTATACAAAAATAAAAATCACATTTGTTATTTGTCCAAACCACTATGGAAACATGACTGGATCGCTAAATAAATGATATAAACCGACTATTCGCTCAATTATTTAGCAGTTGAAAAAAATATAAAATTTAAACATTCACATTGAACAAACAATTATAGCTACACAACGATGGTAATTTTAACAATAATCTTGGACACAAATTCTTTAAACACAGATAATGGCCGTGAATAGCAATTGTTAAATCATTTTCTGATTCCAGAATGAATACTCGAGGCAACCAATTTTGGCTGAGCTGTCTCTCATGTATGGAATCGCTGTAAATGATCAAGCGCCAATTCCAGCTAGGCTGGATGAGCTGCGTGAACATATTCGACGAGAAATCCGGAAAGAGCTGAAAATTAAAGAAGGTGCTGAGAAATTGAGAGAAGTTGCAACAGATCGAAAGGCGCTGTCTGATGTTGCGTCAATTGTCAAGAAGGCAAACAGTAAACTTAATAAGCTTCAATCGCATCTTTTACAATTGGAGAGTCAGATCATACTCATGCAAGGCCAACCACAAAGTCCACTTAAAGATTGCAATGGTCAAGGTGAATTCCATGAATTATTTTAATAAATAATAATTATCAGTAAGATTTCAAACTTAACATAAATATTTGAATATCTATGTCTCAGGCAATACTCTCGGATGTATTCTATTTTTAGGTCACTTTTATTTTCGTTGACAGAATTATGTTAATTTCAGTGTGTATAAATAAAATTTAGTCAGTTGTAAATGATAATGTTCAAATTATTGATCTTTATATCCATGAACTATTAAATGACTTAAGCAAGTTTTGTCACAGTCGTGATAGTTTTTCTCAATAGTTTTCTGCCTGCTGATAAATGCAACAATACATCAGAAAATTCAGATACAAAATGGAAAAATCAAAATCAGATCATTTATTAACAATCTCAGTTTTGAACATATTAAAGAATAATTTCAATGAAATGTTTGCTTGTCTTTCATATAGATACACCTTTGTCACCAACTGGCTCTTTATCGCCAAATCAAGAAGGTCTTATAACCGACTTGCGGCTATTGTCTCTCGAAAAACAACTTAATATCGAGCAAAAAGTAAAACAAGGTGCCGAAAACATGATTCAGAGTTTGACGAGTGGACACCGGGATAAAAAGTTACTTCAAGAAGCGCAGCAAATGCTCGATGACTCAAGAGTCAAAATTGAGTTTCTCAGGATGAGAATAATGAAGATTAAGCAAGCCCGTCAGCAACAACACGCACGGAGTGATGAGCCAGTTCCAAATGGCGCGTCTTCAGCTAGCAAAGGTACAATTCTCCATTTTTTATTCTGTTCACAACTTGTTCTTTTTCTATGTCTTTATTACTAACCAAATATAGCCCTTTAATGATTATTATTCATCTACACACAACTAATAAATAATAAACCCTGAGAAGAGTGTCAGAAGTGGTAACAAATCAAATGAGATGTATTCATAATATAGCTTTAACCCAAGTCGATTCAAAATTATTTTAACTTATGTTCACATCTGAAGATAATTTTCCGAATTCAAGGTTAAATGTAAATACGAGTTCCCTCTACTCGATTTCGCTAATTTTTTTTCTTAATCGCTAGCTAGAATAATTCTCTATTCGATAGAATTTTTTCAGATTTTTTGATAGTGAAATAAAGTTGACCGATTTAACACAGCCGTAAATGGGAAAACTCACGTTTTGGTTTGTATCTACTAAACGCTCTACTCGAAATTTCATTGAGATTTGTACTTATTTTAGATACGAAAATTAAAAAAAAAAATTATCAATTTCGATGGTTTTTTTTAGAAAATATTCAATCGCGAATGATTAATTAACTCTGAAATTTACTTCACGATCGGAGTTTTAACTGTTGCAGTAGTATTTGTGTGTGTAGTTATACGCTGGGTACATAGATAGTACTACAAATGCGATAATAACGGGCACAGATTTTGGGCATAGGGGCACTTATTTATATTAAGAAAGGATGGGTCGGAGCGTGCCCTTTTAGCACAAAAAAGTCGTCCGACTATGGGACTTACATTCAACCTTAATGATAGCTGAATCCTTATTAAGGTTCTAACTACAAATAAATGTCAACAATAGCAATGTCATTAAATTGCTCAAATTATTATTGCGAAAATTTCTTTAAAAAAAGTTGAACAGTTACATATCGTCAAAAACGAGCAATTCCTTAGCGGAAATAACGATAGCTATAGAATTAATATTTACCTACAGCAATACATGAGAAACAAATACAACAATTTTTTTCCGAATATGAGAAAGATATGAAATTTATACAGTAGATTTTTGAAATACTAATACATTTTATGGAATTTATTGGTAATTGTTTGGAAGCTCGTTATTTTTTTATCAATTTTCAAAGTTGACAACTTTTAACACGGACTCTTATGGAGAATACGATTTTTGTCAAAAAAAAAATCCATTAAAATACCAATATCTCCAATCGACAATATGACATCGTGAAAAAAAAACTATCGGGTTATAAAATGAGACAAAACAAAACGAATGGAAAAAAAAAAAAAACGGTTTGGAGCTTAGTTTTTTTACAATTAATAATTAAAGTATGAAAAAATTGATTTATATGAGGAATTATTACTCGGCTTTGGTCAGTCGAGCGTCAGACACTTTTGACTGCGGCGCTCCGAGCGTGAACGTGCCTTGGAGTCCAATAACATGCAACTAGTAAACGGTGGGATAAGGGCAAAAAAACTAGACAGAACCGCATTGGCTAAATATCTGTCTCATGGTAGCCCATTAGACCCATAACACGTTGCACCTAATGGATACCGTTGGCCGGCCACAGGTAAGCCAGGTAAAAAATCGATAATTTAGACAACTCATAATTCCATAATTTTTGGTCAAATACTTTTAATTTTATTATACAGCTGTATTAGCTTAATTTTAAAATGACTGCTTAATTAATTGTCATCCGACCGAGATATTAATTTTAGAAAATTGAAAAAAATACGAATTGAGGGTCCGGATGCAATAACTCGCCGAGCGCTCGAAGTCAAGAAACTGCTATGTTGCTGTGGGTGAAAAATAGGAAAAATTAAAATTGAAAAATAAAAAAAAATAAAAATACAGTCGTCGATAGAATTAAAAAATACATATTTTTCTTCAAATAATTTTTTTTTTATAATAATTAGTTAACGAGATAAAAAATATAAACGAAATTTTTGAAGTGAAACTTCTTTAGAATGGGCAGTAAAAAAACAAAAACAAAAGATGGATGCAACGAAAGTAACGGTATGAAGGTAAGTAATTTTAAATTATTTTTCATCTTGTTTTATGTATTTATTCCCTTGACAACGATACAAAAAAATTTGTTTAAAATTTTAGTTTCATGAAAGATTCAAGAGACAAAGGTGAATATTAAGGTTAAAACTTTTATTATATACAATATATAATTTATTATGTTATTTTTGATCAAATAATGAGTATTTAAAATTAATCTGTTAAATAAACAAATAATACACAAGATAATAGTTATTCAAGTGCTTGACATAATACGACAGCAACATCATAATCACAATACCAAACAACAATAAATAATATGTGAATAAAATGTGGTACCACGTGAACGTAAAGATAGCAAAGATGGTAATTTAGATTGTATAGGATTTCAAGAGACAATTAATGACACTGAAATATTATCAAAAACATCTGATAAATGTACTCGTAATCCTAAATCAGTAAAATTTAAAATAGGACCAGGTGCTATACCAATGTCTGGTAATTTTCATGAGACTTGTACTGGTAGTTGTAATAATATTTTAAATCAAATAATGAGTATTTGAAATAAATCTGTTCAATAATCAAATAATACACAAGATAGTGGTTATTCAAGTGCTTGTGCTTGCCATGATCGAAATAAATTTAAGATCTTGAATGAATTTGTTAAGGACAAAAAAATGGAACAGATGATTAAATATTGAATCATTCAATGAAACAACAACAACAGGAGTAAATAATAATTCAATAAATGATTTACCGAGTGGAAATCAAAATAACAATAACAATATTGATCATATATAAACAGCAGCAATCATAATAGAACAAATACATGGTGGTGGTGGTGGCGACGATGAAGCACCATCATGTGTTTGTGGTTAATTCGCTCATAAAAAAGATGTTAAAAAAATCGATCATTATTTGACATTAAATTTTTTTAACATCAAATAGTTCGTTTTGTTTTTTTTTTTTTTTTACGGAGGCTAGGAGCCATAGGCTCAGCCGCAGTCTTGAATTCATCGGCGAAAAGAAAAAAACGCTCATAACTTACGAACTAACTAACCGAGAGACTTCGTACCAGGCTCAAAAGAAGCGCATTAAAAAACTCTATCGCCCGCGTTATAGGTTTTTTGCTCTATTGATAATAGTTTTTGATCAAAAAACTAAAATGTAAATTTTGAAAAAATTTTTTTTTCTTACTTAAAAATTTGTGGTGTCTAAACTTTCCATCAGAGAGTATTTATCACCAAAGGTTTTTTATTCGTGAATCTTTTCTGTTTTATATTTCATCATTCTTAAATTATTATTTATGTAACTTAAAATAGTACATACGTTTTCATGTGAAAATTTTACAAGTTATAAAAACGGCGCAATATATAACTCGACGCAAAATCATAGTAGAGACTTCGTATTAGGCTTAATTTTTGTGTCTCAAAAAACTTTATCGCCCGCTTTGCAAAATTTCTTTCCGTTTATAATAGTTTTTGAGAAAAAAAGAAAAAAACTATAAAATTAAAAAAAAAAATTCTGATATTTAATTTTTTTTCTCGAAAACTGTTATTGAGAGAGAAAAAAACCCTTAATGCCGTTACTAGATTTTTTTGAGGCACATAATTTGAGCTTAATACGAACTTCCTATCTTGATTATAACAAAAGTTATGGCTCACCGAAAAAAAACTTAAAAACGGCGCAATGAATAACTCAACGCGAAATCAAAAGAGAGACTTCTATTCGTATAAGGCTCATATTATTCGTCTCAAAAAACTCTATCGCCCGCTTAATGGGTTTTTTCCCCTATCTATAATAGTTTTTGAGAAAAAAAAAAAAAAACTTCAAAATTTGACAAAAATTCGGATATTTAATTTTTTTGCTCAAAAACTGTTAGGGCTTCATGCGGTACGAGACGAGACGAGATTCAGCGAGTCTCGGTACCGGTCTCGCTCGTTCGCACCAGGTCTCGGTCGCGGTCTCGTCTCGCAAGTATCGCCGGGTCTCGCTTTTATACTAATATTTTTTCGTTAAGTAAAATATAAAAGAATAGAAACCAATTGGTTTATTTATATATTATTCAATCATTTAAATTGAATTAAATGATTGAATAATATATAAATATTTTATTAAAAATTCATATGAAATAAAAACAATTAATATTATATTATTCAATATTTTAAAATAAATATTGAATTATTTTAATTAATATTTTATATCAATAAAATTGATAAATTAAATCATACAACATTATAACATAATTTAATAATTTTTAGAATTTCTAAAATAATATTTCCGAAAAAATATAAAAAGAAAGAATGTTCGAAGTTGAAACTTTAAATTTTAAAAATCAATGAAGTAGTTGGACAAAAGACTTTAGAAATTTCATAAACAAATAATAGATTTTTTTCTTTTTTTCTCTTCATTGATATGTATTTTTCCCTTTCCACGAAGTAAAATACTGCTTTTAAAATATCAGATACAAAAAATATCAGTTTAGGAAAATATAATTGGCGTAACTTTACAATTTTCATAGGTACATAAGGCTTGTAGATATCTCGTTGTGACTGTAGCGTCAATGTCTTACTGTGCAGTATTGTACTGCATAACAGTTCTTCTTTTCAATACGATTCGTTACGAGAAAGAAAAAAAAAAAAAAAAAATTCGATCTTTCGCGATCGCGATACCGGCGAGACTTTCAGTCGATACTCTCGGTCTCGGTATCGGTATCGTTTTATTGACTGAAGGAGATCTCGGTCTCGGTCTCGGTCTCGCGAGACGACGCATGCGAGACCGAGACTAGTCTTAAAGTCTTAAGTTTTAAACTGTTATTGAGAGAAAAAAAAAACCGTAATGCCGTCACTAGATTTTTTTTAGGCGCATAATTTGAGCCTAATACGAATTCCCTATCTTGATTATAACAAAAGTTATGGCTCGCCGAAAAAAAAATAAAAAAAACGGACCAAAAAATGTCATCATAGAGTTGAAATAAAATGTTTATGAGGCTCTAAAAAAAGCTTTGAAAAACTCTATTGCCTTTCTTTTAAATATGAATAATGTTTTCGTTAATTAACGGTTAAAATATGTCTAAGCAATAAAAATAACAATGGCCCTAGCCGGAGTATTGAAAATTTTCAATTTTCAACAGGTAACGCTGGCCACATGACCCAACAAATGTTACCAGGTCTTTTTTTTTTATTCAAATATTGAAGAGATAGCTACTAAATTAAAATTAAATTTATTTCCATTATAATTTGTATTGATTTTATTTATATTTTTCAGGCTGTAACATGTCAGATTACGAGGCTGAAATTGACTCAATATTCAAAAATATTGAAAGCTTAAGTCATCTAAAGTTGATATATCGGGAAAATATTAAAAGATATCATGCCGACAAAAATCCTGAAGATAAAAGAGCAACTGAAAAAACTCAGTATTTCATGAATATATACATAAAACAGAATGAATGTATACATAAAATAGAAATAGAAGTGTTCAGCTGACTAGTGGTTCAATAAATAAATATTTATATAAAATTATATTCTGTGTTAAGTTTTTAAATTAGAATTTCATTTACATAGAACCTTAATATTATAACTAATCAATAAATTTAAAAATTTCTATCATATTTGTTAATGACTGAATGAACATAATAGTTCACTCGGAATGAGAGCGAAAAAGACAACTAGTCAAAAATATATTAATGCAACGAGAGATCTTTCAATTACTATTTATTAGAATTACTGAAGAAGTTTCACTTTCCTGTGCGTACAATAACACACATCTTTTTTTTTTTCGAAAAAAATACTTTTTTTCAATAATATAACTCAAGATAACTTCTTCAAAAATTATTAAATTAACTTGAATTTTCGACTGTAGCTTCATTAGAAGCTACCGATTGCAACAGTATGATCAAAAAATGTATTTATTAATATTGTTTAATTTTTATTATATGATTGTTTAATGTCAATAAAAAATTCAATTTGTCTAACTTTGAATGAAAAAAGAGTCGGAGAAATTTAATAATTTAGTAACTTGTCAGTGGCAATATTGTTAAGCAGTATATCAAAAAGTTTTATAGAAATTTTTAGATATTTTTATTAATTATTGACTGAGTTATCAATTTAACAACAAATTGCGAGCTACCGTTACGGCTATATATGCGTGATCGTCAGCCTCCTCTCTCGCGAACGCCTATGTTCACGCGCCTGTATATCCATATAAATACAAACAGTATGCGCGCAATTTGTTGTTAAATTAATAACTCAGTCAATAATTGATAAAAATATCTAAAAATTTCTATAAAACTTCTTGATATACTGCTTAACAATATTGCCACTGACAAGTTACTCAATTATTAAATTTCTCTGACTCTTTTTTCATTCAAAGTTAGACAAATTGAATTTTTCATCGACATTAAACAATCATATAATAAAAATTAAACAATATTAATAAATACATTTTTTGATCATACTGTTGCAATCGGTAGCTTATAATGAAGCTACAGTAAAAAATTCAAGTTAATTTATTAATTTTTAAAGAAGTTATCTTGAGTTATATTATTGAAAAAAAGTATTTTTTTCGAAAAAAAAAATTTCGTTTATATTTTTTATCTCGTTAACTAATTATTATAAAAAAAAATTTATTTGAAGAAAATTATGTATTTTTTAATTCTATCGACGACTGTATTTTTATTTTTTTTTATTTTTCAATTTTAATTTTTCCTATTTTTCACCCACAGCAACATAGCGTTTTCTTGACTTCGAGCGCTCGGCGAGTTATTGCATCCGGACCCTCAATTATAAGATACGTTAAAAATGGTAGCCGAGCTAGGTTATTTATTGTCAATGTATTTTAAATATAAAAAAAAAATGGCTACCAAAAAAAAACATTGTTCAAGTGGTTAAAAAAATTATTAAAAATCAAATAATAAAATTGAAATTGTCAAGTAATGCGGGGGCTGAGCGGTATGGAGATTACAGAGTGGCGCGAGAATAATAGAGTGGTGGGGAGTTTGGCAGTCAACTGGGAGTTTATTTCTTTGGTAGCCATTTTTTTTTTATATTTAAAATACATTGAAAAAAAATAACCTAACTCGGCTACCATTTTTAACGTATCTTAAAATTCGTGTTTTTTTCAATATTTAAAAATTAATATCTCGGTCGGATGACAATTAATTAAGCAGCCATTTCAAAATTAGGTTAATATAATAAAATTAAAAGTATTTGACAAAAAATCATGTAATTATGAGTTGTCTAAATTATCGATTATCGCTCGCCGACAATTAAAATGGTAGCCAATAAGTGCAACGTGTTATGGGTCTAATGGACTACCATGAGACAGGTATTCTCGGTCAACGACATTATTCGGAGGGACCTTATAGAGAAGTTTGACTGCATATGAGAATTTTTTAAATTGTTGAATCATCAACCTGTATTTGCTGCTATCTTGAAGATCCAAGAAAATGATAATTTCTGCACCCGTATTCAGAGGATGTCTTTAGGGCTTTTTTTCCGATGGTGGCGCTTCAAAAACTTTTTGTCAGAGTTCTGTATGAAATGTACTCTATGACAATAGAGCTCATTTTCATGCTACCAAGAAGACTAGAAAATCTTTTTCTTGTTCTATAGGAAAAGAATGACAATTCACAAATGAAATATTATCAGCATGAGATTTATCATTAACTATTAAAGGATCACTTGATGCACTTATAATTTCAATATTTTGCTCAGTATTATCAAGTAATTTTAGACCAGCATCATTGCTGTTATTTTCTTTATCACCAGACAAAATCAAGATGTTGGAACTGGGTGTCAGATTGTTTTTCGTGCAACTATTTCTAAATTAATAAATACAGTAAAAATAAATAATTGTAAATATTTCTTTAATTTACTGAGAATGTATACAGCGATTTTTATTTACCTGTGTTTTTTTTTCATCTATCTTTTGCTAATTACAAAATGAATTACAAAATAAGCACAATTCATATGCTTTCTTATTTTTTGTGATTTTTTCTATCAATGATACGACGAAAACTCCCTTCTTCCCAATAATTATGTGATGGCCTGCCACCTGACATTGTTTACAATTTTTTTAATATAATACAAGAACAAATTAATTTTAATTAAAGAATATAATAATAATAAGAATAACAACAAATAACAATAAACATCGTGAGTAATGAAAACATTAAACATATGTTTGCAAAATGGCTACGAAATACTAAGTTCCAGACTCTCCACGGCGAAGCGCGCGAGTCGTGTAATTTACCATGTACAAAACAAGGTGTAAATTACATGTAAACTACATGTAAATTACATTGTAAATTACAATGGGTTTCATCCCTACCCAACACTGATTATTATATCGTCTTTCTTGATTATTATCATTGTTATGATTATTATTATTTTGTTTATTTTTGTTTCTTCTAAAATAGCAATATTTTGCAAGATGCCCATCCTTTTTACACCATGTTTTATTGTTATATTCATTTACAACTCAAGCTTCACCATGTTCTTTTAATATTATTGGTTGTAATTTTTGTTCTTCCATTTTTAAACGTGATACTAAGTTTATTAATTTACGTTCAGCTTTGTTTGTTGATTTCCATGCTGTACTTAAATGTCTATAAGATGGTGGTAACTAACTAATATTTTCATAATAATCATTGTTTCATGTAGCTTTTTACCCATAGCTTCTCATTTATGTGCTAGTTGTTGTATTTTGCCAATGTGTCGTTCTATATCATCTTTTTCAGTCATAGCAAGTGCATACTATTCTTTAGACAACATATACATGCTTGCTTTATTTTTATCGTCATAAATTTCATGTAATTTAGACCACATTTGATTTGATGATTCACAATTCGTAATATGTAACATAACCCTAACAGTACGACTCAACCCGTTTCGTAGGTTAGAATCAGGTTATTTTGGTGTTAAGTTTTTATAAGATTTCTTCGTGGTTGGATAACTGTTACCTGACAGTTGCAATGTGCGCAAAAACAACTGTCTCTAACCGCGTTATATAATGGTTATTCTGAGGTTATGGGAACCGAAAACCAGCTTGCTGTAACCGTTATTTAACCGTTCAATAACTTGAGTCGGATTTCGGTTACTTTGAGGTTTCCCCAATGATATATCCCAATCACTTCCGTAAGATAGAATCAGGTTAGTTTAAGGTATACAGGGAATTAGATATCCTCAACATATCATTGTTATCAAATCCACATTTTTCCCTCCTTTCACTCAAACGCAAAAAAGGTCTCTGTGCATGAGAAAAATCTTTAATTAGGGATAAAATAAGCCCACACGTAGTGCTATATGCCTGCTTAGCATTTTACCATGACGACACAACTTGTCTGGCTGTCGAAGGTTCACTACCTTCTCTTGACTGGCTCTCTATGGTTTACTACTGGTTCTCTCTACTTTGTTTGGATATTTTGTGTGGTTCTCTATTTATCAGATGTAATATCACAGTAAAACTTTGCCCAAATTTCCAATGACGTACAAATACTAACCCAGGTAGGAGTTCTCGGGCTCGAACAACTGTGCGAGGGTCGTGTATCAAGCCTTGGGAGCACAGGCTTGACACAAGACTGTCCCCGTTGTTTTCAACCGGCCTCACACATGCCTCAATAGTCCAAGACGGTGTCAAGCCTTTTTTTTTTGTTTTTCCCGGCCTCACACGAGCCTCGTAAACACAGGCTTGACACAAGACTGTCCCCGTTGTTTTTCCCCGTCTCACACAGGCTTCAATAGTCCAAGCTGGTGTCTAGCCTGTTTTTTTTTGTTTTCCCCGGCCTCACACGAGCCTTGTGTCAAGCCCATTTTACCAAGCCCGACACGGGACTTGACTTGTGCATATATTCAATTAAAAAAAAAAAATTATATTAATTAGATCTATAAAGTGTAAATAGAAATTTTAAATAACAATTATTAGGTTTTGACTATCGTGCCAGGCTTTTACAAGGACTGTGTATTGACTCTCGAATGAATTCATTCATATAAAAAATTTTGACTGACTCATTCATGGATACCCTGGTGGTTGACTTGATAGAGCATTGGAGTTCCACGTGAGAGACCTAGGATCGATCCCCCGTTATGCCGTTCATTTTCGTTCATATAATCATCGTTAATTCAAATTTTATCGCGAAAAAAATAATGACAAATTAATAAATTAATAATAATTGTTTATTTATATTTTTTTAAAATTTTTTTTGCAAGCCGGTGTCACGCCTGGGAACACAAGACTGTGCCAAGTCTGGCAACACAAGCCTGTGTCAAGCCCGATACACTAGTTCGACACCAGCAAATACATCGTGAACATTCCAGACTTGACACAGGCTTGACACAGGCCCGAGAGCCGGGTAATCAGGCTTGTCCCAGGCTTGTGCCCGTCGTCACTTCCTACCTGGGTAATGATCACGCTGGATCTCTGAATTACTCTCTCATAATTATAATTATTATTATTATAACACTACTACATCATAATGTATGTATGTGATTTGAGTTTACGATGGATCGCTGTGAATAATCATAATATGATTGAGATATATATTATTATTGTAATGGCTACGCAAGTATAAGACCTGGTCACAATAGCTCGCTGTATGGTTCCCTATTGAATACTTATCTCACCGGAAAATACTTGCTCCCACATCTATGTTACTTGTGACGTAAGTATTTCCTATAGTTTCATTTCAGTTAATGGTTCTTTTGTCGTACAGTCAGTTAGAGAGCTAAAAGTAATGACCCACACGGAAAAAAAATATATAATTTATATAAAATTGATATATAACGATTATATATAATAGTTTATATAAAATTATATATATTTTTATATAAATTTTATAAAAATTTTTATCACATTCCCCCCCCCCCCCCCTTTAATAAAAAACTTAATTTGGCCGAAAATAAACATTATAGATAATAAAAATAAAATACTTCGAATAGTAATAAAAATACGAAAATGAAGAGCATGAGAACTCGACACGAAGCTTATTTCACTTGAATCAAGTGGAATATCTCTGGTGATCGAATAATATTCACTAGCTCCGTAAAGAAAAAAAAAAAACTAAACTGAAATATTTTTACTTTTAATTTGAATAGTTATAAACTATTGAATAACTTTTCAATATAAAAAATATATAATTAAATATTTATTGAATGCATTTGAATGAATAAATGCAATTATTCAATGATATAAAATTTATTCGTAATAAAAAGTTAAGGCATTTAAAAACAATGACATAATACTGAAGTCAAGTGTAAAAAAAATCAACGCAAGGCCAGGTTCCCTTGAATCTAGTGAATATACTTGAATTTAGTGAAAATACTTTTATTTAAAAAAATTTTTTTTTTTATTCGCTTTTTATTTGTGCCACTTTAATCAAGTGAACTCTTTCTTGATCTACGAAAACATTTTAAACGAAAAGCTATAGGAAAAATAGTAGCTAAGAAAAGGATGTAGCTAAGGAAAAGATGTTGTTTACCTGTTAATTTGTTTAGCAAAATTATTTTTATATAAATTAACAGGTAAACAACTTCTTTTCCTTAGTTATCACTTTTCCTATAGCTTTTTATTTATTTAAAAATATAAAAAGCTATAGGAAAAATGGTAGCTAAGGAAAGGAAGTTGTCACATGTTAATCTATACGAAATCAATTTTGCCAAAGAAATTAACATGTAGGCAACATCCTTTCCTTAGCTCATATTTTTCCCATAGCTTTTTATTTATTTAAATAAATAAATGGTCATAGGAAAAATGGTAGCTAAGGAAAGGAAGTTGTCACATGTTAATTTATACGAAATTAATTTTGCCAAAGAAATTAACAGGTAAACAACATCTTTTCCTTAGCTAATATTTTTCCCATAGCTTTTTATTTATTTAAATAAATATTATTATTATTTTATTTATACGAAATTAAGTTTGGCGAAGAAATAAACATGCAGACAACTTCCTTTCCTTAGCTACCATTTTTCCTATGACCATTTATTACTTTAAATAAATAGAAAGCTAGCTATGGGAAAAATATTAGCTAAGGAAAGGATGTTGCCTGCATGTTTATTTCTTTGGCATAATTAATTTCGTATAAATTAACATGTGACAACTTCCTTTCCTTAGCTACCATTTTTCCTATGACCATTTATTAATTTAAATAGATAAAAAGCTATGGGAAAAATATTAGCCAAGGAAAGGATGTTGCCTGCATGTGTATTTCTTTGGCAAAATTAATTTCGTTTAAATTAACATGTGGCAACTTCCTTTCCTTAGCTAAAATTTTTTCTATAGCTTTTTGTTTATTTAAATTAATAATACTTAACATTTTTTTTTTTAGAACCATTTGCCAATGGCTTTTTTATCAATTAATAAATGAACTTTATATTAATAATCAATAAAAGAGCTATTGGCAAATGTTACTTGTAAAAGAATGCCAAATAAATCAATTTGTAGTCTATATTACTTTCAGTCATTCGCTACAATTATTTTAATTTTTTTTTTTATTTTAATTTTCTAAGCTCATTTATTTCTTAATTTTTTTTCATTTGTTTATCTCTTCATTCATTTAATTTATTATCCAAACAATGTATTGTTTGATTTTTATTGAAGGTCATTCTTAATAAGGATGAAAATTTCCACTTTTATATATACGCGCGATGGCTTAGGGGATAACGCACTGGCTTTAGGACGATAGGTTTAGATAGGTTTAGGTCGATGTAGGTTCGGATCTCGGTTAGGATAATTAGAAACAAAAAAAAAAACACTCACATACTTCAGTGAAAAAAAACACATACTCAGTGAAAATAAAAAATCCTTTTTTTTTTGTTAAAAACTTTGAAACATATTTCAAAAATTTTCAATTCAACACAAGAGTATAATTGTTGAAAATCAAAAACTTCCACTTGAATTAAGTGTAGGCTCTTTCATTATGAAAATTTGTTTTTACATTTACAAGCAAATATTTTTACAATATGCTTAAAAATTTTTTTAATTGGAGGAATTGAAGAAATTGAAAGAAAATAAAAAAAAACTCTCAGCAATGAAATTTTTGAAATTAAGTATATAACCCTTTCCAAAAAAACCCTTTCCAAAGAAAGTTTTTTTTATCTAAGAATTTAAGAACAGACACTAAAAATCTTTTCACGTCTAGAAAGCACATATAAATCTAATCCGAGTTAATAATCTTCGACAATGAACAAACTTCTACTTTATTCAACAGTTTATTTTTTTAGAAGAGGAAATTCCATTTTTGTTTTAAATCCTCACAGTGTTCAACGCAAGTATAGTTTCTTGAAATTAAAGAATCAATACACTTGAATTTAGTGAAAATATTTTTATTTAACAGTTTATTTTTTTAAAAAAGGAAATTCCATTTTTGTTTTAAATCCTCAAAGTTTTTAACGCAAGTATAGTTTCTTGATATTGAAGAATCAATATACTTGAATTTAGTGAAAATATTTTTATTTAAAAAAAATTTTTTTTTTATTCGGTTTTTATTTGTGCCACTTAAATCAAGTGAACTCTTTCTTGATCTACGGAAACTTTTTTCTCAGTGTAGATTTCTATTAAAATATACATAAGAGTATGACTATTCTAAATTCTTTTACTTTGCTGTTTTATTCCCGATTTTATCTTTCTTTCCCATTCAACTATGACCAAAGAGCTGATAAAATTTTCTATATTTGAATGAAAGTCAATAATAGAATTGTGATTAAACAGCAGAGTAAAAGAATTTAGAATAGTCATATTCTTATGTATATTTTAATAAAAATCTACCATAAAAATTCTGGCTTCGAGGTAAAGTACTTGCTTCACAACCAAAAAGACCCGGGTCAAATCCCGACGAAAGATTTATTTTTTATTTCTTTAAAATTTGAGTTAATTTTTCAAAAAAATCAATTCACGGGGGAGGGGGGGGGGGAGGTGATAAAAATTCAAAAAATTTTGTAAAATTTTTATAACAACTTCTTAACAAGTTTGGCCAAATTTTATAATAATTTTATAAAATGATTATATAAAAATTTTATGAAATATTTCCGTGGGGGCACACTGATATACACCAACACAGATAGGGGCATTCTGTAGCGGGGGAAAAAATTCTCTTACGCTCACGCTCATTGTCACTATAGAGAATGTCACTATAGAGAGATTATACTGTAATTAATTCATAGATAAATTATTTAACTCCAAAAATAATCGGAGTTTATTAATATAATACGGTGCTATGATATTAAACCTTTTTTAAGTTCAAAAACTGGAGTTTCCGAATACTTTTTGAACACTTTTAGAATACTCGAATATTAAAAATATCTTTCAGGGACAATCATGTTTGGGAATCTGTCTTCAACTCCTCATTTATATTTTTGAAATACCGATCGAATACCGAAAAATATTCACACAACCCTATACTTTTTAAATACTTAATTTTTTCATCTCGGGCAAGAAAATCCCTTACCTCTTCACGAAATATTAGTAATGTTATTCAAATTAGAAGTGGAACCAATAAAATTCCAGAACACGAACCTTAACTAATGGTTTTATAATTTTCGTTATGTTGAATAATAAAAATTGTTAAACTGAATATATAAACTACTGTTGTTTATCTATCATTTTTTGTTTGGAGTATATAACAATTTTTTCTAAATAGCATAACTATTTTTACTTTACTCAATCAACAAAAACGATATTACCGGCAAAATAAATGATGTTTAGTTACGTCAGTGTCTGTGTGGACAGAAAAGAGAAACACCATGTTGCCGTTGCGATAATTTCTAAAAATATTATGTTTATGTTTCATGTGCTAGATAAATACGAACCAAGTTTGGAGCTTGCCCTGGAAGAAAGAGTGGAAGAGCTGCGACACAGATTGCGGATTGAAGCAGCTGTGGTGGAAGGTGCGAAAAATGTAATTCGTCTACTTCAAAGTGCGAAAGTTGCTGACAAAAAAGCCTTAACTGAGGTGATATACAATTTTCTTTTAATTTTCTTTTTAATCAATCTATTAATATAATAATAGTATTCAAACAACCTAAGTAACCTAAGTACACGGAGAGAAATCCACAGCAAAAATCACTGTAGTGCTGTAGTAAAAATAATAGCTGACGTCATTAAAGTGGTTCAATCCTACTTCACATAGTAATTTTTCTTTTATTTCCCAGGTAAAAATTAAAGTCAATTTTTTGACTCCTCATTAGAGATGCCGCGATACGATACGATACGATAATTAGCTGATTATCGTATCGTGTCGTAGAAGTTGATTGTCGTTATCGTAACGTGTCGTCTAGAAATTCGACAAAAAATCAAATTATCGTGTCGTCTTATTATCGTATCGTTATAGGCGTTGTCGTATCGTATCGTATATTATCGACATTATCGACGATAATTTTCTTTTTTTAATTATGACATATACCAAATAATATATCATGAATCATGATTCATAATTTTTACATAAAAAATTTATTAAATAAAAAATAGTCAATATGAGAAGTTCGCGGCTTTTATGAATTTGACAAATTTTCTTAAAACAAATTTAAAAAAAAATATACTCGGTGCAACAAAGTTTTATATACTTTATTGTATATAAAACTATATTATTACTTATTTTCCTTTTATAAAAAGTTGATGAATAACGCTGCTTCCAGTCATTTCATTGGTCGTCATTTACATACTCACACACTCAAAAAAAAAAAAAAAGAAAATCACTTTAAATATTTATTTTTTTGTTTTATATTTTTGCTGTATTAATGAAATCGAAATTTGTACATAATAAACAATAACAAAGTTTTGTTAATTTGTCAACTAAAATTTTGAAGTAACCAATTTTTTTTTTCAAATCATTATTGAAGTATGAACCGTGCAATCTGCATTTATTGGTTTAGATTAAGCTCACGACTTTCTTTTCAAAAAAGAAAAATAAAATTATTCAACAATATTTATTAATAAATATTAACAGCTGTTCGAGGTGACATGGGGTCATTAATAAACAATTTTTTATATTTTTTTCCCACTCTGCTATTATAAGCCCACGTTTTTTTCTTTAAATATAAAAAAATAATTATTTGTAAAGGATTATTTTTTGGAGGTGTCATATAATTGTTTATGGCACCTCGAAAAAAAATTTTATCAAATGATTTGTTTATTTTCTTAGAAGAAAAGTCGTAGGTTAATTTGTATTAATAATTCTTCTTCTCAAAAAGAAAGCCGTGAGCTCATTTGAATCAATAAAAGCAGAATTCGTACTTTAAGATTATTCAAAAAAAAATAGTTTACTCCAGAATTTAAATTTACAATTTGTTATTGTTATTTAGGATCAAATTCTGATTTTAGTAGTACAAAATATTCAATGTAAAAGGCATGCATCTGTATAAGATCATTTTTAAGTAATTTTTTTTTTTTTTTTTTTTGTTTTTCTCGTGTTAAAATTTACTAAGTCTTATACCGGTAACACAAATTATTTTGAATCCTTTTTTTTTTTGTATAAAAAATTTCATTAATTGTTTTTTGTCATATCATTGACAGTTGATCAACGAAAACGGCCGCTTGCGGCCGTCAACAACACTAGTATGATTAAAATTTGTATTACTTATAATATTAATTATATTAATCTAATAATATTGAAGTAATACAAACTTTAATTATGCAACACCGAAAATATCGATTTTTAAATTACTGAATGATGGTCAGCGGAGTTGGTGGTTCGGTACCGAAAAAACCGAAAATATCAGTTTTTTTTTTTTTTTTATGTTGCAATAGCCTATTTTTTTTAAAAATTATGATATGGTGTGGAGTTTAATATAAATTTGAAGTCTATGGACTTAAGTGTTTATTTTTCTTTCCTTATTATAAATAAGACATCTTAGCTTGAATTTAAATGTATTTTTTCCGATATTATCGCGATAACGCGATAATTTTATCGGTTATCGTCAGTCAAATATCGTATCGTGTCGTGACGACGATACGATAAAAAATGGAATTATCGTATCGTTGTCGTCATTATCGTATCGTCTTGTCGCGATATTATCGATTATCGCGGCATCTCTACTCCTCATGTCAAATTGACGTCAATTTGATGTCAATTTGACGTCAAAAGTAACAATTTTTGACTTATAATTAAATTATACTAGATGGCGTACCAGTGCCCATAAAAGGATATCAGTCGTTCTCTAAATCATTTTTTGTGTATTTATTTCATTTATTATTAAAAAATTTAGTTATTGGATTTACTATCTAATAAATTACCTTTGAGACATAGACAAAAGCAGTAGCTAAAGAAAAGATGGAGCTAAGGAATTAATGTAGCCAAACAAATTAAGGGGTAAGCAACATTAATTCCTTAGCTTCATCTTTTCCTGAGCTACTGCTTTTTCTTGGTATTTTAACTGATAAACATGAAACCAGCAAAATTGAGAACCACTTTACCTTATTGCATCGACGGCCACGCCATCTAACAGAAAGTCAATTTTAAGTCAAAATTTGTTACTTTTAACAAATTAACAATTAACTGTCTAGTTTTGACGTCAATTTGATGTCTGAAGTCAAAAAGTGACCTCAGATTGACGTCAAATTGACTCTAATTTCTACCTGGGTTTGTCTAAATTTTTACTGTAGTGTACAGGAATATTCGTAAGCCAGATGATGCAAATATTAAGTGTAAGTGTCTATTGTGTTTCCAATCTTTCTTAAAAAATTTTATAATGTTTACTTTATTCATGAATCTAAATAAAAATGCGGTGAAACACATGATAATTATATAACGGTTTATTTTTTAAACATTAATACACACGTTACATTTTTATTTTGATGTCTTGAACGATGAGTTCTTATTTAATTTTTTTTTTTTGATTAATTTTTACTGAAGTGTAGTAGGAAATTTAAGTTAATTCTGGTGGGCTCCTCACGTAGCTACAAATTTTTTCTGTACGCTACAATAAAATTTGCTTGAGTATCTACAGAATTTTTCGCTGTTGATCTCTCTTAATGTAATTATGTACATTGTCCATTTTTTTCAATTTTTTATTATGTGGTTTCTTTGAAATATTTACTGTCAAAGTTGACAACTTCAACGCATAAGGTATAGGCGTTACCTCATGTTTATTCTGATAACTTTTTTAAAACGTACCAGAAAACTTTTCGAGCACTACAAATTGACAAAAATTCAAAGTTTTTTAATATAATTTTCATTTTTTCGTGTGTCATTCAATCAATAATTAACTTTTAATCATAGAAATTTGTTGTTTTTCGGGATAAGCGTGGCACACAGGCGTGAACCTACACAAACATGCGTTGTAGTATTCAGTGTACGATGTAAATTTTACTCGCTATCCAGGTAGAAGTTGACGATTGTGCCACGCATGGCACAAGCTTGTGCACAAGGCTCACATGCTTGTGTCAGGCTTGTGCCAAGTCAGGACTTCCAGGCTTGTACCAAGGCTTAATTACTAGAATTATACCAAAAAAAATTAGCGTGTTGCGAGTACGCGCGAGGGAAGTGGAACTTCTTTCGGAGTAGTTGTATGTCACGCTGAATATTTCAATAAGTTACGCTAAATAATAATAATAATAATAATAATATTACAATAAGTTTTGCTGAATATTATTAATAATAATAATAATAATAATAATAATAATACTTACAATAATATTCAAATATAAATATTATTAGTTAATAATAATTATTAGTATTTATATTCCGAATATTATTATTATAAATTTTATTATCAATATCGTCACATTAATGGAAAAAGGGCGTAAGTGTCATTTTTGGGAATTTTTTTTTTTTTCCAAAAGAAAAAGGGCGTAAGTGCAAATTTATAAATTTTCGGGCTTTGCATCTTATTTTGAGGCTTAAAAAAAAGAAAAAAGGGCGTAACAACCTTCGTTAAAGGATAGAGGGCCTATGTTCAGGGACTTATGCCTTTTTTTCCATTATCAAAATCATTTTTAATAAAAGATGAAGATTTGTAATTATTTTCATGTTTTTTTTATTAATAATAAATTATTTATAATTATCAGTAAACAATTAATAATTTAAAAAATCCGGCCATCAAATAAATTTTAAATAAAATTGGAAATACGACCTTTATCTTTTATCAAAAATTATTTTGATAACGGAAAAAAGGCGTAAATCCTTGGACATACGCCTTTTATCCTTTATCAAAGGTTGTTACGCCTTTTTTCCCTTTTTTTTGAAGTCTTGAATTGAGATGAAAAACCCGAAAATTTATAAATTTGCACTTACGCCCTTTTTCCTTCAAAATTAACGTTTTTGGCACTTACGCCCTTCATCCTTTAATACGACGATATAATTTATACCATTGATATTACTAATATTATATTGATATTATTGTTAATCATAATATTATTAGAATTATTGTTATTTATAATAATATTATTCATATATAACCATAGTATGAATAAAATAACAATGATTCCAAAAATATCGATAATAATAATATCAATATAATATTAGTAATAATAACAATGTTATCAACCATATTAATAATAATAATAATAATAGTAATAATAATAATAATATTGATATAATACTCATAATAATATCAAGAATCATTATAATATTGACAATACCATTCATATATGAATATTGATAATAATTAGTATTTATATTTAAAATATTATCATTATAGATATTATTATTTTTATCAATACTATTGTGAATAGATGATAATATTATCGAAATTATTGTTGTTATAATTATCATCATTTATATATATTTATAGTATGAATAATAATACTAACAATAATTTTATAAATAATAATATTTATAATAATAATAATAATAATAATAATAATATTAATTACGATATTTTGAATATGATCTATACTCAGTTGGGTATACTGTTTAATAATATTTAAATCAAAAAAAAAGTTTCAAGTCGCACACGCATACACACAAGCTGACGCTCCGAGTTTGTACGCTACCATACGCTATAGTTATGCTTGCCAGCTTCCCTACTTTCTCTATCTAATTCTCCCCTCTTTATCCGCTCGTGACAGAGCGTATAACAGAAAGTATAACTATTTTCTATTTCTTAATAAGCGAAATCGCGATTATTAAAAAACCAAGGGGTACCTTAATAAGTTAAAAAGTCTTGAAAAATTTTTATTCGTACTTTAAAATAAATAAATACTAAACATCAGTACATTTGTTAATGATTAATTATGATGACGGTCATTTTTTTATAATTTTAAAATTTTTTAATATTGTTACTTAGTCTAGCTATCGATTCATAATCATTGTAGAACGTGTCACGGTTATTTTCTATGTTTTCATGCTATAGCCTATTCGCGCTAACTTTTGTCGGCTAGTTTCAGCTGCATATCAGCTATCGGGGTAATGATTACTATTTATATTTTTTTTTCATATTGAGTATATGCTTAAGTCAAATCTCGTGTCAAGCTTGATGAAAAGACGAGCACCAACTTGACACAAGGCTGAACATAAGGCTCGTGTAAAGCTGGAGAAATCGAGAAGCACAGGCTTGACGTAAGCTTAAACTGTCGAGGCTAGTGTGAAACTGAGGGAAATCATGGGTACATGCTTGTGTCAAGCCTGTGCTATCAGGACTTGTGTGAGACTTAGGGAATTGAAAAACACAAGCTTGGAATTTCTAACCTTGTGTGGGACTCGGGGATAACAATCGATACAAGCTTGGCATAAATCTGGATTGACAAGGCTCATGCAATGACTGGAAACACAGGCTTGACACAAGCTTGGAATTTTCAACCTTGCGTAACGCTTGGATTATCATCTGACACGGGCTTGGTGCAAGTCTGGCACAGTCGTTCACTCTTATGAGATCCTACCTGGGTACTAAACATTTTTTTATCAGTAGTGCCACAAAAAATTTTGGGACATAAAATATCGCGTTACTATAAGGGCTTTTCAAGGTATATAAATATTGACATAACCATGGAAATCAACTTTACGGCACACTGAATTATCAGATATAATCGCTTTATATTCACGCTATCTATATTAGGTTACCAGATTAGATTTAACAGATTTGGTTTGTAATAAAACAAAATTGTCTGAATTGTAGGGACTGTTATGTCTTGTTTTATAATAGACTTGGTTTGCTTTAAAACAAAATTATCTAAATTTTAGACAATGTTACGTCTTGCTTTACAACAGATTTGGTTTAATATAAAACAAAATTGTCTAAATTTTAGACACTTTTTGTTTTTATGTAAATACTTGTACGCCTTGGTTCATGAATAAATTCCCTCAATTTTATAAACAGTTTGTCTTCATACATGTAATGATAGTCTTGAATCAGAATAATAATATTCTCTTAAATTAAAACTTAATTTATTTTTCTTTCAAGACTTTATTTTTATAATAAAACAAATTTATTAACTTCGACTTCTTCTAACTTCTAACTTATTCGACGTCGAAACGAGACTAAAACGCGGTTAAAAAAAATAAAGACAAAAAAACTTGAAAATTGTTATTCTTTTATTAATTTATAATAGTTTTCTTATGAATAAAGACAATACTAATGATTATTATGAATTAAATAACAAAATAGATGAAAAAATCAAAATAAGCCAGAAAATTTTATGTCACGTATGACTGATGTTACAGGCGCAAGCAAGTTTGTCAGAGTCGAGTCGGAAATTAGATTTGCTGCGAATGTCATTGGACTTACGACGCCAAGAATTGCCCTTTGACAGTGCAACAGCAGTTCAATTGAAGCGGGAATTAGCAAGTGTTCATTCAACAAGTCCAGCTGCAGTGACTTATACATCATTGCAACCATTTCGAGGTCCTGTGGAAGGACGGACATCAGTGCCAATTTCAGTTTCGCGATGTGCAGCTGTAACAGGTCAGTTAGAAGTTCGCTTAATGGGTTGCCAGGATCTTGCTGAGGAAATACCAGGCAGAACGAAAAGAGATCATCATCTTGCAAGTCCTGATCTTCGGAGCTTTGTTAAAGGAGTCACAGGTCGTAGTTCAAGCAAGTCTTATTCTGTAAAAGATGAAACGAGCAACGATATTATGGCAGTCATCAAATTGGACAATCAGACAGTTGCTCAAACAAACTGGCGTCCTTGTTCCCAACAAGCTTGGGATCAAAGATTTTCTGTTGAGTTAGATAAGTCACGAGAACTTGAAATTGGAATTTACTGGAAAGATTGGAGATCGATTTGCGCTGTTAAATTTCTTCGACTCGAAGAATTTATCGACGATGTCAGACATGGAATGGCACTTCAATTGGAGCCCCAAGGACTTCTTTTTGCGGAAATTAAATTTCTTAATCCCATGATTTCACGAAAGCCCAAACTTCAGAGGCAAACGAAAATATTCAAGCAACAAGCAAAAAATTTTCCTCGAGCAAATCAAATGAATATCAATGTAGCAACATGGGGACGACTTTTAAAAAGATCAGCACCATCTTTGCACAGTTCAAGAAACTTAGAAAGTTTGCCTTCCGGACCTCTGCCAATATTTACAACTCTTGATTCATCGATGGAAGACAAAACGGAAACTCCTGGAGAAATTCCCGATCCAGATAAAGGTGGTCTTGGTGGACAACGTCCTTTAGGAATGTCACGAACTAATACAAACCTTTCAGCGCCATATCATCCGCCGCCGCCACCACCACCTTCTGTGCCTCCACCACCTCCACCTTGTGCAAATATTTCTAAAAAAAATTTGTCGGTTTCTACTCCAGCGCCACCATTTCTAAAACTCGACCAGGATGTAAGTATTTAAATTGAATAGTACTTGAAATATAAAATAAACTAATAAATAATAAATAATTCAATGGAGTACCTCCGCGATAATCGAAATAGAAAGTTTAGTTAACAGCGTAGTGATAATTGCAACAAAAAGTCTATATTGTAGCCCGAAATTTTTGCCTGATACTGTACAAATCTCAGCCAATCACGTTGTGTTCGGATAAATGTGTACTTGGGTGTGTGTGTGTGTGTGTGTGTGTGAATGTATGATGCTTGTTGTGACAGTTGTTTTATTTGGTTGTAAATTAAGATTGTCAATATTGAAATATTATTAAAAAAGCAAAAAATGACTGATAGGATATGTGTGAAAACAATCAACTCATCAAAAATATAAATGTGATTTTTAATTAAAAATGATTATTTTGTTAGGATTAGTATGAGTGCTGTGTGTGTGAGTTTGCAGCTGCGCATTCATCCAGCGAATTTATGATTTAGCTACATCTTGCGTTCGAATTTTCAATTAATTAAAAAAACAAAAACAATAAAATCCATGGCACGTAAACACACACGTTGATTCAGACGCCATAATGATGATATTTTTCGACGCTCCATTCTGACAGTTAGGGAGCCCATCGTGCTTTTTCTTACCTCATCGCATAACGATTTGAAATACGTTTTCGACGTGTCTTGACGAGTACAATAAGCAGCTTCAGTGGCCGACCGTTTTGGTGGAACGACAGGGGGTGGCTGACGGTCAAAGTAGGTAGATGAGGTAAGTTAACTTACCTCATCGCATAACGATTCAAAATAGGCCCAATCGATTGGTAATGATGCCCTAAATAAGAAAATAATAATGGCCGACCATTTGGATGGAACTTTTTTGATGGCCGACCAAAAAACTCTAAATCTTAAGAACAAACATAAAAACTTGGAGTTTTTTGGTCGGTCATCAAAAAAGTGCCCTATGAATGGTCGGCTATTATTATTTTCGTATTCAGGGCATCATTACCAATCGATTGGGCCTATTTCCAATCGTTACGCGAGGAGGTAAGTTAACTTACCTCATTTTAGCTATTTTTTTGTTAAAACTTGTAGTTTTTTGATCGGCCATCAAAAAAGTGCCCTCTAAATGGTCGGCCACTATCATTTTTTTATTTAGGGCATCATTACCAATCGATTGGGCCTATTTTGAATCGTTATGCGATGAGGTAAGTTAACTTACCTCATCCACCTACTTTGACCGTCAGCCACCCCCTGTCGTTCCACCAAAACGGTCGGCCACTGAAGCTGCTTATTGTACTCGTCAAGACACGTCGATCAAACGTATTTCAAATCGTCGTAGACCCAAACTGTAAAATATTTACTATTTAAAATTTCACGTCCAATCTCGTAGTATACCTACTGTTCGCGACTTACGCTTCATCCTGTATATGAGTGTGGAGCTGCGCGCGGAGCATCATTAACACTCGGATACACTCGGCCTCACGTTCATGTCTAACATTAATAAATTTTGTAAACTTTAATTAACAATATCTCTTAATCGGAATGGGACAAACGTTTGATTTCTTTTTTTTAAATTTTCTAAACTATATCAATTTTAACATATTAATTTTTTATGAAACTCGTAAGAACCGTTTTTTGTTATTACCGAAAATATGAAAAAAATTAAAAAAATTCCTATACGCGCAATGTTAAACCACTTGAAAAATTCACCTGTTTAGACTTAATGATCTCCAGGGGTATAGCACTACGTGTATTTCGGTAGGGGTTTATTTGGCAGTCTAGTTCCTCCCGATTCTCTAGACAAGGTCTCGTTATGTTGATATCGAATGATAATCCCATTTATTTTCTACAGTATCGGTCTCAATTCTACTTTACCAGATCAATAGCAGATTTCGTCGAATAAATTGAAATAATATTTAAAAAATTATATTTTATATTTTATTCTTAGACATTTGTCAGTAGTAATGAATTTATTAAATAAATAAAAAGCTATTGACAAATGGCTAAGGAAAGAGTGTGACTTGCCAGTTAATCTCTTTGGCCAAATGGATTCTTCAAAAATTAACAGGTAAGTTACATCCATTCCTCAGCCATTTGTCACTAGTTTTTCATTTGTTTAAATACATAAATAAAAAAATACATTGTTGTTGTGGTTTTTTTATTTAAATGTATTTTGATCTCCTCTAAAACTTTGCCGTGGAAAAATAATTTCAAAATATGTTCCTTCCTTGTCGGACCACCATAACCGCGAATTTTCTATGTGTTTTCTCGTTGACTCAATAAAGTGGCCGTTAAAAAAATTTGATCACTTACGTTTTTTTTCTTTGATTTTTTTATTTTGATGTCCTCTATAACTTTACCGTGGGAAAATAATTTTAAGAAATTTTTTTCCTATGCCAGACTTCCAGACCACCATAAACATAGAATTTTGTGGCTATATAGGGATCTAGCATGGGAGGAACATTTTTTAAAATTATTTTTCCATAGTAATGTTTTAGAAGACATGAAGATACATCAACTAAAAAAAGGAAGTAAGAGAATCTAATTTTTTTATAAGGCAATATTTATTAGAATATTGAAAAAAAGCAGAGAAAATTCGCGGTCATGGTGGTCTAATAAGGACGAAACATATTTTTAAACTATTATTTCAACAGCAAAGTTTTAGAGAACATTGAAATACATTAATTAATATGTGATCCACAACATCATCGTGACAAAATAATTTTAAAAAATGTTCCCCCCATATGCTAGACCACCATAACCGCAAATTTTACATTTTTTTTTAATTTTGTCATTTTATTGCTGTCAATATAATTGAACTAAAAAAAAAAATTCTGTAATATAGGAGGTTCTTTCTTGCAAATAATTTTCTTGAATCATGAACAAAATGTTCTTGATTTGTGGAGAATTCTTCTTATTTTGAGAAAAAAAAATTTCTCGAATCAAGACGCCTATGTCATAATCCATGACATGTACTCTTTGTTCCATGAAACATGGCAGGGTTTTAGAATAGGTAGACTTAGGCTACAGGGATTCGAGTCCGAGCGGTTGTTACAAAAAAAAAAAAAAAAAAAACAAACTAAAGTTAGAGCAACTTCCAAAAAAACTAAGTTGGAATGAATTACAATAATTAAAAAAATTTTTTTTTTTTTTTAGTTAATTATTCAATACTTTTTTTTCTTATTAAAAAACATTAGTGTCTTGAAGCCATGGTAGAAGTACTACAGGTATGGCAGTAGTCCATGCTTTTTTCGTCGCGTTCTGCGCAGCCTTATTTTTTCAACCAATCAACAACGCGCCATCGAGCTGTTTTGCTTTTCTTTCTAACACGCAATCTCTATTATAAGAGCCTCTCTCTCTCTCTCTCTAACATACTGTTTTGACAACTATTTTTTACATTGTTGTAAATACTAATAAATATATGTGGAGCATGTTTATAAAAAATCAGAAAAATAAAAAAACCAAGACAGTTTAACAAATAAATTATAATATTTTCATTATTGTTGTTTTTTTTATGCCACAAACAATAGATGTTGTGTTGTATTTATTATACTTGGATTTATTTATTTAATATGAATAATTAATTTTTATTTTTGATGTTTGTGAATCATTATAAAATATACCAAATCTAGTTGAATAAATATGATAACTTTTGAAAAATTTAAAAAAAAACTTGAAAATTTTCTTAACAAATTTCTATCGCGCGCGCATAAAGTCTTCCATTTTTGTGGCGAGAAGGCGACCTTTTGATTGGTCGATTTACAGCGGCCAAACCAGGCTGTGCACTGCCATACCTGTAGTATTTCTACCATGTCTTGAAGCAACACAATTTTTGTCATAATCCAAGAAGGATACTTCTAAAATCGTAACAAAATAGTCGTGGATTATAACAATATTGCCTTAAAGCAAAAAATTTTTTGTCATAATAAGAAAACTTTTAAATTTCAAACAAATGTTTCATGGACCAAGAAGTACATGTCATGGATTATGACATAGACGTCTTGATTCAAGAAATTTTTTTTTCTCAAGAAGTATTCTTTACAAATCAGGAACATTTTGTTCATAATTCAAGAAAATTATTTGCAAGAACGAAACCTTTATTTTACAGAAGTTTTGTTCTTGGTTTTAGAATTTTTTTTTTCATTGTACGATATATATTTTTTTTTCTTTTTTTTTATTTAATTCTTCATTTAACATTTATAATAATCTTTCAGAATACCGATTTCATAATAAATTATCGTTCCTTTTCAGTTTACACTCTTTTTGCATAGCTATGCAGCGCTGCTTTACTCTATTTTGCTAACTCCCGTTTCGCGTGGAACTGTTGAGTGCTCTTTTAAGCTTCATCGCGTCAAGTCAATATTTCTATGAACAAAGAAATTTTTGCATTTCAACTAAAAAAATTTAAGTTTGATTTATTCATGGTTCAAGACTTAAACTGCTCTAATTTTTTTCATAGCTTACGATCGCGCTGCTCAAAATCATTTTTCGATTTTGTCTGAACTAGAGTTGTTAATTTACGGAATTTTTTACCGATCAAGATCAGATATATTTGACCAAAAAGATAAGGCTTACCGCAGGAATTGGAAGATTGTTAAATAAATTAAATACTTCTTTCTTTTTAATTTAAGGTTGAATGGGAGTCGCATAGTCGGACGACTTCTTTTTGTGCTAAAAGCTCTGACCCATGATTATATAAAATAAATAGTTGCCTAAAATCTATGCCCGTGACTATCGCATCTGTAGTAGCATGTGCGTACCCGGCATTTACCTACACACACAAATTTTGCTTCAGCAGTAAAAACTCAGATTGAGGTTTTATTTTTTTTTTGAGTTCAACTTAAACCTTTATATGAAAGCCCGTGTAGGAATCGCCAAGACTCACAACACGGCCATGCATTGGCCCATCAATGGCACCCAATGATTGGTAGCCAGGCATGGGCCATTCATGGTTCATCATTGGCAAACAACTGGCCCATTCTTGTACTGCCAATTCATGGTTCCGATTCATGGCCGAGCCTTGGCTGACTCTTAGATGGCCGATAATTGGCAACAATACATGGGCCAAGCCTGGCTGATACATTAACGGCCATTCGTTGGTTGCCGATCATCGGCCAAGCCTTGATGGACGTTCAATGGCCGTTGCTTGGTTGCCAATCATTGGCCGATCTCTGGCTGATACATCAATGGCCATTGCTTGGTTGCCGATCATTGGCCGATCTCTGGCTGATACATTAATGGCCATTGCTTGGTTGCCGATCATCGGCCTAGTCTTGGTAGACTTTTAATGGCCGTTGCTTGTTTGCCGATCATCGGCCTAGTCTTGGTAGACTTTTAATGGCCATTGCTTGGTTGCCGATCATCGGCCAAGTCTTGGTAGACTTTTAATGGCCATTGCTTGGTTGCCATTCATTGGCCAAGTCTTGGTAGACTTTTAATGGCCGTTGCTTGTTTGCCATTCATCGGCCAATCTTTGGCTCATACATTAATGGCGCTTGCTTGTCTGCCATTCATCGGCCAATCTTTTTAATCCTTAAATGGCCAACGCATGGTTGCCATCACTGGCCAAGCTTCGGCTGACTCTTGGGCGGCCAAGAGTTGGTCTTTTGTTGAGTTGATTCAAATCAAAAATTTATTTATGACTTTCGTTGTAGCCGCCGTGGCCGAGTGGTAATGCTTCAGGATATCGCACAGGAAGACCCAAGTTCAAGTCCAGGTAGAATCAAATCTCAATAGTGTTTAATGATAATTTCTTCAATTGATTATTAATAGCTTGTATAATAAAAGCCCGATTGTTAAATAATAAATAATAAATAATAAAAAAAAAAAAAAATATAAAAATATATAAAAAAATATATTTTTTTTTTTTTTCAATGGAATTAATAAATGGGCCATACTTGGTTTACTCTTGGGGAACATCATTGGGCCATTCATGGCAGCCGATATTAAATTACCGTAACGCTCCAGGCTTGGCGCATTAATGGCGCATTAATGGCCCATTAATGGCAAGCCAATAATGGCTGATGGTTGGTCTACTCTTGGCTTACCCTTGGTATATCAATGGGCCATTAACGGGCCATTAATGGGCCATTTATCGGGCCAATCTTGGCGAACATTATTGGGCCTATAATGGCAGCTGATATTAAATTACCGTAACGCTCCAGGCTTGGCGCATTAAAGGCCCATTAATGTTTGCCGATTATTGGCCGATGTTCGCCGAGCATCGGCCGATGCTTGGCCGTGTTGTGTTCTCCTACACGGGAGTAAAAGTCCGAGAATTCTCAAAAATTAACAGTATGCAGAAAAATAAAAATGAATTTTTTAGTTGAATAATAATTACCCGACCTAAAATATACCCTACATGAAAAAAAGGCTTTCATCAGATTTTTCGGTAGCGCGAATTTTAAATTACTTTTTCGGTACCCTTTTTCTATGTCACTCCAGCTATACCTAGAATATAGCTCTCTCATTCAGATTCAGGGGAACAAATTCATATATTTGTACTGATGCTCAATAATTAATAATTAAAGTAAAGTTGAATACTTAATTACAATGCTTATAACTGTTGAAATGAGCAATACGGGGTAACTATAAAAAAAACTTGGCTTGTTCAAGGCTCATTTTTATAGTTAAGCTGTAAAATATCGGAAAAAATGGCTTGTACGGCTTAGAATTTGATCTCGATACTGAAGCCAATACTTCATATTTTATTCCGGTAATAACGATAAAGATATTTAAAAATTTAATATATGTGTTATTTTTATCTTGATTGTGTCTGGATCCAGATTGGATCAGGCTACCCGTATCGAAGATGTGGCAGGGCAGTTCTAATGCTTTTTGGACATAATACGTAAAAAAGTAATTATATCTTCAATTTTTTTTTTCGATATTTGTGATTTTCGATAATTCACGTCCTTTATCAATTAATTAATTTATTTATTTATTTACTAACTTAATCATCCAAGACATATAGACATTGTCACAAGCTCGTCACCTTTGATGGCCCCCGGCTTTACACAAGCCTCAATAGTCAAAATAAATATATTATTCTTAAATACAATCGGTACTTTTTATTTTTGAAATTTATAAACAATTACAAAGTTATTTTAAGTAATAATACATGAATTGCTTAAATAAAACAATAAAAACCTCGTGAAATTAATAGTTCAAAATCAACTTATAATAATTTACAAATTGATATAAGCCTTGATGGAATACTTATTTTCAACTCTCAATCAATGAAATGAGCAAAACGGGTTGACCATAAAAAACATCGTTCGCACAAGGCTTTTTTTTATAGTTAAAGCGAAAAAACAAAAATATTTGCCGTGATGACTCGTGAAAAAAATGACTTGATTGCTGTCGCATGGCTTTGAGTAAAGGCGAAAATAGCATGTACGGCTTAGAACGCGATTTCAATATTCAGGCCGATCCTTAATATTTTATCCAAGAATGTGTGCTTGTTGATTTGCCCAATCTCACACGAGCTCTCGTAACACAGGCTTGTGTTAAGCTGGTGCTCGACGTTTTGCTAAGCTTTTCACGAAGCTTGACAAAAGTAAATATATAAAATTGAATTATATTAACTGAAAAAAAAAGTTCTACCAGATAGAGCTTTCGTTCTAGGAAATTTTTAGTTTGGAAAGAAGAAAAAAAATTTTTGTTATGAATGGAAAACTTCTTGTTAAAAGACAAAAAAATTCTTGAAACATGACAGATTTAAATTCGAAATAAAATTAAATTGGTATTGAAAAAAGAAAAATTATTCTTGTAATGACAAAAAAACTTCTTGAAACGAATGATAAAAAGGTCTTGAATTTAGACGCATACTTCTTAAAAAAAAATTTTTTGGTTCTCACTTCAAGAACAATAGTTCTAAATTTTAGAACAAGAGTTCTTGGAAAGAATCAAATTGTGTCTTGAATTGAGAAGAAAAAGATTTCTATCAAGTCAAATTTAGATTCAATTCAAGAAGTAAATTACTACTTACTTGAATTAAAAAAAAAATTATTTATTTGACAATACTTTTGTTAATTAACAGAAGTACAGTGCAATTTTACATCGTGAACAATGTTTTTTTTCTTAAACTTATAACCTATGAGGGGATATGAACCCTCGACCGACGCAATCCACGATATCCTAAACCTAACGTCTTTCACTGAGCCACGAGCGCATCTACGCGGCGGACGAAAATTTCTGTTCTTATAAAGCATGACATTTACAAATCAATATTTATTCAAATCAGTAGTAATTTACTTCTTGAATTGAATCTAAATTTGACTCGATAGAAATCTTTTTCTTCTCAATTCAAGACACAATTTGATTCGTACAAGAACTCTTGTTCTAAAATTTAGAACTATTGTTCTTGAAGTGAGAACCAAAAAATTTTTTTTTAAGAAGTATGCGTCTATATTCAAGACCTTTTTAGATTTTTTTTTTAAGAAGCTGTGTTCTAAAATATAGAACTGCTGTTCTTGAAGTGAGAACAAAAAGATTTTTTTAGAGGTAAATTCCTGATGCGTAAATTTAAATCTGTCATGTTTCAAGAATTTTTTTGTCTTTTAACAAGAAGTTTTCCATTCATAACAAGAATTTTTTTCTTCTTTCAAAACTAAAAATTTCCTAGAACGAAATTTCTATTTTCAAGAAGTTTTGTTATCAAATATAAAATATTTTTTTTGCTGTGTTTATGTTTAAATTTTATATATATTATAAATAGAAACTCTCAGGCTTCAACTATCGTGTCAGGCTCATGCAAAGACTGTGTATTAAGGATTGATAAAACTTATTCTTATAAAACATTCTAAGTAAAATAATGAAGTTACTAACTATTGAAATATTATCAGTACATTAATTATATTTTTTTTATTTGGTTACAAGCCTGGGATACACGCTCGTGTCAAGCCGGAGACACAGGCTTGTGCCAACACTAGAACATAAGCCTGAAATCCGAGCCTGAAACTAGGTTATACTTAGTAAAGATCCCCGGCCTCATCTTGACACGGGCATGAGAGCCGGGTAATCAGGGATGTCCTAGACTTTTTTCCGTCGTAAATTTCTGCCTTGTTATAAAGCTGCAGCTGCACAGAGAGAAATTCACAGCAAGAAAAGCTGTATATATTCAAGCAAAAATTACTTGGGTTACAGTAAAATTTAGTACACTGAAAAAAAACTTCTGCCAGATAAAAGTTTTCTTCTTGCAAAAAAATGTATTTGGATTAAGACAAAGACTTAATAAAAAATTTCTTGAATCATGGAAAAAACGTCTTGGTTCGAGGCAAACTGTTCGTGTTTTTTAGAAGTATACTTCTTGAGTTATGAACAAAAGTGTCTTGGATCAAGACAAACTGTTTGTGTTTTTAGGAGTATACTTCTTAGATTATGAATAGATATGTCTCGGTTCAAGACATTACGTCTCCAGGGACTGGAACCTATGACCGATAATTCCTAACTATTCTCAACCTGTGCTTCAGTCGCTTAACCACGGGCGCGATATAGAAACGCATCGTTATTCGATTTACTTCAGTGATAAGATATTTCGGTTACAAGTTATGACATTAACAAATATCAATAAAATTACCATATTATTTTTTTTTAATTTAAACGCCATCAAGAAAACTTCTTCATGAATCAGAACAATGATGACTTGAACCGAGACATATCTAATCATAATTCAAGAAGTATACTTCTGAAAACACGAGCACTACGTCTTGAACCAAGACACATTTGTTCATAATCCAAGACGTTTTTTTTTATGATTCAAGAAATTTTTTATGATTTGGATTAAGAAGTCTTTGTCTCAATCCAAATCAATTTTTTCTTAAGCCAAATACATTTTTTTGCAAGAAGAAATTTTATGTCGAAAGGGCAGTCGAAATAATGTGTGAATTTCCAAAGCGTATTAGGGGGAAATTCACACATTATTCCCACTGTCCCTAGTAACATAAAATATAGTTCGATACATGTGCCCAATCAGAGAGCCCGCTTACAACTCATTTGGAGGGGAAACACTTGCCAAGGCTCGTGCTTGCCCCTCGAAATTCGTTGTGAGCACACTCTCTGCCTGGGCACTTGTAACAAAATATACTATTCTATTATTAAGAACTTTTTGTCTTATAAATAGAAAAAATTTTTTTCAGTGTAGTTGCATGATTAGCCACCAGAACTGAATAAAAGCTCTTAACGGGGCTGAAGTTGGCAGTCAGGTCAGCTTCGGAGACAAAAGCATATTAGATGCTGGAGCCCCGAGCTTAAAAATTTGATAAAATAGGATAAATTGATTAAATTATAGTAAAGAATAATTGAATATTTACAATAAACGACGTTAAAGGATTCACGAACTCGCTAATCAAAATTACTCGGAAATAGTTAACCCTTTCTTTAATTTAAAATCGAAAAAAAAAAATTCCTAAGTCTCTCAAAAGGTTAAATTGATAAAAGTGAGGGCGTGATAATTTATTGAACATCGAAATACACCTGTAAAAAAAAATATAAAGTCTCTAGCCATGAAGGCACTTGGAGGCAGTTAACCCTTTTTCTGTTATAAAAAATTCTTAATTTTTTAAAATTTTTTTCCCATATATTTATGTCATCTCATTTAATTTATTAATAAAAAAGCTTTTTTTTCTGTATTTTTGCTGTGAATTTCTCTTTGTGTATAAAGTTGTACGACTATAATGTTGTATGAATTAGAATATATTTAACTAAAGTTAAATTTATTGCTCCAAATCAAATTTGGATCAAATATATCTTCTATGACACGGTTAACATAGAAGACAATAAATATGCAGTGAGGTGATAATCAGTTAGAATGAATATGTAATTGCAGACTGCACTTATGGAATTCGATTTTCTGCACAACAAAAATGAGTTTGTTGCAAACTTGAGGCCGCTCGTGACGGAACCGCTTCCTCAGCTGATAGCACCATCATTACCACGCACTTCTTCGCCCCAACCTGTTATCGAGTTTCCCGAAGATAAGGTAGATAAAGAGCGTTCGTATAAAAAAATTGAATTTGATATTATCTAATGTGATGTCTTTGTTAACTAAAAAAGAACTCAAAAATTAATGAATCTTAGGTCCGATTGAATCAAGTTAGCTTATTCTAAAACCGAGCCTTAACTAACTCAACTGTTGACGCAATATGATTTGTGTTTTTTTTTTGTTGCTACGATTGTTGTCGCTAACAATTTTTGTAATTACCAACCAGGATAGCTACTTTTGACTTAATTGTCCCACCTACATGGAAACGCTCGAAAGCGGCATAGTCGTTTGATGAAAACCATTGAGAAAGATACGAATAAAGCCATAAACAGGCTGAATTTCCATGTTCTGCAACGGAATAGTCATCCCAGTCGCTCGGGATAATTAGCGAATAATTGAGTCAAGAATAGCTATTTTTATATTTTTTTTATTTTACAGCCACTTTTGCCCACTACTTGTCGCAGTGCTCACTCAATACTACACTCTCTTTCTCACTTGCTAACCATGTTTCTTGTAATATCACTATGTCACGTTTTTTTCATGTATTCTTTTACCTTTTCTTTTTTCACTTCTGCAATACCTGCATTGCATCACTTTTAAACTATCTCTAATATTTTCTTCATTTTTCTTTTTTAGCATATTTTTATTCTTTGTCATTTGAATCCACACTACGAAATCTCTTCAATTCTTCTTTTTTACCGTCCCATTTCTATGTATAGTACATCATTTTTTGGTGCATTACAGCGCTGCCAGACTGTCTGAAATAGACTGGGTATAAGCAGAGTGAAGCCACAGAGGTTTTATCAGTCCGACATTTTGTGCTCGCCGTATGGAGTGGGTATAAGAGATTTCCGTCACTTGCGAGGTAAAAATCATCTATGGCTTCACTCTGCTCTAGTCTGAAAGAGAATTACAGAAGGGGCTGAGCAAAAGTCTAGATTTGTTTGGATGGTTTGAAAAATTAAAAACCCTATTTGATTATATTTTTTATTATAGAAACACCTATTAGTGCAAAATTTTTTATTATTAATTTTTTATAAATATAATAAATATATTTATTCATATATAACAAAAAATATATTAATAATATTTTCAACATTAATAATAATTTACATTAATATTGCTATTAAATTTATAGTCCACATGGTAAAGTAGATAGGTTGATAAAACAACAATACATATTATAGCTATTTTAATAAATTTGAATGAATATATATTATAGCTTTTCATCAAATATAAATTCAAAAATTCGTTAGCAAAGCACATGCAATATCTAGAGAAATAACTTGATCATCTTTTCCTTAGCTATTTCTCATAAATATTCATTGCTGAATTGTGTTTTGCAAGAAGGTCTTTTAAAATATCAAGTTCAGTAGCTTTTTTTCCTTCCAGCAAAGCTAGAGTGTGCATGATACCTGACAATGTTCCATTTTCCATTCGGTTTCGAAGAGTAGTTTTATTTGAATTTAATTGAGAGAAGATACGTTTTACTACTCTACTGCAGTTGAATGAGGTAAATCATCAAGTTGAAAATGAAGCTTGTTAAATTAGGAAACAGTTGTTGACCATCACCATATTGTAAATTATAAACCATAGTCCATAATTTTAATGCATCAGCTGCGTATAATTTTTTCCAAAACCATATACTAATAATTCACGCCATTCACGGTTTTTTTCTTTACCAACAAGCTTTGGAAATTCTTTTACAAGTACGGCAATATAAAAAGCTGGTTCACTGATAATTTTGTGAGGTTTGATGATAGACATTCGTTTATATTTATTTAAAGAATATCAGCAAAATTTGAACGTTCAGAAATACCATTAAGTGCATTAATATAAAACGAATTAGTTCTCAGTCTAAAGTCATGAAGTTCTCTTTCGTTCAGCTCACATTGACCTTCCATGATTCGAGTTTGTATTAAACATTTTGAGTAAATTTCGACAATTGGCAATTGATTATAAAGATCTTTGAAATTTACTTGATCAAGTGACTTGACTTTTTCAATACAATCTCGTTTAAGAAATAGAGAAAGAAAGTTTTATACCCGTTTTTTTTTTTTCTTACAACAGAGGGAATTGTATTATTATGAATTTGGCATTTTCAGGCACTTCCAACAATCAACGAATAAAACTTTTTAAAAACAAAAGAATAGTTGGTAGCCGCACCGAGAATCACATGTATACTATTGTAAGAAAAAAAACACCATACTGGTCATATAATAACCCGCCGTAAACATGGAAACCAGAACAATTATTGTAATTGGTCCAATGGGTACTTTTCAGTTGTTATAGTAGATTGGTAGTTTTGGAAAAAAAAATTACTAGCAAAATATTCAAAAACAAATATCTGAAAAAAAATAATACAGTGTCTGGTATCTGGACACCCACCGAAATGTCTGGAAGAATCCAAACAATTCTGGACGTCTGGCAACGCTGGTGCATTACAATTTCTTTATCAGATGTATATTCTTATGCCGATTTCCTGGTAAATTTCCAACTTCCCTAGATTTCTTTTTATTTTCACCCCTTCTATTTCTCTCAAGAGCTCTACACGCAGAAATCAAGTTTTGCGCCGACCAATTTGAACATATCCATATCTGTAGATAGTCAAGAAGGAGTAAACCAAATAAGGGCAAACGGTAGGAAATTATATTTTAAACCTAATATAAAGCCTCTGCGACTACTCTGAGTTATAGCTTGTGCCGTTTTCATTTTTTAGGCAAGCTATAACTCGTGATAAAATTGTAATAGAGACTTTGTTTCAGGCTCAAAACATGCGTACTTGGAAAATCTATCGCCTCTCTGAGAAAATTTTGATCTATTCATCACATTTGGGTTTTTTTTATTCAGTTTTTAGTAAAAAAAAAAAAAAGGGACTGAATAGAGAAAAAGATAAACAACTTTTACTTAAAAATTTTTTTTTTTATAAATAATAGTTTTCATAATATAATAAAAAATATAATTTTTTTGCTTTTTCCGTAGTTTTTTTTTTCAAAGATAGAAACTTGCCTTAGTTTTACGTAACTTCAACAAAAAATTAATAATTGAATTGGAGAAAGATAAAAAAAAAATGTATCTCGTTGAAATCGAAATTCTCGAATGATTTTATCGTTAATTAACTATTGAAAATCATTTCATTCATCAACAGATGAAATTCAACACGGCCTTAAAGTTTTTAATTTTCAACGGTATCGCGTGCCACACGCCCCAACAAACGTTACCAGATCTTTATTAATTTCATTTTTTTTCCAGCATTGAATTTGCAAGATCACCACTTGTTGAAATATTTTTACGGGATGGAACATCAATTTTTTTTTTTCCAGTTATTTTTTTCTGATAATAAACTGGAAGGTTAGTTATTCTTCACAGTTATTGTTGTCTAGATGTTTCTTAAATATTTTATCACTTTTTTTTCTTCATAAGAGTCATTAAAGTGATATGCTGCAGACGTCTTGAACAAGGCTTTTAACGGTTCGATGACTCTGCGTTTGATGTTGGTGATAATGGCTGATTTTGAATTTTTGATAAAAGTAAATTTTTTTAATGATGACGAAAATGAATCTTGTTGTTAATGGTGATAAATAATTTTTTTGTTGACGACATGTTAATAATGATAATAAAGGCGAATTTTATTTTTTTAAAAAGTGCACATTCTAGACTCCTTGTTCATTTTAAATCATTTTCTCCATATATTAAATAGGTACCTAAAGTTAGCTTAGGCATAGTGGCACAAGCAAAACTGGCTATATGAGAACTCACGAGTTAATTATGATTTATGACCGCAAACTGCGGTTTAAATTGAGGTAAAACTTACCAAAATTTTCGGGGGTATGTCTTAAAAATAATGCTTATGTAAAAAATGAATTGACGAATACACGGAGAAAAATTTCACTCAATATTACTATGGTGCCACATTACCATAGAACCATATTATGATTATTAAAAAATTTACTGTCATTTCAACGAAAAAAAAACAATTGTAGTCTTGAAAAATTAAAATGTACCATAGCGATTTTGTCATGTTTTTTTTTTGCTATTCCCCGATGAAAAAATTACAACGCATAAAGAAATTTTTACAGAAACCAAATTTAAAATTTAAAATAATCCAGTCTAAAAATTACATTGCACCATAGCAAAAAATATTTTTTTCTTTTTTTGCTTTGTTTATTTCTAAATTTTACTTTGTTGTTATGGACAAGATTAAAATGATCCTCTGAAAATTTACAATGTACCATAGTAATTTTAATAACTTTCTTGGATTTCCTGTAGGTGTCACTAACAAATACAAATTTAAAATTACAATGGGCCATAGCAAAATTGATGAAGGACTCAGAAATGTCAGCTGTCCCACTTTTTAGTCGACTGCGCAGGCGTGACTTTGCTTATTTTCAAATTGTTAATGTAAAACAAATAATATTTCCCTTACAGATACGTTGTTGTGGCGCAGCGGATAACTCGTAGGATTTGCATCCCGATGATATGGGGTTCAAATCCTAGGCTTGAAAATGTTTTTTTACAATATTTTTTTACGAGCGTTTATAAACATAATAAATTTTGCGTTTGCCCATCGCAAGAATTACTATGGTACATCGCGAAAGGTCGTACGGCCAATAAGTGGCGTTTTTCAATGAAAATTGCTATGGCCTGTCTCAAAATTTAATATGATGCTCTTATGGTTCCAGCTCACTGTAACACAACGCAAAAATTGCTATGGTATTATATTAAAAAAAAATGTAAATTTTTCTCCGTGTAGAAGGACGTCGGAGTTAACTTGATGAAACTTAGAAAAAATAAGAAGCCCTGTGGTCGAGAGGTCAAGGCGTTTGCCCGGTAAGCAAAAGACCCGGGTTCGATTCCCGGCGGGGGAAGTTCGTTTTTTTTTCCAAGTTTCTGATAAAAAAAAAATTATTCATTTGACAATACTTTTGTTAATCAACCGAAGAACAGTGTAAATTTCACATTGTCAACAATGTTTTTTTTTCCTAAACTTATAACTCATGAAAGGATTTGAACCCTCGACTGACGCAAACCACGATATCTTACACCTAACGACTTTCCCACAGAGCCACGAGCGCATCTACGTGACGGGACGCATATTTCTGTTTTTATAAAGCATGACATTTAAAAAAAAAATCATATTCGAATTAATAAAGTAAAGTTTCATAATAAATACTTAAGGAAAAATAAAAATTAAAATAAAAAAAATTTAACAAAGAACTAATCTTCAGTCGGTATTTATTTTCTATCGTATTATTATTATTATATTATTATCATATTATTATTAAGGTAATACATACATCGAAAAAGAATATTTTATTATGTGTTGTAAGTTGTGTTATGATATATGTAAAAAAAATAATAAGCAAAAAAGTAATTTAACATTTTTTTTCGGATTTGTTAACAAAATGAGCCTTCATTCGACTATGATTTATTCTTTCATACTAAAAATCCATTTATCTTTAATACGAGCATATGTTATCATTGAAATTAAAAAAAAAAATTTAATAGATTCTGATATAATACCTCCGAATTTCGATAACTCTTATGACTTAATAACGCTTGAATAATGCAAAAAAACTCTCATTAACTTTGCTGTTTGGAAAGGCTTTCAATAGTATGACTTATAATAATTGGAATTTTATCACTCTACAATAACATTTTTATAGGCTGGATACGAGATGCCAGGAAAATCCATGCAGTATCGAGATAGTGCATATGAATCTCGAAAACATTCAAAAGTGACTGGAATTACGTTGGACAACTTTAGACTACTCTCCGTTCTAGGTCGTGGTCATTTTGGCAAAGTCATTCTGTCTCAATACAAGAACACTGGTGAATATTTTGCAATAAAAGCTCTGAAAAAAGGCGATATTATTGTAAGAGATGAAGTGGAGTCTTTACTCTCGGAAAAAAGAATATTCGAGGTTGCCAATACTACTAGACATCCATTCCTTGTCAATCTTTTTTCTTGCTTCCAAACCGAGGTTAAAAACGGCGTATTATTTATTTTTTATTTTGTTTTATTTTTTTCAGGCACATGTATGTTTTGTTATGGAATATGCTGCTGGTGGTGATTTGATGATGCATATACATGCAGATGTATTTGGTGAATCCCGAGCAGTATTCTATTCAGCCTGTGTTGTTCTTGGTCTTCAATATTTACACGAAAATAAAATTATCTATCGAGATCTGAAGCTCGATAATCTTCTTCTCGATACTGAAGGCTACGTCAAAATTGCTGATTTTGGATTGTGCAAAGAAGGAATGGGTTTCGGTGATAGAACAGGAACTTTTTGTGGAACTCCCGAATTTCTTGCTCCTGAAGTACTCACAGAAACTTCATACACTAGAGCTGTTGATTGGTGGGGACTTGGCGTTTTAATATTTGAAATGCTGGTTGGTGAATCTCCTTTTCCTGGTGATGATGAGGAAGAAGTTTTTGATTCAATCGTTAACGACGAAGTAAGATATCCAAGATGTCTGTCACTTGAGGCTATTGCAATTATGAGAAGAGTAAGCAAAATTAAAATTTCAAGTATAAGTATAACTTTTGACAATTTAGATGAACTTTTTTTTTATAACAGTTACTTAGAAAAAATCCTGACCGGAGACTTGGAAGTAGCGAACGAGACGCTGAAGATGTTAAAAAACAAGCTTTCTTCAGACACACTGCGTGGGACGATCTTCTTCTTCGGCGTGTTAAGCCACCTTTTGTTCCAGTCATCGTATGTCTTCAGAATTGTTCTCATTATTAAATTTAAATTCTGAATGTACTACAATGTAATAATTTCTTCTCGTTTTTTTGTATTCTAGCATTCTGTTGAAGATGTGAGCAACTTTGATGAAGAGTTTACTTCTGAAAAACCTCACTTGACGCCACCAAAAGATCCACGACCTTTGGATGACATTGAACAAAGCCTCTTCAAAGATTTTACGTATATGGCTGATTGGTGCTAATGGATAATGGCTTCACTTTTGTCCAATTATACGTCCAATATTTATTGGAAGAAGAACCACTGAGATGGAATAAGAAAGTTATTCGAAAAAATGAATAAAATGTTCTTATCTTTATAAATCCCATGATCAATTGATCACTTGATGTACATTATATACTATTTTAAAGAATTGTAAATCACTTCTTATGCTGTTTCAATAGACTTAGTCTTTTTAATTGTGAAAATTAGTCATCCTATTTGATTTCTCCAATTTATTAAATTTATTTATATCGGCTAGTTTTTATTTTGTTTTGATGAATATTTTTCTTCATATGTATATTTAAAATGGAATTTTAAAAGTGGCAGTAATTCGATTCCTCTCTCAATAATATTTGATTTTTTAATTGTTGTCCGCCATTGTAGAAAAGTATCTCGGTATGACGAAAGAGCACTTATGTTATCTTCTTCTTGAAAACAATTGTCAAATTTTCAGCCTTATTTATATGTAAAAAATCAAAAACTGCTACAAGCTAGTAAAAATTATGGTCACGTTAATTTTTTTGATCAGTGTGCTAGCTAAGACATTACGTCGATTTTTTAGTGGCCAAAAAGAGGATAGAGTCTATCCATAAGAGCCAGTAGGGTCTTCTGTTGGAGTTCTTTTCAACCACCAAGAATCTACCGAGGATATTCGCCTTAATATCGGATTCGTAATGTCAAAACCCTGGTAAAAATAATCTGGCAGATTCTGTCAGATTCTACCAAGTGAATTTATAAATATTAAGTTTTTTTTAATGAATTGATTTTTTGAGATTATTGTTGTTACATAAAGTTGTGTGGTGTTATTCTTTTATTTCATAATTTTTATTGATTTTGAATTACGCCCCATTACTTGTACAATAAAATAATGCGCTTGTAAGAAAATGAATAATAAATTATATCAATTACAAGAATAAAATAAAAAATACACGAAATAAATAATTTAAGATTACTCCTATTATTACACAAAAATTATCTCTCTGCTTTAATATTCTTTATATATTTATAAACTGTTCATTTCATTTACTTTCGATATTTGTTTAAACATTTACACTATTCACACACATATGATCAGACTATTTATTATCTTATTTTGAGGTAGTGCTAACCAATATTTCTTTTATTTTACAAATAATATACGGTGTTGCTTAGTTAAGTGACAACGATCAAGTGACTATACTGCTCCATCTAATGATGTCGTCTCGTCACAATTTACGACGACCAGTAATGATGTATTCATTATTACAGAGTTTATTCGTTTCTATATCAAGTCAGTTTTCTTTCAACGTTTCTAGCACCCCTTGTCAGTACCAATTCCTATACATATATACATAGTGGCTAATTCCACGTGTTTTTTTTTCTCTTTTCTTTTCAAAAAATTTTGACTTTTAGTTTCGATTTTTGAGGATTTTTCGAAGAATATACCACCTTTTGCATACTTTCTACTCGAAAACTGTTAACGTAATTGCAAAAATTAAAGGGACAAAAAAGTTTTACTTTTATTTAAAGTTTACAATATAGAGTGAACTCCAATTTAGACATAATTTAAAATTCTTATTTTTTAAGGGTAGATTCTGTGACCCAAAATAAGAATCGTGTAGAAATTCTAGAGTGGCATTCTGATAAGAACCCTGTTAAATTTTTATTCGCGATTATTCATTTTTGTGGATTTTAGAAAATTTTTTCCCGTAAATTTGGAAACATTTCAACAATAATAGCAATTTCTTAAGACCTATATCTACAAAATCTATATCTCGAGAAAATTCCGAGATATTGAACATCAAAGATTAGTCCTTTGTTTTTTTTTCGTCATTCATTGATGGTTATATCACACAAAAAACAAAAATAAATTTTTGTACAAAAAGGAGAATCAAGTATTCGAAATTAATTTTCATTTTTTTTTTTTAAACATACAAAAAAAGAGGATATCAAAAAAGTCAAGTACAAAAGTACATATTTCTTTACAAATTATTGACCCATATGAATAGTCTTAACTTTTGACAAAATTTTATACTTGACCCCGCCCGGTTCTTCCCGAATATAATTTCAAGCCTACATACACACTTTTATAATTGTTTATAATATAATATTGACGACGACATTAATGATGTTGTTGCTCTACGATTTCACTGGATTTCCCCCTGTAAAGTGGTGTGTCCACAAGCTAGATTCATGCAAGTTTTTGTAGCAAGAATTCACATCACTAGTTACTATTTTATTTTACCTAGATATTACTGAATATATTGTGGTCATATCTAGTGAATAGTGATTCAAGATTTTGCATTGAATTTAGAATTCTAGCATGTAAATACACCACTTAATACTGACCAGCACCCGTATTCACAGGGAAAATTTTATACAATTTAGGGCTTCTTTTTACCACTGATGGCGCTTGTCAAATTTTTTCTATATAGATTTCACATACAAAAGCTCCACAAGCGCTGCCAATGGAGGAGGTATGAGGATGTTCTCATTAGGGCTTTTTTTTCCGATGGCGGCGCTTGTGAACTTTTTATATAGATTTTACATAGGAGCGCCCCTACTTTTTACTTTTCGAACTATTTTACTGACGTCATTTTTTGGCTGCTCACGAACAGTTGGAGAAAATTTTTTTTTACACATTTCTCCGTATGGTTTAATTTGCGAGAGATTCAGACTAATTATGGAGAAAATCAAAGTATACGTGGAGAAATATTATCACCAGTAGTTGGCTAAGTATGATAGTTCAGTATTATATACATAACATATTTTTCATATGCGTGTTAATTAATTTGATACAGTTAAATTACTTCTATCTTTCACTTTTTATTGAGCCTACATTTGTGTGAAAGACTTGAAATTTTATTTGGGAAGAACCGGGCGGGGTCAAGTATAAAATTTTGTCAAAAGTTAAGACTATTCATATGGGTCAATAAATTGTAAAGAAATATGTACTTTTGTACTTGACTTTTTTGATATCCTCTTTTTTTGTATGTTTAAAAAAAAAAAAAAAAATTAATTTCGAATACTTGACTCTCCTTTTTGTACAAAAATTTATTTTTGTTTTTTGTGTGATATCATATCTTTTTGTAAAGTCTTTCAATCGTTCACAAATAAAAAATAACAACCTATCATACTTCCAGATCGTGAATCGTTATTTAAAATTTATTTAGTGAGCTTTGTACCCTTTTGAGTACGTTCTAAAAATAAAATATAAGAATTTTTTGCATTTCTTGGCCAAGATTCATTGGTAACAAACTGATCATCAATTTTTATCCAACGATTTTTATTACGGATATAACTTATGAAATGTTGGTTTGATCTACCGCTATCAGTGAATATAGCGTAATTAACTTTATATATAGATTTACAAATTTCTACTTTAGATGTGGGTATCCTTTTTATCGAACAATAATTGTTTTGCAATCGACCATTTTGATTTATTGACAAAGAGTTGACCTTCAAAACAACAACATCATTTGTCTTAAGAATTTCTAATTTTATAAAAATTTTCGTTGAAGTTAAACAATCTAAACATGTACCAGTTCCTTCGTGCCACAATGAGAACGATTGATTTATAAGTTCTTGTAATGTGAAAGTGTTATTTCCATTTGGTATTAAAAGATTTATAATGTACTGGTTTGACAATGAGACATTTACGTATGAACAGGATTCACATTTTTCTAAATACTTTTCTTCATGGCCTAAATGTTTGGTAAGAACATGATCTTTTGTACAGAGTGCTGTTAAAAATTTAGCAGGATCATCTTCGTTATTATGGTTGAACGCTTCACCAACAAATGTTTTAATTTCATCTGCTGAAGAAGTCATTTTTGAAATGTACTCATTGAAAAATTTAGCTACTACCGAATGGTGTGAGTTGCTAATGTTTTTTAATGAATCATTCATAACTTCTGAGTGTAATATACATTGCATCACAGAGTTTACATAGCTCGATGAACCATTATCATTAGATAATCCATGTACATTAGACAGCGTGTCGATAACTTTGGATTTTTTTTCACATTCTATATCAACCAAAAATGATTTGAAACACCACTTGGTATCAAAATTTTTCGGAAAACTTCTATTCGAAATTGGAATTTCTTTCAAATCAGGTTTATAAATTTTCCGCAAACGATTGTATTCTTCGATTGCTTGCTGACTTGCTATTGCTTTTGATGGGTCAAAATTTATTAAATGCAAACCATTTAATGTTGTAACTCGCGAAAGTGCAACGTAAGTCATACCTTTGGCAAATGACTTTTCACCGACGTCAACAATAGCGCACTCTAAACTAACTCCCTGAGATTTATGTATTGTCATTGCGTAACTAACACAAATTGGAAATTGTGAACGTATCACGAACACTCCATCAGACAACTGGAATTTCACATCTATTCTTTCAACTATACAATCATGGCCTCCTTTAGTTAATTTAACGACAATTAATTGCAAGTTTTTACCATCCATACTCTTTGAAACAGATACAACTGTACCAAGTGCACCATTGACCATGCCTAATGTGTAGTCAATATTTCGCCTAATCATGATTTTTGCACCGATTTTAATGTTATATTTTCTGCTAAACCAGCTGATCGACTAGCATCATATTCATTGTTAGCTAAGTCTTTTTCTGCATTTTTTCGATAAATAGGCTTACAATCGATGGTATCATTTGCACAGAGATTATATACTTCTTGTGTTTTTATTTTGTCTAACATAGCAGAATTTATTGCATCACACATTTCATTAGTTGGTAACAAGCATACAGCAGATGAAGGCAATTTTTCTATATAATTACACAGTTCATCAAGTCTGTCACCAACAGGGAATATATCTAAATTTATATTCCGAGTGCTTAACAGCTGAACATCTTCTTTCGTCATAGATCCAACTCTCAATCGAGACAAAAGTTTCCCATAGGCATCATCATTTCGCTGACGCATATTTATAGTAAGTTCATTATATTCAACCAATTGTTTCCAAATATTAAAATGTCCCATAGATTCAAGACATTTTTTCATATCATCGGATGATAAATCCATGTAAACTGCGTCTTGAGCAACTGGCATAAGTTGCATTAGATCTCCAAAAAATAGGATATGTTTTTTACCGAACCATCCATTTAATTCATCAGAAGTATTAAAAATTTCATTCAATCTGCGATTTACATACATTAACGTAACATTAGAAACCATTGAAATTTCGTCAACAATCACTAGTGCAATGTCTCTTAACTGTTTACGTAATACCTTAAGAGCACCGTCAGATAAAGCCATTAGCCATGTACTTTGGTGTACCTCCATGCTGAACCGGCAGTGAAAAAATTCTATGCAGCGTCACACCGTTAATACCAAATGCAGCAAGGCCTGTAAGAGCGGCAATTGCAATTTGACGATTTAATGTTCTTTGAATCCAAGTTTTAATAACGTAGATTAGAAAGGTTTTACCTGTTCCACCTTCTCCTTCTAGTTGATCCTCAGGTTTATTTCCGATAATTTCATTTTCTTTTTCTTCAATTAGTTTTTGCATATGATCTAATCCTTCTTGAAAATCATCTAGACGCTTGTAATAATTACACGCTTCTTGAAGTTCATCTTTTTTAGCATTAAATGGATCAGCGAATGTCTCAAAACCATCTTTCAATTCATCAGTGTTTCTCCAAGGTTTAAATAAAAATAGTAATGAAAAGTAAAAGTCTTCAGGGTGGGTTTTTATATTGTATATCCAATGATGGATTAAATAGCCTCGAGATCGTTTTTTGACCCATAATATAGGGTTCCCTTAATCATTTATTTTGAGTGTATAATACTCGACTTTATCAGACACAGGCTCAGATCTAACAACGTCCCACTCTTTGCAAAACTCATATAGACAAAGATTTTCCAAAACAACAGGACGTGAAGGATAATGGTCATCAATTAAAGACGGGGCAAAAATATCGGTTGAATCTTCATCCAATGTTTTAATTTCCTCAAACGGTTTTACTTTACGCCCTCTAATTTGTCTCACATTCAACTATTTTATTGTTGTATTACTATCAGTTCCGCTCAAAGAAGTTCCTAATAATGTATCTGCTGCTTAAAGAGCTCCAATTTCTCTATTATTTAAACTTTGAAAAGCAAAATTCCATAATCTGGTGAGCAATGGTGCTGTGGAGTTAATATCATTGACCATCGCTTGAGTTTTTGATCGCTCATGTTTCGTTATATATTTTGTAACATACCCTGTTAGGGCTGAGGAAGTTTCACCTACATATTGAATATCCACATTCCCTTCCCAAACTGTAAGAATAACAGAATTATAATCATTAATATTCCCTTCATCTTCGGTTCTAGGGAGATCATATAGTTTATTCTTAGACCGTGAATGTCTGTGGTTTGCGATTGCGATTGCTGGATCATGTAAGACAAATGTCTCGGTAACAGGTCTAGGAAATCCAAATCGACAGCGTTTAATCGTTTTTCCGTATTTATTTTTTGATGACCTCATACAATAACCATTATGATGATGATTTTGATGAGTCGTTACCCTACGATGCAATAATGGTGCCAAATTTTTATTTGGTATTTTGCAAGTCACATATTTTTGTATAAACTCAACTATTTCTTCAATTTCGTTTGCACCTATCATAGGCGCATTATCAACCCATAATAATATATGGAAATGTTGAATACCACGGCCTTGATATTCCCGTCGCCAAAAATAATGACTAATTTTTCCAAGTGGATTACTTTTTGAGTTAAGGGAATCTAACATGGCATGAAATTTTTGATCCATGTAGCGAGAAACTGACACAGGATCTGCAGCAATTACTTGACCCGGTAACATCTTGTCTAAGAATGGAGCATTAATTTCACGAACATATTGAATCAAATCATCACATAAATACTCTGCTGGACTTAGAGTAAGAAACCATGTAGCTGGACCATATTCTCTTATCATACACCTAAGATTATTTCTTGGCTTTTTCCAAAATTGTTCTGTGTTTGGGAGACGCTCAAATATAGAGCTTAACTCACTTTCTAACAGACCCTCACTTAATTTGTTTAAATAATTTTTTACAGTATAACTGTCACGTGGATTTGTAACATTTAACATGTGATAAATTCCCGACTTTAATTTTCGAATATTATCATTTTGTAATAAATAAAATATATATTGCTGGTCTAGTCTGAATCGTGGCTTAAGGGAACAGAGTTTTTGCTTTATAAAATCATGATCGCGAACCTGCTTAGCTCGGTCTTGGCACTGTCCATTTATCCCTCGAGGATATAGGTTTGGAAAGCACTGCAAATCGGAAGTTTTTACTCGTGAATCCAATGAATCGTCTTGAATTTTCAACATTTGATAAATGTCTGTAGCTGTTTGATTTATTCGTTTATCGTACAAAGGATATATTGTATATTGTTCGTAGTTTAATTCTGAATGATCTATTTGAGTAAGCATAGCTCTTTTCTTCAAATTCTCTGTTTCATTTTTATCCTCTGCATTTAGATCTGGCTGAAAATTTTTATTTGCATACTCGGTGATAATTTTTTCAATTTTCTTACCAGAAATAAGTGCACCTAGGCTTTCATTATCAGTTTCGTCATCATTGGAACTATGTTGAGTTTTTATAGCAGTTTTATCATTCTGACCACAATCATTGGCGTTCGCTAAAAGAAGGAGTTCATCATTATCATTTTCTAAGTATTTTGATAAACTATGATTAGAGTGTATTATTTCATCTTGTTCAGATTTTGTTTTGCTGTCATTGATATAAGCACTTTTAGAACACTGAAAAGCACCTTGTTTATCTAGACTATAATCCTGTGAAACATCACTGGCAGTTGATGCTGTTTTTCCACTTTTAGAACTTTTAGAACTTTTAGAATATGTAGAACATGTAGAAGACTGGGAATTTTGTTTAGGTACACGTTGACTAGAACTATGTAAAATATCACTGACTGTTAGTGTAGTTTCTACACTGTCGAGAGATTGAGAATTTTGTTTAGGTACACGTTGACTAGAACTATGTAAAATATCACTGACTGTTAATGTAGTTTCTACACTGTCAAGAGATTGAGAATTTTGCTCAGCTACATGTTGGCTAGAGCTTTGTAAAACATCACTGGCAGTTAATGTAGTTTCTCTACTTTCAGAACTTTGAATGAAAGCATTAGCTCCAGCTGGATTTTCGATATTATTTTTTTCAGTACTAGTATTGTTTTCTAATGCTTCTTCATTATTTTCGAAGTTTTCTGAGACATTCGTTTCAACAAAATATTCAACATCCTTTTTTTCTACATGTTGGCTAGAGCTTTGTAAAACATCACTGGCAGTTAATGTAGTTTCTCTACTTTTAGAACTTCGGATGAGAGCATTAGCTTCAGCTGGATTTTCGATATTATTTTTTTCAGTACTAGTATTGTTTTCTAATGCTTCTTCATTATTTTCAAAGTTTTCTGAGACATTCGTTTCAACAAAATATTCAACATCCTTTTTTTCTAAATATTGAATTAACTCTTCAGCAGAGTCTGGCAATACAATGTCTTTATATAATAGATTGTTTAAACGTAACCATTGTAAAGCTTTGAATACTTTTTCTAAATTTACTAAATTTTGCCGAACAATTTTAGCTTTTGTAGGAATACTTCGTACTAGTATATATAGCTCATAGTTTGTATTGATTGGGTCGAATTTTGAAGCTAGCTTTCCCAAAGTTTCTGAAAGTGGTAGAGGTAAATGAAAACACTGCCCCTTAGATATTTGATATCTTGAAGAATGTGGCATATCTTTTTTTTGTACAGTCCCAGCTCTTTGAACTACTTGAAAAGCTTTTGCTTGTTGAATCAACATTACTTTATAGTTTGATAGCTCTCTAATTTCTTCGGGAACATTACCGTCCTGTAAATTGTTTAGTATACATGTTGGAGGAATATCTGATTTTCGGAAATCATGACTTAATTTCAGTAATTTTCTATAATATTCATTTAATCTGTATAAACATCGTAACATTGACCTTATTGATGAGAAATGAGGTGATAAAAGATGCAGAGAGAAGCTGATTGATTTACATGGATATTCACTGCTATAACAGCTAAATGAATGACCTAACTTATCTTCTGAATGCGTAATAAAACATTGTTGTAGAAATTTTGGACAACTTGACAACGTCTGAGTTACTAAAATTTGGAGAAAATTTTTATAGAGATTAAAAAGTTTTTGGTCTTTCAATACTGTGCAAATAGAATCACAGCTCCAAAATTTTACACCTTTTTTATTTGTGTCAATTGGTAATATATTGACTGCTTGACCTTGTGGATTTATAACAAAAGTCTCTGAAAACTTTTTTTGCTTTTTGATTTCCATTATCATTTCATTTTGTTCGTTGTCTTCATGCCCTCTTTTTACTGATATAGCATTTACTTGTTTTGGTTTTTCTGATTCATAATTAAAATTGTATGATCGATCATAAAAATATGGTTCAGAAGATGAGGTATGCTCTGGGTCTCCACATAAATTCTCAATGTCAGAATCATCAATCATATTTTTTAAACGTGAATCTGCCATTTTTATCATTCTTTGAAGAGTTTTAAATTGGACAGAATAATAATTTTTCCTTGCTTGCATACACCACTTGACCATTTTTCCAGCTCTGAGCCTGGCTTCTGTTTCGTTTGTAAGATTGTCGATAGACTCAACCAGAATTTCATATGTAAGATTTTGAATATATATTTCTATTGAAGATTTAAACAGAACATATGTATTATCGTCTTTTGGTAGCTCACTTTTCAAGATTTGAGGCTGTTTCGATACGTTTTTTTTTTTACTTTGAATAGTCGCTGTTTGAGCATTGTTGTCTAAGCGTGTTCGTTTTAAATATGCTGTATGTTCTTTTTTTACTATCTCTTCCAGTGGTAGTGGAAGTGGTGGATCGCTATGCTTAGTCATCGGAAAAGGAGTTATTATCTGGGTTTTGAACATATTGAGCAAATGCTTTCTGAAATTGTCATACTCATATTCAATAGTTTCAGGTTTATGACGAAATTATAAAGAAACTCCAAATGCAATAGCCAGCACACGACAATCATCAGCATTTTGTTGTTGATGAACTCTTGGAAACCACACATTGTTTTGTTCAACTGTATAAAATGGAAATAAACGTTGTAAATACATTTGATAATCATTATGGAGTATATGAATGTTTAATGAATCATAAATATGAATATTTTTACCATCGTAATAACTGCAAACCCAGTGATCAGTCATTGGGCCAGAAGCGCCTCTGCTATGGAGGATTTGTATAGTTTTTGGAATGGCTTGAATTTTATCTAAATTTTGGATATATAAAGTATCTTGCGGTACATAATCAGAACAACCAGATAGCAACTTTCCAAAGAACAGTATGTGGTCTCCGTTTAATCTTTGATTCCCTCCAATTCTGTTTTTAGATTCTTCTGAAATACTTGGAATCTGTATAATCTTTCGTTTACAAATGCGCTTTTGGCCACAATTATATCCTTTAGTATTTAACAAAACGTCACCATTAGTCAGGCATTTTCTTTTAGAAGTTTGGATATTTGGCAGAAAAGTAGGTACTTTGATATTTTTTTTCTCTAAAGTATTCTCGTCATCTCTCAGCTTATTATTAGTTGAACTATGAATATTTGATCGAGGAAAAGGTAAAATATCGCGAAGTTCAAACATTGATAATAAATGGGTACGCATGTCTTGAACTCTATATGGCCTATATGTGGTCATTTCGGGGTTTCCGCCTAATGCAAGAGTTACTGCATTTGCAATAGCAAACACTCCACAATCATTACCGTTAGTTTGTTTCTGTACTCTGTGAAATTCTACAGTTTCTTCATCAAATGCATTGCCATATAACATCCGCAAGCTTTTCAAAATTTGATCATCTAATTGTAAATTGTTGAAGGAATCATAAATATGAATCAAATCACCATCATAATAACTACATATCCAATGACCGCCGATCATTTCATATGCTCTCGGATGAGCAATATCTAAAGCTGCTGAATGTAAAGTTTGAATATGTTTTCTATTAGTCGGTATTTTTACTACGAGATCAGCATGGTGGAAAGCCCAACAGCGTATAAACTCATAATTGAATTTTTCATGCAATAAATTGGCGAAAAAGTCAATTTCCTCATCTCTCAGCTATGAATCAGAACTCAAAACGATTCTACTATCGAATTCGGATTGATCGAAGTCAGACATTTTTTTTCTAGTTGAAAAAATTATATGTATATAAAAAGAATTACAACTCAAATTTTTTAATATATATTTAATTTTATATAATTAAGACGTTTTGAAATATACTCTTGTCAAGGAAATGAATCCTTCTAAAAAGAAAAAAAACTCTTGACAAGGTTAATAAAACTTTCTTGGAACAAGAAGAAAAAAATACTCTTGTCAAGGAAATGAATCCTTCTAAAAAGAGAAAAACTCTTGACAAGGTTAATGAAACTTTCTCGGGAGAAGAAGAAAAAATACTCTTGTCAAGGAAATGAATCCTTCTAAAAAGAGAAAAACTCTTGACAAGGTTAATAAAACTTTCTCGAAAGAAGTAAAAATCCTGAAAAAAAAATATGAAGAATTAACCTGAAATTTATGAAGGAACTTGGAAAATAAGATAAAGATAGGAAGTAGGAAATATGGACAAAAAAAGATAGGTTAGATAAACGTCAAACCGGGAATAACATACACAAACGAATAATTATCAACAAAATTAAATTAAAAAGTTTCTAACATAAAATAATATTTTGGCAGATAGATGTGAATCACTTTAATATATTTAATAAACTATTCTATAAACAATAAAACACATTAAAATTATCACGCGAATGTCAAAACGTTATCCTAAGTGCGACGCGTCAATGTCAATGGCGACACGGAAAAAGGGTGTGGTCTGTCTGACAAACGTCAGGGTTAGGAAAGTATCATACTACTGTATTATACATAAAAATCATACATGTATCATACATCATGGCTTGTACTTAAGGGAGATCATTCATAACACCTTTCAGAAGTCAAATTTTTTTCAATTCATTGAATAAATATTTAAAATCAATTTCCTGATTACTAATATACACACTATAAACACACTAATATACACACATAAACGGGCTGGACCGGGGAATTTAAATAAAATATAAGCGCATGCGCCATAGAACTTAAATTGGAATTTAGTAACATTTAGTGACATTTAGTTTAATTTCAATTAAATAATTACAATCTATTATACAACTTGATTACAATAGGTGTATTCCTTTCATTAAAACTTTTTTTTGGCTTTGCAATTTCGCCCTGCAGTCCAATTCACAGAGCATTACAATTTAGGGCTTTTTTCCTCCACTGGCGGCGCTTGTAAAGCTTTTGTATGTAAAATCTATATAAAAAAAAATTTACAAGCGCCATCAGCGGCAAAAAAAGCCCAAAATTGTAAAAAATATGCCCTGTGAATCGGACTGCTGTAATACTGACTAAAATTTCAAAGCAAAAAGAGCTGTCTCTTGTAGTGGCAGTACTGGCACATGTCATTATTTTTTTTTTCGGTTTCAATTATTAAAAGCATAACCTGAATGGCAGTTAAATGTTTATGTCAAACTGAAATAAATAGAAAATTGACTTGTGGTACTTGTTTGTTATTGTCATAGGTCGTACTAGACATTAGCCTGGGATATTGCATAGAGAATTTTATCACTTTTGTCATTGTTTCTGTTTCTAGCTATTTGTCGGTATTACAGGGCGAAATTGCAAAGCGAAAAAAAATTTTTGATTAAGGAAAAGAATGCACCCAATCATTGTTTTTTTTCGGCCCATTACTTGTCGGCTAACTGTTAATAAACCAATTCCATTGAGTTTCACCCAATAATACCGACAAATGGCTAAAAACAGAAATAATGACGAAATTGATAAAATCCTCTATGTAATTCCCCAGACTTTACGATAATATTTGGAACACACACAATGTGACAATAACAAACAGTAATTTTGTTTCATTCAATTTGATATAAACATTGAATAGTTATTCAGGTTATTTCTCCAATAATTAAAAGCTAAATATAATTAAAAGCTAAATAAAATAATGTCATGTACCAGTGCTGCCACTCCAAGAGACATCTTTTTTCTATAAAATTTTTGTCAGTATTATTTTTTTTTGTTGTTAATTTATATAATAATAGTTTTTATTTTGAATAATATATAATACATATATATAGGAACCAAGTAAATAAATGAATTACAGTAAAAATAATGTAATAATAAAAATATAATAATAAAAATAGACATTAGAAACTATGGCCATCTACCGACTGTCTCTTCAAAAAAGAGGAAGAAAGTTACCTTACCGATCCGGATTATTTTGATCGTTGTCTCTTTCATTCCTCGTTCAACCGTCATGACGTCAAGTTCTGTACAAAACTCGGCATCCGTGAGCTCATCAAGCCACGCCAATTTATTAAAGCATCAGTTGCAAAACGTGGTTAAAAAAAATTTATTTATTCAATTTTATAAAAAAAAAATGGCCATGAACAGACCAGTAAGTAAAACTTTTATTAATTATTTATTTTTATATTTATTTTCATCTTTATATTTATATTTTATTTATTGTAAATTTATATATATATTTTAAAGGGTCCATTCAACGTTGAGGCTTTTGACCGTCAGCGGCAACGAGAACACAAAAGAAGGGCTCGTCGCCACGAAATGATTGTGAACCGTCATGCGGAAGTCCGAGCAGAGCTTCATCTCCTGGAGGATGAAGCCCTTAAAAGAGGGACTCGAGCTTCCAGCTTTACCGGCATTCGAGGCCTTCGACATCAACTTGATCAGAGATGATTTTGAGGTTAACGATGGTCAAGAAGCAGGTCAAGAAGATGATCCATTGGCTCTAGCCAATGATCAACCTCAAAATCATCAAGAAAATGCCGGGGAAGCTGATGAACTGATGGGAGGCTTATGAAATTAATAATTTAGATAAATGAAATAATAATGCATTTTTTTGTCAATTCAGTTTTTATGTTATAAGACTTTTTTTTTTTAAATAATTATTCAAAGTTGACATAATTTAAAGAGGTTAAACATGGGCTCTTATGAGAGGAGGTGTTAGAAAATATCTACGAACTTAACAAAAAAATACTTGTTTTAGTGTCACCTTTCCCAAAAACTGATAGATAATAAAAGAAAAAATAAGGAATTTTTTGATATCCGGGTGAAATGGGCTTATAAGACGAAATCTCACGTAATTAATAAAAATATAAGCTAAAAACACGATTCTTAGCAATTTTATGAGAATCATTGAAGCTCTGGCAACAGCGCATTGGAGTGGGAAAATTTAAACAGCAAACTTAGCATCCATGTTTAGCTTTTACACAGCTAACATACAGGATACACATACATACATTCATGAAATAGATATTAAGATGACGTCAAGACCAGTGTTGCAAACTGCCAAAAAAAGCACTATTGCCGGGGTCATTACGAGAAAATAAAAACTAATTAAAATTGTTTAAATTACAAGAATATGATTTATTATGTAATAACTTAGACGAAATGATAAGATTCTCTAGTAAAAAGTTTTATTAATAAGCCACAAACCACCGAGAAAGATCCATTTTTTTAGTTATTTGGGGTTGGCAACGCAAAAACTATCCATGTAAAAGCATAGGCAGTATATTTGGTACACGTCCCCAAAAATTTTGATAAGTTATACCTTAAAAATTATTAATAATTATGGGGTAGCCACGGTAAACCGGGCCACGATGACAACACCGTAATTTGTACGAGATAGTTTGTTTTTTTTCGTGGGTTACAAAGAAAAGTTTTCGCACGAATATTAAAATTCGAATTTTATAAATACAGAGAAAACACAATAATTTTTACGGGGTACACCGTTTAAAAAAGTGTGCTGGCTTTTATTTTTTTAGGAAAAAATTTCTACTTTTTACGGGGTGGTATGTAAAAAATAAAATGATGTCACGTAACAATAAATTCAACTTTTTTCGATCGCTTTGAAATATGTGACTTTTACGGGGTACACCGTTAAAATAAAAATGCATTTCAGTTATTAAAAAATAAATTTTTTTTATATTTCACGGGATGATTCGTTTCAACGGATATATACAGGATAAAGCGTAAGTCGCGAACAGTAGGTATACTACGAGATTGTACGTAAAATTTTAAATAGTAAATGTTTTTACAGTTTGGGTTTACGACACTTTGTGCCTGAGTTATTAGCGTTTTAAAGAGGTTATGCAGCTATCACTCTTTTTTTTTAAATATAATGAGAATTCTGAAATTTTGTACACAGATAGATCTTTTCATTCTGAATACAACGGTATAATTATTTTCTTATGTTGATCGGTTGAATTTTTTGTAATTAGTTATCGAAAATATTATTTAACATTGGCTCTTATGGAGATTTCAACCATTTTTTTCAGATAGAAAAAATGATGAAAAAGTCTTGAAAAAAATCACACATATACTAGAATAATATACTTAATTGAAAATTCGAACGCAAAATGTAGCTAGATCATAAATTCGCTGAATGAATGCGCAGCTGCAAACTCACACACACAGCACTCACACTAATCATAATAAAATAATCATTTTTAATTTAAAATCACATTCATATTTTTGATCACATTATGTGATTTATTTATTGATCACATTGATAGAATAATCACATAATGTGATCGAAAAAAATAAAAGTGTTTTTAAATTAAAACGTGATCAATAAATGAATCACATAATGTATATAGATGAATATTCTTATTTAAATTATCTGATTTATCTATAATCAAGAATCAATAAAAAATTCATGCCTTTTTTTTCAATTTATATAAAATATAAATTAATAAAATGAACACCCTCATTTTTTACAGTATTTTGAGTCGACTTTTTATAAATAAATTGATCTATAAATTTTATTGACCACGTTACTTTTGTTTATTAATTTATTTTGATGACATAAAACATGTGTTTTTATTTATGTATTTAATTTTTCACACACATGTTCAATTTTTTTTTTTTTTTTTTCGGCATCGTTTTGCTATAAACAAGAAAATAAAAATAAATTGTATATTTTGTATTTTAATTAGAGCATTATCTTACCTCCGTAGTCATGTTTGTATTTCTTTGGTTTGCTTACAAGCTCCACTGAACTTTCTGATGTCATTTTTTCGGCATTCGATTCCTCTTCCATTTGTCTGTACCGTGCTTTCATGATTTCTTCTTGCATTTCTTCACTCATTACTTGATATAAAAAGTTTTCAACATTAATTCTGTAAATGAACCAATTTAACAACAAATGGTTATTATGTACATTTTTTAAAAAGTAGTTTTGATTAAAAAATTACAATCTAATAATTACTTATTAATATTTCTATCCAGCCTTTTGGCAGATTATTTGCTATACATAAAACATGATACTCACTCATTATTTTTCAATTGCCTTTGAGCTTTTTCAATCAGCTCATTTCTTTCATCAATATCTGGTTGATTGATTCGTTTATGAAATCGTATTGGTTGGTATATTTGAACAGCTTCAGTGGTAATTATATTGTGCATATTAACTATAATATAAAAATTGTAAAATTAGTATAAGAAGAATAATATGTTTATAAATTTTCAATAATTAGTATTTACAAAACAAATTGATTATTGAACCTACAAAGAAAATTTCTTAATGCAGGATGTAGGCCACCTATTCTTTCAACAAGTGACCTATTAAATGCTTCGGACTTATTATTTTTCCGAATTATGCTCGCGAAACTTGATAGTAAATGTGCTTTTTCGAACCATTCGTTAATTATATAGCTTTTGAATATTTGTAGATCAGGCCACTTTTGGACATGATGTTCAATTAATTTAGCAAGGACCTGAAAGCTTTCTTTTATTTACAGTAAGTAATGGAATGTTCCGACTAATATATAAAATTTCACGTGGTGCTTTTTTACGTGGCTTATGGTCTTTTTTTTCTTCATTTTTCGTTTTTTCTTTTCCTTCTTTTGTATTTTTATCTGCTTCTTTCGTGTTTTCCTCTTCATTTTTTGTGTTTTCTTGTTTTTTATTATTTCCTTCGGCCTCTTCCGTATTTTCCTCTTCTTCTTTTGAATTTTCTTTTTTTTTTTTTCTTTTTTTTGTTTTTTCTTCATTTAAAACCAAATTCAAGCTGTCCCAATGTTCTGTTATTGCCTGATAAAGAAAATTTATTACGGAGGCTAGGAGCCGAAAGGCTCAGCCGCAGTATTGGATTTATCCCCCAAAAAAAAAAAACGTTCATAACTTCTAAACTAATTGTCGTAAAGACTTCGGATTTGGCTCAAACGAAGCGGCTCTGGAAATTCTATCGCCCCTAATAAAAAAAATGATCATACAGTTGCTGAAGCAACTGTGCCTTCCCTGCGGGGGGAATTTTAATTTCTTCTTTAATATATATTAAAATTCGTGACTACAAATTTATTTCATTAATGAATAGAATTCTCTATCGTTACAATGATTATTGTTACAACTAAAATTTATTTAATTTTCATTCATTTTGCTTGTTCCTTCTAATGGGTCATCTCTATGTCCAGAATCGCTTTCTTCCAACCTTATAAACTCTCCGTTTTTATTTATTTTGTTGTACTATGATTTTAGCCTGTCAATGTTAAATATTTATTACAAAATTGTCGAGTTCGATTGTATTTATTTTATTTACTTTTTTCTCTCGGTTGAATCAGGATTTAACGTTTTAGTTGTTGCTGAAGTCGTCGTTATATTTTTAATTTTTTTATATTTATTTATTTTCAATTCCTTTAATGCTATCACATCACCCTTTTTTCCCTAGAAATTTTCTGCCTCTTCATTCAATAAATTTAGTTCAATCTAAAATATATTTCCTTTGGTAAATTTATTATCTTTGTTTAGTTTAATCAAACTTTTTTTCATTTAAATTTTATTTTACTTCATAATCACTGTCGTCTGCTAATGTTATTGTTCTTTATTTTAATAACCGTCCTGACATTGCATATATAAATTCCACTTTATTTATTGCTATTATGATTGCGATGATATCTAAATAATGTCATTATTATTCGCTAAAATTATTTTGCCTGCAAATGAATTAATTGGTAGATGTACAATTTCTTGTATTTTTTTAATCTCGAAATTAATTTTTGGTAATTTTCATTTTTCTTATCGTCATCGAATTTTATATTAGCTTCTACTGGTATGATTATTTCTTTATTATTTATTGATGGGTATTGTTCATTAATTTTTCTCACTAATCCTCCAGTGATCGTATATATTTTGTTTAACTTGAATATTTAATAATTTATCATGTTAATAATTTTTTTAAAATCTTTTTGTTGAGAAATCTTGTTGTTAAATATGATTTTTCCATGATATTTTGCTATACTTTTCTTTTTTGTTTACTCATATTTTCCTAATATTTTCCTATAATTATCGTATTTTTCTTTATATTCAGTGATTTTTCTATATTTTCGTTTATTCGTTTATATATTCTTTATTTTTCTATATTTTTCTTCATTTTCCATATTCATCTTGTTTAGATTAATTAAGGGACTTAGAAATTTTTTAAGGGGGGGGGGGCGTAATTGATATGTTCCCTTATTTATCGTTTTTTTTTTTATATTCAGTCACTTTTCTATATTTTCCTTTATATTTACCGATTTTTCTTTGATATTTTCCTATATTCTCCTTTATATTTACTGATATTTTCCCATATTTAGCTTTTTTTTCTTTAAATTCAGTGACTTTTCTATATTTTTCTTTATATTTTCTATATATATTGTATTGGTTAAGATTAAGGGACTTAGAAAATTTTTTGGGGGGGTGTCTACCATGGTTGAGATTTAAGGACTTAGGAAATTTTTTAGGGGGGGTGTCTACCATGGTTGGGGGGGGTCCAGAAGAAAAGCGAAAACAATAGGAAATCAAAATTCCCTAAAAAAACATTATCTATTCAGCCATTTTTTTTTTTTCCCAAAAAACGAAAAAAAAAAAAATTGTGTTTTTTTTTTTTTTTTTTTGCACGAAAAATACTATTCGTACGATAAAAATTTATTTGAATAAGTTATAGAATTTTGAAAAACGATTATTTTAAGCCTAATATGAAACCTCTGCGACTACTCTATTTTGAGTTATAGCTTGTGCCGTTTTCATTTTTTAGGCAAACGATAACTCATGATGAAATGGTGTTAGAGACTTCATATTAAGCTTAAAACATGCGTATTCAAAAATTCTATCGCCTCTCCGAAAAAAATTTGATCTATGAATCATATTTTTCATAAAAATTAAAAAAAAACCGTTTTTTTTTTTTTTTAAATTTAGTTTTTTTAAAAAAAAAAAAAAGTGACTGAACAGATAATGCTCTTTCTCATGAAGGGCGATAGAGTTTCAGAAGACGCGTTGTTTGAGCTTAATACGAAGTCTCTACTACAATTTTATCAAAAGTAATTGCATTCCTAGTTTTCGAGTAATTTCTGAAAAACGCTCTAACTTTCGACAAAATCGTCCTAGATACTTTGTATAAGACTTAAAAAGCATGTGTGGTAAAATCCTACAACTGTTAGTCGAAACTTTTTTCAAAAAAAATTATAGTTTTCATAAAATAGTAAAAAATAGAATTTTTGAAATATTTTTGTCTCTTTTGTTTCAAAAATAGAAAAAAATTGACTATTGGAATCAGGATAAACTCCTTAAGGGGCGATAGAGTTTCAAAAACCACGTTTTTTGAGCTCAATATGAAGTCATTCTGTTGATTCTAACAGAAGTTATAGCTTGCCTTAACTTGAACGAAAGAAAAAAATTTTTTGAAATCTGAGAAAAAAGTTTCCCTAGATCCAGAAAGAGTTCACTTGATTTAAGTATTTTCACTTAATTCTAAAAACCGTTCTTGAATTAAGGGAAAAAACATTCGAGAGTAATGAATGTAAACTTGAATGAGAAAGACATTGAAAAAGAGTGAATTTCACTTGGATTTAATGATAAAAATTTAAAATGAAAAAAAAAATTTCATGTACGAAGTATTAGTGAACTTGGCTACCAACCTACTTCATTTAAAAAAACTACAAATCTTTTCAGGAAAAAACATGTAGAAAAGGAAAAAAACTTAATTTGACCGGAAAACAAACATTATAAATAACAAAAATGAAATACTTTGAATGCTAATAAAAATACGGAAATGAAGAGCATAAGAACTCGACATGAAGCTTATTCCACTTGAATCAAGTGGAATATCTTTGGTGATCGAATAATATTCACTAGCTCCGTGAAAAAAAAAAAAAATAAATAAACTGAAATATTTTTACTTTTAATTTGAATGTGTATAAACTATTGAACAACTTTTCAATAAAAAAAATATATAATTAAATATTTATTGAATGCATTTGAATAAATAAATACAACTATTCCATGATATAAAATTTATTCGCAATGAAAAGATAAAGGATTCGGAAGCAATGACAAATTACTAAAATCAAGTGTAAAAAAAATCGACGCAAGGCCTGGTTCCCTTGGATCTAGTGAAAAATATTTAATAGTTGAATAATTTTTACTGACCACGTGAAGGAAACAAAAAAATCTAGACAGAAAGATATCAACTTTTTATTTAAATAATTCTGAATTTATCAAGGTTTTTTTCAAACAAAAAATAATCCATACGAATATTTATTTTTTCCGTTTGAATAAATAAATCCGATATTTCCATGTGGGATGATTTTACTTCGATAAAAAAAACATCAACTTTGGTGCAGAACGATACGATTAATATTGAGCGTCAAAAAAATCGTCGTGATCTCTTATTCCCTTGAATCTAGTGTAAAATATTTAATAGTTAAATAATTTTTACCGACCACGTGAAGGAAACAAAAAAATCAAGACAGAAAGATATCAACTTTTTATTTTAATAATTATAAATTTATCAAGGTTCTTTTCAAATAAAAAGTTAACAGTATAAATATTCATTTATTACATTTAAATGAATAAATCCGATATTTCCATGTAGGATGATTTTACTTCGATAAAAAAATCATCAACTTTGGTGCAGAACGATACAATTAATATTGAGCGTCATAAAAATCGTCGTGATCTCTTATTCCCTTGAATCTAGTGTGAAATATTTAATAGTTGAATAATTTTTACTGACTGCGTAAAGGAAACAAAAAAATGTAGATGAAAATATTTTATTTTTTTATTTCAATAATGATAAATTTATCAAGGTTCTTTTTAAATAAAAAATTAACAGTATAAATATTTATTTGTTACATTCGAATGAATAAATCCGAAAATTCCACGTAAGATAAACTTATTTCGATAAAAAAAAATTATTAACTCTCCCAGGTAGAAATTCAGTTTCGACTCGATCGAGGCTCATTTCCGGAAGCGAGCTCTATTCGATGTCGGAATGTTACGCTACTCGACGTCGAAACGAAACTAAAACGAGGCTAAAAAAAAAAGTTATAAAAAAACTTAAAAATACTATTATTTAATTGTTTTATATAGCTTTATTGTAAATTATAGAAAAACGAATAATTATTGATTATAAAACAACATAATTAATAAATTTTAAGGTATTTTTCTATTCAGTCTCGGCGTAAACGGTTTTTAGCCTCGATTCGACGTCGAAACAAGATTAAAACGAGGCTAAAGGTGGAGCCACAAACATGCGCTAATTCATACTGCGCGTCTTATATTTCTCAATTTTTTAACTTATTTATAAAATCGATTTCAATTGTTAATGAATTATAATACCAAGGAAAAGCAGTACTTAAAAGAATAAAGTTGCTTATCTTATAATTGATTTGCTACATGAATGTAGCTAAGGAAAAAATGTCCAAGAAAAAGCAGTAGCTAAGGAAAAGATGTAGCTAAGAAAAAGATGTAGCCAGAAAAATTATGCGGCAACATTTATTTTTATAAATAAATAAATAAAATAAATAAAACTGTCCAAGGAACAGCAGTAGCTAAGGAAAAGATGTAGCTAAGGAATTAATGTGACTCAGAAATTATTTCCTTGAAACATAATTCTTTGGCAACCTCAATTCCTTAGCTACATCTTTTCCTTAGCTACTGCTTTTTCTTGGACATTTGTATTTTTGAAAAATAAATTTACATGTATTTTATTTATAAAATAAATAAAAAATGTCCAAGGAAAAGCAGTAGCTAAGGAAAAGATGTAGCTAAGGAATTAATGTGACTAAGGAATTATTTCCTTGAAACATAATTCTTTGGCAACCTCAATTCCTTAGCTACATCTTTTCCTTAGCTACTGCTTTTTCTTGGACATTTGTATTTTTGAAAAATAAATTTACATGTATTTTATTTATAAAATAAATAAAAAATGTCCAAGGAAAAGCAGTAGCTAAGGAAAAGATGTAGCTAAGGAATTATTTCCTCGAAACATAATTCTTTGGCAACCTCAATTCCTTAGCTACATCTTTTCCTTAGCTACTGCTTTTTCTTGGACATTTGTATTTTTGAAAAATAAATTTACATGTATTTTATTTATAAAATTATTTATAAAAGTAATTCAGAACTCGCTTGCGATGGTCTTTTTTGTTTGCCTGATTAATTCGATACTTCTATCGATAAAACTTTTAATTGCTGTGACTTGTATGCTTACAGTCGATTTCTTTCGCTGATATGCGACGATCTTTTTTTAGGTCTGATCGATTCAACGCTCCTGTCGATGATCATGATAAATTTCATGTCCACGTCTTGTACGCTGACTATCGATTTTTTGTTGATTCGATAGAAATTCCCTATCAAAAATTCATAATATTTGAATAGCTTTTTTCAATAATAAATGCGATAAGAATGGAATTTTTTTTTTACGTTCAAGTGAATATTTTTCAGGTTTTAAGGATGAATTTCTGAATCCCAAAAAAAATTTTTACATTTATTAAAAAAATTTGCTGAAATCACATTAAAAATTTTTACGGAGGCTAGGAGCCATAGGCTCAGCCGCAGTATTGGATTTATCAACGAAAAAAAAAAAAAAAAAGTCTATAACTTTTGAACCACTAAACTTAGAAAGTTCGTTCGTAGCTCACAAGAAGCGCCTCGAAAAACTCTTCAAAAACCATCATAAAATTTTTCCCTGTGACTAAAAGTTTTAGAAAAAAAAATGGAAAAATCGATTTTTGGAAAATGTTTGTTCTTTGTTCTAAATTAAATGCCATCTAAACTATGAATCTGAGAGCATAAATTACGAGGGTCGATATGATCTTTAGATATTTCTCTATCATGTTTTATTTCTTAAAAATGGATAAGCATTCAAATAAAAAAAAGACAGACGTTTATACAAAAATTTTTTCAATGGTGCAAAAAATTAGGCAAGCAATAACTTATAAAAAAAATCAAGATAGAGACTTCGTTTTAGGCTCAAAAAATGCGTCTACAAAAACTCTAGAGCCCGCATTATGGACTTTTTTCGCCATGAGCGATAGTTTTCGAACCAAAAAAAAAAAACCTTGAAATTAAAAAAAAAAAAAAGACATAGTTTTCTAAGTTTTGAAAAAAACCAGAAACTTAGAAAAAACAACGAAGTTCCCCCGCCGGGAATCGAACCCGGGTCTTTTGCTTTCCGGGCAAATGCCTTGACCACTAGACATTTTTTTTTTTTTCTCAAAAAGTATGCAACATAGAGCAGAAGTCTTTTGAAAAGCACTAGATCTTTCGAAGGAGCTACTTTTGAGCCTAATACAAAGTCTCTATGATGATAATAACTCCAAATATGGTGGTTCGAAAAAAAAACAAAAAACGGCGCTAACAATAGCTCGTAAAAAAATCGAAATAGAGACTTCGTTTTAGGTTCAAAAAATGCGTTCTTGAAAACTCTATCGCCCGGATCATGGACTTTTTCTGCTCCGAACAATAGTTTTTGAACCAAAAAAAAAAAAACCTTAAAATTTAAAAAAAAAAAAAAGACATTTTTTTTTTTTTCTTAAAAAGTATGCATCATAGAACCAAAATTTTTAAAAAAGCACTAGATCTTTTGATGACGCTTCTTTTAAGCCTAATACGAAGTCTCCATGTTGATAATAACTTCAAATATGGCGGTCCGAAAAAATGACAAAATGGCGCCATCAATAACTCGTAAAAAAATTAAGCTAAAGACTTCGTTTTAGGCTTAAAAAATGCGTTTTTGCAAACTCTATCGCCCGCAACATGGACTTTTCCTACTCTGAACAATAGTTTTTGTAGCAGAAAATAAAAACCTTGAAATTAGAAAAAAAAAAAGATATATAAAAGATATATAATAAAAGATATATATACGACCAATGGCTGAAAAAAATATGTGACTGACCTGTTAATTTCTTTGGCTACATTAATTGCTCAGAAATTAACAGGTAAAATACACCGATTCCTTAGCCATTCGCCAGTAGTAATAACTTTCAATTGAGCCTAATACAATGTCTTTATCTTCAGTATCCTGAAAGTTATAGCATTTTCAATCAATTTTGAAAAATTACGCAATAAATAACTCAACATAGAATTGGATTAAAAACTTCGTAATCGGCTCTTATTTTGCGTCTCAAAAAACTCTATCGCTAAACTTATCAATAAACATAAAAATTTATTTTTGAATAATTTTATAAAATCTTATTTAAAAACCATAATTTTATTATATCTGAAAAATTAAGATAACCATGGCCCTAGCCGGAGTATTGAAAATTTTTAATTTTCAACGGGTAACGCGGCAACACGCCCCAACAAACGTTACCAGGTCTTTTTTTTATTACAAATTGTTTTATTACATGTATTAATTAAATTTTTAACAAATAAAAAATTTTATATATATATTGTATTTTTTTTATATATATTTACTTGAGAATAATGGAACCAAGAAGACTAGAGACCAGGAGAGTAAACTTCGGTGGTGGGGGTAGCTTTTGATGGGACCATATACGTCGGGATTCAGCTAGAGCCACTTTACCTTACCAAACAGAAATTCGGCTAATTGATCGGTCTTTTCCGGGCTTTCCGAACTTGAAATAATCAAATATGTGGATTTTGTAGTAGTGTGTCTGTCAAAATAATACAACATAACTCAACGACAACTGACAGTCTCAATCAACAATTCTTCTCTCGTGGTTTAGTTGATTATTTATTAATTAAATATTACAAAAAAAAACTCGGGGGGAAGGCTTGTTACATCAGGAAATACTATAATTTATACCAAAATCCAAAGCGATTTTACTCTTCTTAGCTGTGTTGTTTGCCCTGATTTGAAAGTAAAAATAACTCATGGTAGAAAGTTTATTGATTGGATAAAATTTAGACCTTTGAAATCAACAAGTGATGTTCAGAAAATTATAAATATTCTTGATAAAATATCACTATGTTAAGATACAAATATGAGCTTTATGATTACATATTATTCGATACCTTTCAATTGTAAATAATACGTCAAATGAAATTTCACAAATTCAATTGTATATTAATTTAATTTTTAAATACACACAAATGTATGACATTTGCTTATAATTTTGAAATATAAAATATTTGATTTCAATTAATAATATTAAATTAATAGCAAAGTGAGCTTTAATTATTTACTACTTCTTTACTGTTTTTTTTTTTTTTTTGATGATATTTAGAACTTTACATACACCACTTCAAATTGTAAACACACATATTATTCATATTATTATTTCAAGTTCGGAAAGCCCGGAAAAGACCGATCAATTAGCCGAATTTTTGTCTGGTAAGGTAAAGTGGCTCTAGCTGGATCCCGACGTATATGGTCCCACCCCCACCACCGAAGTTTACTCTCCTGGTCTCTAGTCGTCTTGAATGGAACCAACATCCTTGTATTTTGACCTGAGGGAATTTATAATAGAATGCAAGAATAGCGGCCTGCTCAAAGTCAGTATAAATAGTTTCCAAGCTTTTTTCTAAGCCGGGAGCTTTTTGCTTTAAATAATTCAAAATTGAACAATAAGTCCCCTGGTTGGAGTTAGTGCACCATGCAAATGCCACCAAAATAGTCTGGAAGAATAATGTACAAAACATTTTCTAAATTAAAGACTCAATTAAATAATTAATTGTATGAATTTTACACTTGTATAATTTGTATATTTTAGACATAAAAAACCAAAAAGTACAGGCAATATATACCTTTCCTGATCCATGGTCATCCATTAAAATGTTCCACACTTGCATGGATTCTGGATGTGTAGGTACTATCTAAAATATTAATAAATTTACATTTTATTTACTAAATATAAACTGAAAAAATCCAGAAACTTAGAAAAAATAACAAAGTTCCCCCGCCGGGAATCGAACCTGGGTCTTTTGCTTACCGGGCAAAGGCCTTGACCACAAGACCACAGGGCTTCTTATTTTTTCTAAGTTTCATCGAGTTAACTCCGACGTTCTTTTATTCGTCAATTCATTTTTTGAAAAAAAAACCAGAAACTTAGAAAAAATAACGAAGTTCCCCCGCCGGGAATCGAACCAGGGCCTTTTGCTTACCGGGCAAACGCCTTGACCACTAGACCACAGGGCTTCTTATTTTTTCTAAGTTTCATCGAGTTAACTCCGACGTCCTTCTATTCGTCAATTCATTTTTTGAAAAAAACCAGAAACCAAACCAAAAACCAGAAATTTTATAGTATTCAAATATATATATAGTTCTGAAATATCGTAACCGGATTACTTATTAGACAACCCAATATTGCCCTATAAAATAACCCTGCTAGATATGTAATTAAAGTAACCCTGTTTTTCCTGCTTATTTAAGAAAACATTAGAAGGATAGGGAGATAAATTTGCGTAATGTAAGCAGAGGTAAAAAGGAACCTGAAAAATACGCGAAAATATAAGACAATCATACAATAAAAATATTTTTAAACAACGCTTGCAATTTAAGAAAAATCGGAGCACAATTTATTTCAGCATGATACAAGTCACCCTTACATGAAAAATGCGATACAAACAACACTAAATTAATTAATCCACTTATAAATATTCGCGCGTCGCTTGAAAAGAGAGAATCTAAAACCATGCAGTCGTGGTGGTGTCAGAGAATAAAAATTATTTAAATGCAAACGACCCGTCAAATAATTAGATACGAAGCCCGAAATATACACGACGGGATTGAGAAGCAATCCAGTCGATTCATTAGATAAATCACTGACTCTACATCGACGCTACGATGACGCGTGGCTTTTACAAAATTTTAACTACACAATTGTGATAAATTCGCGAAACAAACACTGGTTTAAATTTATTTAAAAGGTACTTACATTGGTTGGATCGAGAGGCACGGTAGTGCCTCGTGTCAAGTGTGAGAAAAAAAATAATAATACCGAAAAAAAAAAAAAAAATGAAAGCGCATATGTAAACACTACCGAGCCTAATATACATCAAATAGAGGTAACCTCATCCCTCACTAATTTTTAAAAATTTATTTAAAATATGATAATGACGATAAAAATAAATGATTTTTATAATTTAAAATTCTATTGTATCAAGCTTTGCTATAAAAAAAAAACCAAATTATTTAATCGTTTATTTTATTTTTAATAATTAAATGAATTTTTCGACTGTGCGTTTTTACGTTTAAGGACAGAAATTTTTTATCTCTCTCATACTTTCTTATTACTCGCTATATCTCTCTCTTTACTTTTCTATATTTTATTATTATCAAGAGATTCTTTTGTTTTTTTGGAAATAACTTTTTGTGAAGTACGTATCGATCAACTCAAAACAAATGTGTAAATGTGTCAAAGTTACAAAATGATAATTTTCAATTCGATATGACCAAATAACTTCACAAAAAGATGTGATATCACAACAAAGAAAAAAAACAAAGCTTTTTCTACAAAAAAGAGTCAAGTGTTCGAAATTGTCACTATAATTGTAAGTATATTAATGTAGATATGACACTAATAATTCAAGAAAGAAATACATATTTTTAACGCATGTAATTAAGTCTGAACTATTGAAAAAAAAAAAAAAATTTAAACTTGACCCCACCTGGTTTTTCCCAAATAAGATTTCAGTATTTAAGACATATATTTTACATCAGGTGGGGTCAAGTTTAAAATTTTTTCCCAATTCAGACTTAATTATGCACGTTAATTTTTCTTGATAATACCAATGATACTATTCAATTTTGACACTAACTCTTTGTAGAAAAAGGTTTTTTGTTGTGATATATTTTAATTTAGAAATCTGGTGACAGCGTGTACCTTGGGTTGACCTTGAATTTGGCTCGTATGTGACAGGTTGGCTTGGTTGTTTTATCGCCAATAATAAAATAATGATGCAAATGTGGCGTTCTTAGCCAAACCACGGGGTTTGCGGCCTGACCCTCGGCGATTTCGCTCATTTTTTGATATGTTGTAGATTTTGGCCTAAAAAAAAACCCGTATTTTTTTTTTTTTTTTTTCTTCAATTTTTGGGGGCGCCACCGTCAAATTTCATGATATCTCAAAAAGCGCCATTTTTTTTTTGCTAAATTTTTTATCACAGATTCGAGGACGCAAAACAAGTATTTTGAGCCCTTCACTAGAGTGGGCACTCAATGGGAAGTATTTTTTTTTGATTTTTAAAATTTCAATTTTTGAAAAAAAAAATTTTTTTTTCGTAATTTTATTTTTTTTTTAGATGTAGAACGAAAAAGAAAACGAAATTTACTCTTATGAAATTTTCAATTTCTATTTAGTTTTTGAGAAAAACCATATAGTTTGTTTTTTTACTCTCGATTTGTTGTGGTTTTTCTCAAAAACTAAAAAGAAATTGGAAATTTCATAAGAGTAAATTTCGTTTTCTTTTTTTTTTTTACATCTAAAAAAAAAATAAAATTAAGAAAAAAAACTTTTTTTTTTCAAAAATTGAAATTTCAAAAATCGAAAAAAAATACTTCCCATTGAGTGCCCAGTCTAATGAAGGGCTTAAAATACTTGTTTTGCGTCCTCAAATCTGTGATGAAAAATCCATCAAAAAAAAAATGGTACTATTTTAGATATCTTGAAATTCGATGGTGGCGCCCTCAAAAATCGAAGAAAAAAAAAAAAAAATACGGGTTTTTTTTAAGGCCAAAATCTACAACATATCAAAAAATGAGCGAAATCGCAGAGGGTCAGGCCGCAAACCCCGTGACTTGGCTAAGAATGCCACATATATATTTATATATATGGACGTGGTACAATATTATTATACAACTTAGTTGTATGATGTCGAAAGTTGAACTATCTCAAATCACAGACACATAGCACTGATTCTACAGTAAAATTACAATAAAAATATTACTTTCCCTAGCAGATGGCTCGACTCTCCAATGTAGCACTCAGTCGACAGCAGTAGAGTACCTAATAGAGTTCTGGATCAGAGGGTGGTCGAAAAAGGTTAGATCGGCGAGGGTACAGGGGACTGCAACTCGGTCGGTAAAACAGAGATGGTAAAGAAATTTGTCATTTAAATTCCCAGTTGTTGATAATGCAGAGATGGTAAAGAAATTTGTCATTTGATGGTGTGAAATCCTAATTGTCATGTGTCGGTAATACAGATTTGGAAAAATTTTCTTATTTTAACGTGCGATTTCTCATGCCTCATGTCTCATGTCTTATGTCCCATATATTATTTTATGGTTTGAATTCCCAATCTCCATGTGTCGGTAATACAGACTTGACCGGAAAAATCAAATTTTGTTATTTTAACATGCGATTTATCGTGTCCCATCCCCAGCAGAATCGCCAAGTTTATGAAAAATAATGATTATTTTACAAAAATCGAGAAAGCAGCGATCGATGGATGCTTGGATCTTCTTTTTTCGGGAGGAAAATACAACAAATGTGAGTTCATTTTCTCATAAAACGAGAAAAATTAGAGAAAGTTTGTGAGCTCTTCTTCAAATGTAATTATTATTATCTAGACAGAAAAAATGATTATAATATAAAACTGATAAACACCAAGACTAAGCGACTTTCAAAAAATTGTAAATTATTGACAGATTTGACAAAAGATGTTTACTATGCTGTAACAAAAATTCAAAGTTACTGTGGAAAAAAGTCTGGTGCAAGACTATCAGTCGAAATAAATAATAAATATACTGTTTTCTTACCGAAAAATAATGCTGAATATTATTTTTCCTATTATAAAAAGGACACTTGACCGCTTTTTATTCGTAATATGATTGGTCGAAATTTTTTATTCGTAATATGATTGGTCGAAAGTTTTTAGCATTTGTTTATAACTAATATTTTATCGTTTTCTCTCTCACACTAACACGTTACTACGTGTTATGTGGTTGCTACGTGTTGTTGTGTGGTTGCTATGTTTGTTTTTTTTTCAAGCGGTTGGCAGTCATACTTATTCACAGTTGTGTCGTTGTCGTTGAAGAGAAGTAAAATATTAATTAAAACATTGATCAGAATATATTTATTTAACTTTTAGTTTATTACTTAAATATTAATATCATTTAAATATTAATATATATTAATATATTGATTATTTAAAGATTTTTTCCAAAACGTTTGGTTGCTACGTGGTTACTACGTCTTATTAATCATAAAAAGTGTGTGATTTATCATCAAAAAATATATTTTAAATAATAAAAATTTAAATATTATATAAAAAAAAATTAGTATGACGTGATATTATAATATGATATTATTAATATCTATAAAGTGAAAATATTAGAAGTGAATAATAGATAATAAAAGTTTATTTAACAAATAAAAAAAACGTTGTAGATTGTGTGTGTTGGTGTGTGTGATACTTGACATTTTTGTGGGTCGTTTACATAGACCATACCTGTAAATGTGACATAAGTTATCACAAATTTTAACGGCAATCGACATGCATTGGCCAATTTTGTAAATATTAATCCTATTATAAATAATAAAACAGAAAAAAAAGTGTCGTAAATATATTCATTTTTTTTTTTTTTTTTTTTAATAAAATAACTACATAATAAAACAACTTTGGTTGCTACGTGGTTACTACGTATTTTTATCATATAAAAATGCGTGATTTATCATCAAAAAATATATTTAAATAATATAAAAAAAAATCAGTATGACGTAATATTATAATATTTATAAAATAAAAATATTAGAAGTGAATAATAGATAATAAAAATTACTATTTTTTTTTAAAATGAAAAAACGTGGTAGACTGTGTGTGTAGTGACATTTTTGTGGGTACGTTTACAAAGACTACGCGTGAATGCAGCATAAGCTATCACAAACTTTCGCTCCTTTCGCTGCATGTATCGGTTGATTTTGGAAATATTAAATCCTATTATAAATGATATAAATGATGAAATAGAAAAAATAAATGTCGTAAATATATTCTTTTTTTTTTTTTTTTTCAATAAAAAAAATTAGAATTTGGTTGCTACGTGGTTACTATGTATAATAAAATAAATAAATAAAAGTGTGTGTGTCTCAATATTTTTTTTTATATAATAATAATAAAAGTGAATCAGTGTACGAATTTTTTAATCGTTTATTTAATGAATTATAAATTAATTAAAAATACTGATGATTTCGTGGTTTATCTTTAAAATATTTAATAAAAATATACTTTTTGGAAATTCTTGGAGGTAATTTATCAACATCTAACCCAAAATTCCGTAATCCAAAAGACAATATTCATATTTTAGAATTTAATTATCAAGATTCAAGTAAGATGATTACACATGGTCTTTTTGTTCAACCAGAAATAACGCATATTGATTATCAAAATGTTGAACTGGAAAATTTGTTAAAAACAAAAATTGAATATATTGGTAATAATATATGAATTTTAATTATTTTTAGATTGAAAAAATATATTTTATTGATCCCTTTTATTTATTCTTTTTTTTTCAGAAGTTAAAGCTTATTTAAAATCAATGTTATTAATGGAAGAAGGAGAGAAGTCTCATGGCTTAGGAAAAATTGTTGATCACAAAGAAAACTACGTGTTGGTTAAAATTGTCAATTATCCAAAAGAAGATGAACGTTTAAAAATTGGTGTTGCTGTTAAAATGCGTGGAGTCATTTACGATGATCGTAGGCATTCACTTTTGTATACTATTTTCTCTTAATTTATTATTGTTTGTAAAAATTTTAATTTTTATATTTTCAGAAATACCAATTTTTCAGGTAAAAGATATGGACGACGTGGATGTGTTAGAAGAAAAAACGTTGCCAATTTCACAAGTCAGAAAAAGTTTTCAACGTTTATCTGCTGTTGTTAAACGTCAAAAAATTGATAATGAAAATGATGATATTTAAATTAATAATATATTTGTACTCAATTAATTACATATAATAAATTATTGAAAAAAATTCGAGATAATTGATAATCAAAATATTGATTATTGATAATTAAAAAAATATGTAAATATATATATATTATTTATAAATATCAATTATATATACTCTATGTATTGAAATAAAATAAAAATATAGAAATAAAAATTATTATTCTTTGTATTGAATAAAATGACATTTAAATAATAAAGTCTGCTAAAATTAGTCTACCATTATGTTTTCTTTGAGATTCTTCAAATTATTTTTTGGTAAAAAATATAATAAATAATTTTTTTAACCTCATCTTTTGTATATAATTTATTTAATTAATTTTTTTCTAATAAAAAAATGAGCATCACAATTTTTCATTAGTTACAAATAAATCAAAAAATAAAAAAAGTGTGTTTAAAAATATTGAAGCTTTTGATCTATCTCTTACTCGAGATACATAAAAAATTTAAAAGCTTTCACAAAGTATTTATACTGTGTTGTGTCATAAAAATATAAAAAAGCAGTGTGTATCAAAATATTGAAGCTTTTAATTTATCTCTCTCTCGAGATAGATTCAAAATTCAAAAATTTGAAGAAAAACATTTAAATTGTGTTGTGTTGCCGTCAGAAGTACAACAACTAAACTAAGCTCTGATCATCAAGATTATAAAAAGGACATTGTTCTTTCTCTAAGTTTGCATGACATACGCATGCGCGTGATCATGCGCATTAAAGTGAAAAAAAATAAATACACTAAAGAAAGCACCTAATGGCTGCTTTCGTTCATGAACTTAATGTTCAGAACATTGATGTGATCTCCATCAGCGCACGCGTAGGCGCAGATGCGCAGAATTATTTATTTTTTTATAAATGGCTGTGCATTGGCGCCGGCAACCACTGGCATTGCATATATTTTTAGGTTAGTACTTAGTACACAATTGTCAAGAAAAATATAAATATAATACCGGCGCCAATACACAGCCATTTTAATAATTCACATCAATGTTCTGAACATTCATATATGTAATACTACTATATTGCTAACATCCTATCTTCCCAATAAGTGGAGCTTTTCTGGAGGCAAGAGCGTCGACGATATGTCCTTCTCTTTTCAGAGCAGTAAAAAATGAGAAAGAGTAGGGAGCGTAGGGAGGGTTCGGATTAACTCGACAACTCACCAATACTATTTTTACTTTCTCACGTATATTAAATAAATAAAATAAAATATTTTAAAATAATTGAAATAACTAAATGAAAAAAAAAAAAAATGAATGAAAAAAATTATTTTACTTTATTCAATATTTATTATTCAAATAATATAATTATTCGTACATTTAAATATATTTGTATACATATGTATACAATATACATATACATATGTATACATTGTGTTGGTGAGTTGTCGAGTTAATCCGAACCCTCCCTACGCTCCCTACTCTTTCTCATTTTTTACTGTTCTGAAAAAAGAAGGAAATATCGTCGACGCTCTTGCCTTTAGAGACACAAAGCGGCCATATTAGCAATATAGTAGTATTACATATATGTGAACATTAAGTTCATGAAAGAAAGCAGCCATTCTTTTTCCTGTTTATTTTCGCTCATGCGCAATTAAATGCGCAGTTAGAAAAAAGTCAGTTTGCAACAGCGAAGGACATGAGAGGCTGGATCAACCATGTTTTAATTCTCATTTTATAAGAATTATTTGTTCGACGCCACTGCATGCTATCTTTCTGGTGTTTATTATTTTAAAATACAATGAGTTGAATGAGAATGATTAGTTGAATGAGAATGATCATACACATGCGCGTATTATGCGAAGATGAAGAGAGAACAATGGCGCCGAAAAATAATTATTAAAACATAGATGTACTACGCTGTTGCAAACGGACTTTTTGATGACTGAGTATTTAACTACGAAAAAATAAATTTGAAAAAAAATAAACACCGAAAAAGACAGCATAATATTTATGCGAAAAAAAAAATATATATATGCAAACACGCGCCGAAGGCGCGTAATCGGTCTCGTATAATAAAAAAAAGTTCCTTGAATTAGAGGATGGTATTAAAAGAAAAGTTTTAACATTCCAACGTATTGGAAAAAATAATCAAGTTGTATTATTAGAAAATTGGCCTGAGCCTATACACACAATATTCAATAAATAAATTATATTTGAAAAATTTATTTTGTTACAATTTTTTATTGAGAAGTTCTTATACCTATATACATTGCAAATATGATTATTCATAATTCTGATTCATTTTCCCATGTATTATGATCAGAATCAAAACCTAACCATCTTACAAGTACTTTATTTTTACGTTTTTTTAAAATTTTTTCAACAAGATATATATCTGGATAGCGTACTGGACTCAGTTTTTCTTAATAAAAACATCCTTCAACATTGTTATTTTGATAGTCAGCAAGCTTGTAAGTTATCGGTATTGTATTCAATACTTTTGTGATTGTAAAAACTTCAGTTGTCCAATTGGGAGTGTAGCCTTTTTCGTAAATTTTTTTATATTTACTTATTCGCACTTTATCGACAATTTTAAATTTTTTTTTCAACACATGTGACACAAAACATTCGATTTTGATTATGATATATTCCCCTCAATATATCCTTTTCATTGTTTTTAGTTACATTTTTTGGTTTCATTTTTATAGTTTTGTGCTTTGTATTATTATAATTTCTAATCAATTCAGGAAGTATACTCAACCATTTATAACTGCCTTGGAATGTAAATCTTTCCCACATTTGATTTTTCAAGGTTCTATTAAACCTTTCGACTGTACTTGCTTTTAAAGTAATATATGTTGAGTACATATTTATATTATATTTTTTCATGAGATTCTTAAAGTCACTGTTGTAAAATTCTTTGCCTTGATCGATATGTAAATGTTTTTTTGGATATCGACCTTCCAGGAAAACAGATTTCATCGCTGCAGTAACATCTTTTGCACTTTTTGTCTTTAGTGGTACAGCAAATGCATATATGGAAAAATTATCAATTATTGTAAGTATAAACTTGTAATTTTCATTTACGGAAGCATATGCACTCATGTCGACAAGATCACATTGCCATGTTTCATCAAGAGCTTTAATGTCAACATGTCTACTTTGATAATATCTGCGAGCAGGCTTGTGCCACAACGCTTCTCAAATAGTTATTGTCTTCTTTTTTATTATTTTCTGTTTTTTCATTCATTTTTTGATTTTTGATCTTCTAAACGTACTCCCAAAGTTTTTGTCAAATAGTGAGATATACTTGCAACTTCTGTACTCAGCTCATCTAATAAATGACGTTATTTTTCAACACTTTTTTGCAATGTATCCACTTTGATTGTCAATTTACTAATGACTACAGTGTTATATTTTTGACTATCTTCTTGCATTATTCGAAGAAGATTATTAGTTTCATTTTTAATCAGAATCAGTGCTACTTTTTTTGAGACAGCATCATTCATGTCTTGAGCATCGGCAATGTGACATAATTTTTTTTCTGCAATATCATAATTTCCGTCTTCTGTAAATTTGAAACCTTCTCCAGGTGGTCCTCTTCCTGCATCGCCATCACTTTTTCCTCCGATAGAATATTTTCGTTTATTTGATAATTGACGTCCGAATATATCAACACTAGACATTATTCCACTCCAATGTCCTTTTAATGACTGTACATTAACGACTGAATGAAAATATATATATTAATAAATAATACCAGGTTCTCTTAATTCTTCAATAATTGAAAGAATTTCATTAGCGTGACTATTATTGCCAGCTTTTTCTGAAGCTTCAAGTAATTGAAGACGATTGACAAGCTTATTGGGATCATCCCAATATATATAATTTGTATTATTTATTTTCTTATTTTTTTGTAGTGTTTTGTATTTTGGTAATACAAGTGCTGAACCTTTTTTGCTCTCTACTTTTTGTTTTCTCAAAGACTTTTTTATATTTTTGTGTCCTGTTTGTCAGAAATGCACTATCAGGTTTGAAATTTTTACGATGTGCATTTGTTAATTTTATAATTTCAATAAAAATTTCTCGATCAACTTTCCGAATAATAGATGCATTAAGTGATTGTCGAAATAATAACTCCAAGAGACCTTGAGTAGCCGGATTAATTTTATCTTTCACATAAATATGATGATTTTTTATTTCAATCATTAAATTACCAAACAATAATTTATTGTTTTTCAATTTTTGAATGGTGTACATTGTATTTTGAGCCTTGTCATGAGAATTTATTGATTTATGCCTCTCAAGGTGCTTCTTCATCATCCAAATTTTTTTTTTTCTTTGTTATATCTTCGTCTGTGTCATCATCATCAGCATCACTTATATTATTCTTATGAAAAGTTAACGGATCAATATCAATTTTTTCATCATTATTTGTCAGGATTGATTTTTCTTCTTCTCCTTCTGTCTCGTATTCTTCTTCTGTCGTGTATTCTTCATCTTTTCTTTGAGCATTATTTTTTTTTATTGCTTGATTTCCACTGGAACTTGGTGCTGGTTTGTGTTTTGATACATATGCTAGCATTTTTTTGAAAGGTTCAGTGATGGGTCCTAACACCTCACTTGTTATTCTTTCATTTTCAACTCGACCATATTTAATTAATTTATGTTTACGTCTTATAGAGTCACTTGCTTTTTCAATTTCATGCAATAATGATTTTTCAGCATGTAAGCTTGTATGCTTCATGATAGATAATGATGCTGTTGACAGTTCACAGTACACAATCCTACTGTCTTTTATTTTGAAATTTTTACTATATATCGTATAATATTACTCTAAATTATCTGATATTTTTTTTTAGATAGTAGATGTACCAGTGGTGGTGGCAGAGGGAGAAACTGTATTTTCAGCAGAATCGTTTGTAATGTTTATATAACAATCAAAACCTCTCCTGTATCGGCCATTATTAATGTCACTATCTTTGTCAATCACAAGGAATCCATATTTATCTTTATTCCAATATGTCGAGCATATATTGCGGAATTTTACAAATTCCATGTCAGTATTTACATGATCATTGTATATATGCTTCAAATTTCTTTCATCTTGACGAAAAAGTACAAAAAAATTGGCATTATCTCTCACCAAATGTTTGGGTATGTGAGCATAGGTCTGAGATAAATGAAAACTATCAACTACTTGATGTCTACCCATGCAAAAAACATTACCAACAGGAAGTTATGAAATTGAGGATATTGAAAGTTATATCCAAAAAGCAATATGTCTGAATGACGTTACTATTAGTATTAAACCAAATAACAATGAACTACATAGTGAGGTTAAATGTAACAAACGTATTCATTTTGAAATAGAAGACTCGATTGGAAGATTGTTGGGCTTTACAAAACGAATCCTCGAAGCTGATATTCTACATAAATCTGACTTGCCTGTTGCTATATTAAAGGTCAATACACTCCAAATTCAGTGTAACATAACAACCGGTGCATATATGAATCAGCACAAAGTTCACACAATACATGAATTTTTCCCAGTTGTGCCTCCTGGATATAAGATTGTTGAAGTACAATTTATCTGCCAGTCACAGTGCAAGCAATACATCAATTGCAATTAAAAATTGTCGATCAGGATGGTGGAATTGTGGATTTCCGTGGAGAAACTATTACAATTCGACTACACATTAAAAGTGTCAAATAGGAAAAAAAAATATGGGCATCGTTTTTTTTTAAAAAAAAAGAAAAAGAGAATAAACATAATAATAAAATAATTGGGCAAAGCAATAAATGCGAGACATTCTGCCAAAAAAAAAAAATCAGTCAAAAGCAAGGAAGCAAAGCGATAACACATCAGAGTATTCAGTTTCTCAAGAGTCTCGGTCTCAGTCCACGTCAACAACATCTACGGAAATAAAAGTGTCATTTTGTTGCTTTTTTTGTATTATACCATGGATGAAATTTTAAGTATATAAGAACCGATCATTTTTGATGAATCGATTGCCCATTGTGAGTTACATGCTTATCAGCCCTATGGCTCTTCAACATTTAATAACAGCGATGAAATCCGGATTGGAATTCAACATCAAGTTTTATGTGTACTGCCAAGTAAAAGTTCACTACATACTACTGGACAATTTATTACAAGTGACGGAAAATCTGTGCCAAAAACAACTTCATTGGTACGAATGGCAATAGCACACATGTTTGAAGAAATTCGCTATGAGATAAATGCAATTGAAATTGATCGGAGCAAAAATGTCGGTCTTACGACTCTTATGAAAGGATATATTTCCTTAAGTCCAAATCAAAAATCATTATTGGATACTGCCGGATGGTTAATGTCTGATGAAGAATCATTATTCGATTCGAGTTGTTATTTTGATATTTCAATACCACTGAACCTGCTGCTAGGATTTGCTGAAGATTATAAAAAAAAAATTATCAATGCAAAACATAAACTCATCCTAATAAGAGCAAATAGTGATGCGAATGCTTGTCTACAAGAACAACCTGCGGAAGGAAAAAGTGGCGAAAAAATACAAATTAAACTTCAAAAAGTGGAATGGATTGTTCCATATATCAAAGTGTCTGATAAGCAGAAAATTCAACTTTTAAATTACATTGCCAAGGATCCATCCATAGCAATCAGTTTTCGTACATGGGAATTATACGAGTATCCACTATTACCTGCAACTACAAAACAAAATTGGAGTGTGAAAACATCAACACAATTGGAAAAACCGAGATACATAATTTTAGGCTTCCAAACAGGACGAAAAAACTGTAACAAACAATTCAAGTGTTTTTGATCATTGTAACTTGCGTGATGTTAAGCTGTCTTTAAATTCACAATCATATCCTTATGGAAATTTAAATATTGATTTTGCTCATAATCAATTCTCATTGTTATATGATATGTTTGCATATTTCCAAGCTTCCTACCATTACACAGAAACACCACAACCATTATTTACAAGACAAAAGATTTTGGAAGAAGCTCCACTTATTGTCATAGATTGTTCAAAATAGAATGAATTTTTAAAATCTGGACCAGTAGATATTCGACTTGAATTTGAATCAACAACACAATTTCCAGCTCAAACATCAGCTTTTTGTTTGATTTTACATGATCAAATTCGTGACTAAAAATTTATTTCATTCTCTATCGTTACAATGATTACTGTTACAACTAAAAGTTATTTAATTTTTTGACACTTTGTTTGTAAAAGACGCCATTACGCACCAATTAGAGTGCGTAAAGAGATACTTTTACGCACGATTTCTTGTTGAAAAGTATTTCTTTACGCACTATATTGTTGCAAAATGGCGTCTATATTACAAACCTCGTGTCAAAAAGTAGTGTCATACTCGTCACCAGGTCGTTTTTAACTCGCCTTCGGCTCGTTCTCAACTCCTGGTGACTCGTATTGACACCTTCAAAATCGTGCAAGAATCACCTACTTCACGAACTAGTTATATAATATACCATTCATTCATTTTGCTTGTTCCTTCTAATGGGTCATCTTCATATCCGGAATCGCTTTCTTCTAACTTTTAAAATTCTCTGTTTTTACTAATTTTGTTGTACCATGATTTTAGACTGTCAATGTCAAATATTTATTTATGAAATGGTCGAATCCGATTTTATTTATTTGATTTACTTTTTTCCCTCGGTTAAATCAGGATTCAACGTTTTAGTTGTTGTTGAAGTCATATTATATTTTTTTTTTGCCAAAATAATTTTACCTGCAAATGAATTAATTGGTAGATGTATAATTTCTTGTATTTTTTTAAATTCGAAATCAATTTTTGGTATAATTTCATTTTCCTCATCATCTTCGAATTTCATATTAGCTTCTACTGGTATCATTATTTCTTTATTATTTATTAATGAGTATTGTTCATTAACTTTTTTCACTGATTCTCCAGTGATCGTATATATTTTGTTTAACTTGAATGTTTACTAATTTATCATGTAAATAATTTTTTTTTGAAACCTTTTTGTTAATATACCTATATATATTAGACCTGTGCAAAAAAAAAGAATTTTTTTTTTTGTACCCTCCTAAGGTCTAAATTTGTTCTTTATGATGACACAAAAAAAAAAATAAAAAAATTTTTTTTTTAGGATTTTTTTTTAACCCGCTCATCGGGTTTTTGTATTTCCCATTTGATTAACACGCGCGCGTATGGCTGTACATCTTTGACTTTGCATAACTCAGTCAGTTTTAATCCTAGAAAGTTGATATTAGTTTCATTTTGTAGCTTATAAAAATACCTTCAAATTGTCACTGTACATTTTTTTTGTACTGTTTTTTTTTTTTTCGTCTCAAAAAAAGCTTTAAATTATGATTTGCAATTTAACTGCTAAACATATTTTATTGAACATAAAAATTTTTTTCTTTATCAAGCTTAACAATTTTATACTTTCGAATGATAATACTTATCCTACTAATAATAATAATAAAATACGTTTACAAGTTGAATTGCATATACCTATAAAGTCATGGTTTTTGAGGTTTTCTTGAAACAAAACTATTAACAGTACAAAGAAAATGTACAGTGACAATTTAAAGGTATTTTCATGAGCTAAAAAATGAGACTAATATCAACTCTCTGAGTTGATCAAAACTGACTGAGTTATGTAAAGTCAAAGATATACAGCCATACGCGCGCGTGTTAATCAAATGGGAAATACAAAAACCCGATGAGCAGGCTCAAAAAAAATCCTAAGAAAACAATTTTTTTATTTTTTTTTTTTGTGTCATCATAAAGATCAAATTTAGACCTCAGGAGGGTACAAACAAAAAAATTCTTTTTTTTTGGACAGGTCTAATATATATATTAGGGTGGTTCTTATTTGGGTGATGAAAAATTTTCATCGTGCCGCCCCCTAATATCGTTGAAAAAAAATTAAAAAAATTTTTGGGCTATATAAGAAATTTTTATTTTCATCCTAGCCACCCCCTGTAAGAGGGTGAAGTTTCCCATTTGAAATACATGGGGTTTTCTTACTTAGACGTAAGAATCGATCTAAAAGCGTCAATTATGCATGGAAAAAATCTTTTATTAGATTAAATCATCGAGACTGAAGTCTGCTTCGAGATAAAAAAAAAAAAATTATATGGGTCATTCCATAATTTTTTTATTACGCTAAAATTTTTTTTTTTTTTTGTTCGATTTCACTAGTTTTCAACGTTTTCAATATAATATGAGTGTTATGACATTATACTTCATATATTTGATAGAAAAAAATTAAAAATCAAAGAATCTATGGGTCATTCCACGAAATTTCGTTCAACTCTAAACTATTTGTAATATTATTAAATATTAAATATTGTCTTGAAATGAAAAAAACAAAAAACATTTATTTATACATTTTGAGTTATTTATTTTTTTTTAATTTCTACGTGACCGTTGTTTTTTTTTTGCATCAGGAAACGGTATTCTGACACAATCTGTATGACAAATCGCTTTTGATCTTCATTTTGTGTTATTATTGAATTGTATTCATCAAACAGGCAAACAGCTCGTTTAGCAGCAGCATTGACGGCTCTCAACTCCGTCACTGTTTTCAAACCTCTTTTGTAATTGATATCACTATGACTATAGAGATCAATCAACTTCTAAAAATCTTTCATCAATATAAAAACGAAGAAAGAATAAATTGATTTATAATCTAAATTAAGTCCATAGCCGTTTGATACAATAATTTTAACTTAATATAGGAAAAATTGCTGTAAAGTTAATCTAGGCATCGGATTAATTTATTTGGTTACACCCTTTCCTTAGCTATTTTTGCCATGATTCATTAATAAAAAAGCTATCAGCAATTGTTCCTAAAGAGAGGATGTAACCAAATAAATTACATCGTAGTCTAGATTTATTTCACAGTTATTTTTTCTATATTAAGTTGAAATTATCGTGTTAAATGGCTGTAGAGTTCATTTAGATTATAAATTAACTTATTTGGTTACATTTTTTTCTCGGCAACGTTTGCAAATATTTTTTTAATTAATTAATTATGGCAAATGTATCTAAGAAAAGAATAAAGCCGCAAATAAATTAATTAACAGTCTAGATTAATTTCGTAGCCCTTTTTTTTTATAATAAATTGAAATTATTTCGGGAAATGGCCGAGAAATTAAATCAGACTACGAATTAATTTATTCGATTACATTCTTTTCTTAGCAACATTTTCCATTGATAATTCATAAAAAAAACTATTGGCAAATGTATCTAAGGAATGGATATGACTAAATAAAATAACTCGTAGTCTAAATTAATTTCTCAGCCATTAGCCTCAAATATTTCAATCGATTATAGAATATTTTGCTGTGGAATTAATTTAGACTAGAATGTATTATTAGTAGAATGAATTAATGTATTTGAAAGGAACTTTTGGATAATATTTAATTGATTTATTTGTCTATTTAATTCTTGAATAGGGTGCAATTGAAAGCACGTTAAAAGGTTCTGTCGATTTTTTAAATCGAAGAGTAAGTCAACAGTTTTTTTCTGTTTTCTGTCTTTTTCGCACTCATAAAAATACTGTGTTTCTAAGTCATCCACAAAAGGTCTCTAGTGATTTCTCAATAATTCCTGATCAAAACCTATTTTTTTTTACTTGAATTATTAATTGTAAAAAAACTAAGCTCCAAACCTCTTTTATTTTATGTCCATACGTTTTGTCTTGCCTCATTTTATAACCCGATAGTTATTTTTTTACATTGTCATATTGTTGATTAGAGATATTGCTATTTTAATGGACTTTTTTTTGACAAAAGTCGCATTCTCTATAATAGCCTATGGTGAAAGTTGCCAACTTTGATAATTTATAAAAAAATAACAAGCATCCAAACAATTACCAAAAAATTACATAGAATGTATTAGTATTTCAATAATCTACTGTATAAATTTCGAAGCATTCTCATATTCGGAGAAAAATCGACAAAATCCTTTAAAATTAAAATTTTTGTTTCAACTTAAAGAAATTATAAATAGATTTGCAAGAAATGACAATTTGAGTTATAAGATGACCTTTAATTTTATTGAAAAATAAGAAAAATAAGATGTTATTGGATATTTCGATCAGTTAATCCATATTAATAATTAAACTGCACCTGAATAGCCCAAGGAGGTATTCAAACATAGATGAACGGGCTAGAGTGAATAAGAATATTTCGTTCTGTCTTTTTTTTTGGTGCAGGGCTGATGTCAGCAGTTTTCGAACTGACTTACTCCGAAATTTTAGGCTTCAGCGACAGCCTATGCTTCAACACAGTAAAAAGGCAAAGCTCACACTTCTTATTCAACTCCATGGTTTATACACATCATGCAATCGAATTTGAAAATTCAATATTTGTAGTCTTTTATAACTTATAATTTGTAATACATGAAACGTGTGTACAAAAATGACCCATTTTATAAATTTACGTGTAATGACCCATAGATTTTTTTATTTGGAATTTTTTTTCATCAAATATATAAAATATAATGTTATAACACTCATATTATATTGAAAACGTTGAAAACTAGCGAAATCGAACAAAAAAAAAAAACTTTAGCGTAATAAAAAAATTATGGAATGACCCATATAACTTTTTTTTTTTTATCTCGAAGCAGACTTCAGTCTCGATGATTTAATCTAATAAAAGATTTTTTCCATGCATAATTGACGCTTTTAGATCGATTCTTACGTCTAAGTAAGAAAACCCCATGTATTTCAAATGGGAAACTTCACCCTCTTACAGGGGGTGGTTAGGATAAAAATAAAAATTTCTTATATAGCTCAAAATCTTTTTTAATTTTTTTTCAACGATATTAGGGGGCCGCACGATGAAAATTTTGCCATCACCCAAATAAGAACCACCCTAATATATATATATTTTCACATCGTTATTAAATTGGCAATAAAATAACCAAGCCAACCTGTTGTACACGAGCCAAATTCAAGGTCAAACCAAGGTACACGCCGTCACCAGATTTATAAATTAAAACATCCACAACCAATGTAAGTACCTTTATTAAATAAATTTAATTCAGTGTTTGTTTTGCAATTATAAATTTGTATAACTTAACTTGTGTAAAAACCACGCGTCATCGTTGCGTCAAGTTTAGAGTCAGTGTTCTGTCTAATTAATGACTGGATTGCTTCTCAATCCCGTCGTGAATGTTTCGGGCTTCGTATGTCGTTGATTGAGGGTCGTTTTTGTATTTAAATAATTACTAATCACTGACTCCGTAATGACCGCATGGTTTTAGCGTCTCTCTTTTCACGCGACGCGCAACTATTTTTATATGAAGACTAATTAATTTAAGGGTTTGTGTGTTGAATTATCATGTAAAGGGTAACTTGTTTATATATTAAAATAAATTGTGTTCCGACTTATATAAGAATTACAGGCGTTGTTTAAAGTTATTTCTATTGTGTTATTGTGTTACATTTTCGCGTATTTTCCAGGTTCCTTTTTACCTCTCCCTACATTACGCAAAATCGTCTCCCTACCCTTCTAATGTTTCTTTGGTGAGCAGGATAAACAGGGCTAATTAAAATACATATCTAGCAGGATTATTTTATAGGGCAATATTGGTTGTCTAATAAGTAATCTGGCTACGATATTTCAATAAATTACCACCAACTTTACCAATAATATGTATGCTGAGTAAAGGCTAGTTGATATTAGGCCTGACGTGGACCTTGATTGTGTACCTTGACCTTGACTTTTGTGTGACAGGTTACAATAATTATTTTATTACAAATAAAATAATTAACTTGATTTACATATATCTATCTATATAGACAGGACTCTTATATATATATGTGTAATATATGTAATTTACACCAGACACATATATTAAATTAACTTTTGTTATAACACTGAATTTACACTAATGTGCTACGGTAGGATAGCTTTTTGCGGCGTAAAACGTGGTAGCAACAACTTTGGACCATGTGGTCGTAATTTTTATAGTTAAATATTCAATTAGTTTGATTAAATAATTCAGTCATTTAATGCAACAAATTATAATTTAAATCATTCAATATTTATTTAAATGGTTAGATTAACACGAAAACGTGTAATTGAATTTAAGTTACTCGAGCAGGAAATCCTTAGACCATGCGGTCGAAGATTATTACAATTTTAAGTTAAGACAATTCAAATGAATTTAGATTATCAATTTATATAACCAAATGTTACATAAATATATTTGAGAACAATTTAATAAAATAATTCAATAAAATATTGAATGAAAATTAAACTTACAATTTGTGCTGCTGTTTTGTAAAAATTATTCTGAGTTCTTTAGACAATTAAAATTTGTCGAGGCAAAGTGCCAAAGCTAATTGTTATGACTTTACAAAATTTTTTATATCAATTAAGTATATAATATGAAAATAAATATATAAGTATAAATTTTTACATGTTGGTATACGTAAACATTAGGTCAAGTGTCAATACCGATAGAGGAACCGGTTTAGTGTTCCCCCTGGGTCACGTACGCAACTGCCGTGCATTAATTCTATTATCGTCGCGAAGGTGAAGTCATCGATGGATGTCCTCGACCTTTAAGATCAACTAGACAATACAATACAATTTAAATTACTGAGAATCCAGATAGTTTGACGCCCATAAAAAGGTCGTAAAACTGAAATTCTAATGTCAGTTTACTCATGATATATTTGATCCGGATATCATTGTATATTTCTTTGAATTTACTTTATAGCTGTTCTAAGAATTTTATATATATAATTGTTGTCACGAGAATTTTTGGGTAATAAAAATCAATAAATTAGAATCCGAAATGAGAGATGGGAGACTATATAATCTGGTTCTTTTGTGTTAATTAGTTAGTCTTGTCCAGACCTCAGATCGTTGTTTTCTACAGAAATCAAATAGCATTCTAAAATAATAGTAAGAATCAATTGACTTACAAACTCACGCCAACCAATTCGTACCGCTCGTATACCAACAACGTAAGAATAATTTATTATTAATAATCTTCATCTTTTCTACATATTTCGATTAATGTAAGATCATATATTGAATGATCATAGTAATAATTTCATTTACTTTATTTTGGTTTTCAACAATAAATATAATTTTAAGTTACATGCATTGGTATATTTTATTTAACTACAACCCTACAGTCATATAAATGTACGAGCTGCACCCGATCTTTACCTGAAAAGGACTGGATCAAAACGAAGCAGTAATAAATTAATTCCAGGTGCATAATCTGGAATTAACAAGTTTACTTTGAATATAGTAGTATCAGGGAGCATATCCCGATACGATGGTCGAGTTATTATATTTTTAATATAATAATTCAACCAATAATTTGCTTATGTTCAAGGAGCATATTCTTGACATAACATAATAGAGCTGGAAGAGCGGTGTCCTGGTCGACTAACATCCCACAGAATCCTCATCGATGGAAAAATCCATAATGGAGAGAGGGCATCGTTCGGGGATGTTCGGTTTTCCTTGGTTCATTTTCCATTTTCCTTATGTCGCTTGTGTCTTATTAGTCGGCCTATATGGTCCGACTTTAATTTATTATTTGATATTATTTCTAATTATTGGGAAATTATATGAGTGGTATCGACAGAATCCTTATAATTTCAGGATTCTATCGGTATCATTCATTTTATTAATGTATTATTAATCATTTCTTTGCAAATAAGCATTGTTCCCAACTGACCTTAGGGTCAGTGTTACATTTTATTCGAGGGTGCAAGGTCTCTAAATCCTTCCAACGCAATACACTTGTCGTGCGTTAGATGGAGTTAGGATTGCCAAAATACACCCTGATATTATATATTTTATTAAATAAAAAAAAAGAAAAAGTTCAGGCGTTTAACCACCGGACATTACAATATTTACTGTTATTTTCTATATTTATCGTACTTTTTTTTATATTCAGTAATTTTTCCTTGATATTTTTCTATAATTTTCTATATTTTTCTATAATTATCGTATTTTTCTTTATATTCGGTGATTATTCCTCTATATTTACTGATATTTTCCATATTTATTGTATTGAGATTAAGGGACTTAGAAAATTTCTTAGGGGGGGGGGGGGGTCCAGAAGAAAAGCGAAAACAATAGGAAATTAAAATTCCCTAAAAAAGAAATCAAATGATGTACATGAAAAAAAAAATTGTTGTATATATTATTTTCTCCTTATATATTACTGAAATTCATCTGATGTTTTGTCTTGATGATGATGTTGTTCAATGAAGCGTTTATATTGAAGAAAATCGTTTTTTGTTTTAAATTTTTCTGGCAATTTGTCCCAGACAGCATCAATTGAGTTTGGTGTAAGCAGAAAAATATATCTCTCTGGTAAATTTGCAATATCTTCTATTGCCATTTTTCCAGACTCTCAAGATGACAAAATAGCTGAATCGATTTTTTCAATGATTAAACTGATCCTCAGGTAGTTCGGAACCATGCTCTCAATTTTTGTACATTATCCAATGCACAAGTAAGAGTCCATAAATTGAGATGATAAGTAGAGTATAGGGAGAGATAGCGGGCAGCGTGCTGTTAAATGGTATACGATCCACGAAAAAACCGGTTTTGGGAGTCGTTTTTTTACCTGCCCCCTTTCCCTCTGTGCCGCTTGCTCGCGTTCCCCCCTCGAGCACCTACAAACTCCGCGGGGCCCATACGCGACTACCCTGATAAAGTACCCTCAAAAAAACTACCCTTAAAAAACTACCCCTATTATTTTATTTATTATTATTATTATTATTATTTATTATTATTATTTATTATTATTATTATAATAATTATTTTTTTATTACATATATATTTTTTTATTATTTATTTATTGTTATTATTATTTATATATGTACGTATGTATATATATGAATAATAATATTATTTTTTTTTTTTAAATATTATTTTGTGATGTGTGCGCGCGCATAGGTGCAAGCAGACTACAAGCAAAAGTGTCAGCAGAAGTGTGAATGGAAAATGTGTGTGAGCCAAACAAGTGTTAGTGTAGGGCGGGTCTTGTTTTGGTAGTGTAAAATGTTTATAGCGCTGCAGCGGCAGCAAAAGTCCCAGCAAAAGTTTGAATGGAGAATGTGTGTGAGGTAAGTATGTGTGTCGAGAGAGAGAGAGAGAGAGAGAGAGAGAGTCAAATATGTGTGAGTGTAGTGCAACCATGTTCTGTAAAGTGTCTATAGCGCTCCAGCGGCAGCAAAAGTCCCAACAGAAGTTTGGATGGAGAATGTGTGTAAGTCAAGTACGTGTTAGTGTAGGGCGGCCATGTTTGTAGTGCTAGTGTTCAAATCAGACTCTGTGTATTCGTATATACGAATATTATTTCATAAACAACCCTTATTATTTAAACATTGATATTAATGGAAAATTATTGAACAACCCTTATTATAAACAACCCTATGATTCGAATATCTTTATTAAATGCACTTGTTATTTCATAAGAAAATTCTTTCATATACTTATGTATTTAAAAATTTAATTAATTTTTTATTATTGAATGACTTTACTGTTTATTTTATTATTGTCATATTATATACTACTGTACATCTGACATAGAAGTTCCAATGGATACTAATATATCTATGTGACATGTAAGCAAAGCAGCAACTGACTTTTAAATTCATGCGCACGCACCCAAAAAAGCATGAATAATATATAGATATACTGTCACTGTAGTATAAGGCATGGGGACCCATATGGTTGTTTACATATTTTTGAATGTAGAACACAAGTGTTTTGAAATATTTTTATAAGAGTTAAGACATCGGTAAATGACACTTAACATTTATAAGATATTATTCAATGATACTTTAAATACTTATTATTAAGTTTTCCAAACTCTCTCTACTATTTAAATAATATTATTAACATTATTCCTATTATTATTCGATGAATATTTTATTGTTATTATTTTATTATTATAAAAGTTATCTTTTTAACTGGAGCTATAATTTAAATATAACAATAACTATATATGTAATATCATTTCAATATTTTTTAATTTATTATTATTATTATGATTATCGTATTTTTACTTTTATCAATGTAAATATGGGTATAAATAATGTTATTTTTATTTTGAATACATTGGAGTTTATTATCATTTCATATTATTATTATCATTATTATTGATATTATTATTATTTATAACCATCAAAGTGAGCTCTTTATGAACTAGGACTATAATTCAAATATAATAATTATGTTATTATTATTTTGATATTCTGAAATGCTTCATCATTCAATATCATTAAGATGATTATTAATAGAGTTACCTCACCAAACTATATTTTTCATTTAGATAAAATAATTATTACATATCTGATATTTTTTTATTATTTTAATATTTTTAAATTTTTATCATATGACTTTGTGTATATGTGCCATCCCTTAATAAAGTCGGAAGATACTTGTACGCACCATGCGACGAAAAACACAACTAAATGTCTATAGTCGTTTATGAGAGGTAAGTGTATAGTGTTCAGGAGTGTATATACTGTGTAGTCAGGGGCGTACATATAGCTGAATGTACAAATTAATGTTTTTCATTATCACTTTCATATAATTCATGTATAGATGTACTTACACACCTATGGTTAAATATGTATTTTATCCCTTTTAACTAGATCGACTATCAATAATAATATGTATTTACAAGTTATCAAACATGTATTACATAATTTTAAAAAAACTATAATTGATAAATATTTTAATTCAAACTTTACTTTAATATCAAAGTCCAATAAAAAATGAAATTTAATCTGATACTGAAGAATGTGATTGTTATTATATATTTGAATATTCTTAATTATTCTTTTTAACAATTATTTTTTCTTTTCTGATAGATATGTATGGGAAATATTTACAGACACACACACACACACGCAACGTGTATTCACTTGTTTGTATTTTTGAATGAAATAATTTTTTTGAATGAAGTAATTAAAAGGTGAAAATAAAATTCCCTACGATTATTTTTTTGTTATATTATATTTATTGTTATTATTATAATTGAGATATATTTATTATCATATCTACAAAATTCAAAATGAAATTAATTCTTATATTTGGAAAAAGAATTCACTGTTTTTACTTTATAAATTTCTTAATTTAAATGCTTTATAAAAACTTGAATAGAAAAAAAAAAACATCTGTTATTCTTAAAATGACTCATCTTTACATGAGAGAAATTGATATTATTTTTATGTAATGAAAAATTAAATAAGAAAAAAACAATATTCACACTTGAAGGAAATCGATATTATAGACATGATATTTTCATAGATTAATTTAAATTTTTTAAAAAATCAAATGAAGAAAATTATTTTTATAAACTACTTGTTAAGAGAAATTGATATTACCAACATGATATTCCATATATTAATTTAAATATTTTACAAAATGAAAAACAATAAATTATTATAAATTATTACTCTCAAGAGAAATTGATCTTACCGACATAATACTTTCATACCCTAATTTAGATGTTGTACGAAATTAAAATAAAAAACAATAAATTTTTATAGATTAATTATCTCAAGAAAAACTGATATTACCGACACACCGATTTATATATATAATCAAAAAAGTAATACAAGAATTAAACCAAACACAATTATCATTTGAAAATAAATTCCTTATTTATACGTTAGAAATAAATATGAGCATTTTATCTGAACATATATTGAAAAAAATTAAAATATATTTATAAATATACCAGCGTAAAAAAAAAAAAAATTATTATACATTTCTATTTATACTACCTTCCATTCACATTTGTTAAAAAGAAAAGTCAATAACCGAAATAATGATTTGTTAAAGAACTTATGTCGAGCAGCTGTCATTGTTTGATTTAATATCAAACATGTTTCATTATTTTATGATTCTTCAGGTTTATTATTTACAAGTTTAAAATTAAACAATTATTTTATAATTATTATTTTACTTGTATTACTTTATTATCAACAATTGTTCAATTCATGAAATGTTTAATATGTAATTTTTTATTTGTTCAAGTATATTCACTTCAAATTTATAATTTTCAAAGTATTAAAAAATTAGAATCAAGACATATTAAGTTTTTAATATTTAACATTGTAAACTTTTATTTTAATTTTGTTCTAACTTTTTTAGTAAAATCGTAAAATATTTATTTTATAATTTTTATAATGAAAAACCATTCACTAATAATTTTTGAAGGAAGAAAGAATTTATTATATTTATAATTTTTATTTTTACTTTTTCAAAACAATTTTCTAATAATTTTTAGAAAATAAATTTACTATAATTATAATTTTATTTTTCAATTTTTCAAAACCATTCACTTATATTTTCAGAGAATAAATTTACTATATTTATAATTTTCTTTTTCAATTTTTTAAAACCATCCATTAATATTTTCTAAAGAATGAATTTAATATATTTTTAATTTTTAAAACAATTCAGTAATATTTACCAAAGAATAAATTTAAGATAGTTATAATTATTATTATTAATTTTTCATAAACACTTACTAATATTTCAAAAAAAAAAAAAAATTGTTACACTTATTATTATTACGTTTTTTATTTATTTATATTGAAAAATATTATTTCTAATATTTTAAAAACATATATTAATATCTTCTCGAAACGATTTACTACAGCGATAATTTTTATATCTTTATTTGATTTGAAAACATTTACTTATATTTTTTGAAGAAACAATTAACTACAATTGTAAGTAATCCAGTTTTACTTTTTTATAAATGAAAAATTTATTTTTAATATAAAAAAAACTACAAGTAATATTTGAAAAAGAAAACAATTTACTACAGTTATAATCTTTATATTTTTACCTGATGATATCAAAATTATTTTTAATATTTTAAAAACATTATTAATATTTTTTCAAATACAAATGTAAAAAAGTTTATTTTCTTTCTTCACATTAAAAGATATTTAATATTCGAAAAATCATTCACTAACATAATTCCAAAAAAAAATATTACTAAAATAAAAAATAACTAAAATAAAAGTAAACAATTTACTACAGTTAATTTTTATATCTTTATTTGATATCAAAATTATTTTCAATATTCTAAAAACATTAATATTAATATTTTTTTACAATTGTATTTGAAAAAATATTTATTTCTCTTTCTTTACATTAAAAGATATCTAATATTTGAAAAATCTTTCATTAACTATCACTAACATATTTAAAAAAAAAAAAAATATTACTAAAATAAAAAATTTTTAAATGACAGAAAAAAAATAATGAAACATTTTACGATAATTCATTCAAGCAGATACATTTTAATCTGATTATGCATTTGAATTCAAATACTTGATAGGTATTGGAGGTGGACAAGGTTTTGGTTCTTGATTTAATTTTTTAATTTTTGTTAATGCTAAATGAGCAGCTTTTCTTTTTGCTTCATTTTTTGTTCGAGCTGATGCAATAGAGCTATAGTCTTGCATAGTAACTTGATTGAGTGGATAACGGATCGGATAAGTTACTTTTATTGTAAATAATGGATCATGCTGTGGACCTTCACAATTTAATTGTTCATATTTTGGAAATGAATTTTTTTTATGACAGTATTCGTTCAATACTGAAACAGGATTATACCCCAAGTAACTATCATTTTTATTTCTTATTGGGTGTTGATTTTCATTTTCGTCTTTATTAATTAACATCTTTATTTTATCCATCATCTCTATACTGGCTTTTTCCATTACTTCTTCTGTTGTATTTCCAACCACAGTAACTTCTATTTTTCCGATGAGTAATAAACATATAGTTTTTTTACTTCCATCACGCATTGCTTCACCAATCTCCTTACGTAATTTAATGTTGTTGAATGAGCAAAATTCTTTTAATAGGTTCCAGCGTCTGTTGTTATTGTTGTTGTTGTTGTTGTTCATCTATAACAAAATAATAATTAGTACTACGTCTTAGTATAGCTTACACTGATTTTATTATTTTTACAAATGCCATGCTCATGAAAAATATACAAGTAAACTGAACTAGAAAAATAAACATTACCAAAAACTACGCTCAATTTAACATTCAAATTTATAACAACTATTGGATAAACTACTTTTTCATATTTATTTAAATATGTACGCTCAAAGAAAAAATATTTTAAATATTAGCGATTCTATTGTAACATGAATATATTTCACATATAATTAAAATGAGTAAATTATTTTTTTTATAGTTGAAAATATAGGTAGTGAATAAAATATTTACTTTTTTATATATTTAAGTATAACTACTCAGAGAAAAAAATTATTATCTTTATTGTTACATTGATATTTTTTATAAATAAAAGTTGGATTCAACAATTAATTTTTAAAGTTGAAAGAATATACCTACTGAATCAATAATTTTTTATATCATAAATATTTTATAATGAGAACAACTTTATTATATTATTATATTCGAATATACACAGTCAAAGAAGAAATGATTTTGAATGTTACTGTTCTTACATTAATATATTCCATATACAATTTATTTAAAAAAATTAATTCTTAATGTCAAATGATTGACACTGGTAAAAAATATTTTTTAATAGAATTATGAACTAATCGTATATGTATTATAAATAAAAAAATAGAAATAAAAAAACAATTAATACTTTACATAAAAATAACCTATCTACATTCAAACTTTAGCTAAAATAACCATGCGCATTTAAAGTGTACACTCAGCTGTCATTCGATGAAGCTCTACTATACTAAGTCACATAGTAGTTTTCGTATGTTTCAAATCTACCTCCCAGCATTTGAATTCTAAAGTATAACTATTATAAGTGGTATACTTTTCTTTTATTTTTTTTTTATTTCAAATATGATTAAGTTTTTAAGACTATCATTCTTTATTTTAAAATCATTTTTGTCTAAATTATTATATTTTATTAGGACTATATAATTATAATTATAATTTATTCATAATAATTTCTTTCAATTTATTCACATATTTTTAACCGATTATTATTTGTTACTATTTTTTTTCTATTTTAATTGATTTTAATTTCATAAAAAATTTTCTTTGGTAATTATTCATTTATAATTATAATTCAACTATTATAATACTATAAATTTATTTTCTTGTAGATTATTTTTGATTCAAAAATTGTAATAGAAACTTTTTATTTGAGAAATTTTATAACAATTTTATATTTATAAAATTTTATTTTATGCATGTAATCATAGTATTATTTATTTTATAATTAAAAAGTTATTTTTTATTCTGAAATATTTCATTCAAAAATTTTCTAAACTTTTATTTCAATCGATTAATTATTATTTGGTTAATACTGATTAGAATTATTTATAATTTATAAAAAATTATCTTTAAAATATTATTTTTATTTGAGAATTAATAATTTAGTTATCTTTTATTAATTTATTAATAATGTTATAGTAAAAAGATTTTGTTGTTATTTATAGATTAAATTTTTTATGAATGAAATATTTGAATTATACAAGTGTTTAAAAAACTGATAAATTGAGAAAGATTTTGTATCTGTTTAGTTTTAATGATGGACCACATCAATTTATAATAGTTAATATTTTGAGTTATGCTTTCGCGAATAAATAAAAATTTCGAATAATATACATACAATCTACGTTATAGCTACTACATGAAAATTTATTCAGTATAAATTGATAACAATTCAAAAGTAAATGTAAAATATATCTTGTAAATTATATTTAAAGCTAGCAACAAAAATATATTCTGTAAAATGCTTTACTCAAAAAAACAATTGACTAAAGAATCTATTTTTAATTTGTATTATAACCAAACAAAATGCAGTGCAAGTTTATTCTCAAATATTTAATTTTTTATTAATTGTTGATAATATTTTCATAAAACAATCGAATAATTCTTGTTAATCTTTATCTAATACCATCTACTCTGCCACTTTTATTATAATTATTATCCTACTATCAAATATATAAATATATAAAAAATACAAAAGAACATTATGCAAAAATATTTTTAATGAAGGTAATACTTTTTAAAATAATAATATTTCCAGCAAAAAAACTTGAAGAAAATAGTTTATAAATAAAAACACTAATAAGATAATAGATACACTCATAAATGTCAAATGTAAAAAATTAGTACTTACTTTTGATAATTGAACTTTGTACGATAACACACTGATAACTGATAGTAACTTTTTATAACTAGGTTAATAGATATATAAAATAAATTAATTGATATTTAGGAATTTAAAATAACTTTGAATTTACGTGTGATTTCAAGTAAGGATAATATGTGACTACCATAGAAAGGTCAGTTACGAAATGCAATGTAAATTGGGGCAGGTAGATAGGTGAGTAGTGGGAAAAGGGTCTAACTTATTGAGACTGTTTTATTGGAGAGTATACAATACTTTTTTCTATGATTGGATGGGATCTACTATTGAATTACACGCCTTCATCACATGCTTAGTATATTTCTCATGTTTTCGCAAAATAAGTTCAATTTATGTTTTGATAATTTGTCATTGAAATTATTTTAACGTTGAAAATAAGTTGATCTATTCCGATAGATGTTTATTAAACCTTTTGTTTTATTTTTGTATAAAAATTATCATAAAATTTTTTATATGAATTTTATATTATAAGTTTTTTTATTATATTCAATTATTAGAATTATTATTACAATTCATTCTCAACATTAACTATTTTTTTAACTTTTGGTTGAGTGTTAACTATATCAATACATTTTTTATTTTTTTATTTATAAAATTATTATTTTTTAATATTTTTCTATACAAAATATCATTTTTATTTCTTTTATCAAAAAAATTATTTATAATAGACTCCAATAGCAGGTGTTGAGAAATAAATACAATGTATATAATATGTATATATATAATAATAAATCTTTAAATATATACCTAAATATATAAATAAATAAATAAATGTTAAATATAATAATAATGTGTATATAATAATAATGTGTATATAATTTTATAAAATCTGTATAATGAAAAAAACTTTAGAATATTAGTTTTTTAATAATGTTCTGTATATATATAAAACAAAAAATACTACATAAATATATGGAGATGAGAAAAAAAAATAATAATTCTAGTAAGAATATTCTAACAAGAATAAAAAATTTAACAAACTATAAAATACAATCATCAAAAGATGTATTCAGTTTCTTTATATAAATAATTTAGAAATGCTAAATTCAGTGGAAATTCATGGTGGGCTTAGAATTACGTATCTATGTCTTTGTGAACAATAGTCTTTTATTCTGACATCTCTTGATGTGTTTTCGAAAAGACTTAACAACGTTTGGTTTTCTGTACTATATTTGAGATAGTTTATTTCACTACTTTTCAGGTTTTTTAAATACCTATTCTATTAGAAATATATATATATATATATATATATTTGAATAACACTTTGTATATTTTATTAAAATAATAAAAATATAAATTATTTAAACTATTCATTTTTTTTATGATATAATTTTTGAATGCATTCTATTCATCTAAATTTATTAAAGACATATAATTAAAACTTCAATATTTTAGTTTTGTGTATTTGTTATAAATAATTGTTACAAAATTTAAAAAGTTAAATGTAAATAAATTCCATTAAAACTATTTTTATATTTTTTTTTGTGGATAAATATATCGAATATATATTTTTTAATATATAATTATTGTTAAAAATTTCTTAAAAAGTAATAAAATGATATTTTCTTTCTGAACATTAGTATATTCTCATCTCTGTATAACATATAATATAATCTAATATGATTAATATATTTATATATAATGAATTAAATAATTTAATATATTTATGGAATTGTTGTAACTTATTTGATCGTGAAGAATGTACAAGTTTTGTTATATCATTATTAAAAAACTGAATAAATATCTTTATGTGATATAATTTTTATCGAATAATAGTTAACATAATAAAATCAAGTTCTATGTTACATAATTAAATTATACATAAAAAAATCGACACTCATTCACAAGAATATAGATATATACAAAGAAATATATTAATGTAAAATAAAAATGATATTTTGTATAGAAAAATATTAAAAAATAATAATTTTATAAATAAAAAAATAAAAAATGTATTGATATAGTTAACACTCAACCAAAAGTTAAAAAAATAGTTAATGTTGAGAATGAATTGTAATAATAATTCTAATAATTGAATATAATAAAAAAACTTATAATATAAAATTCATATAAAAAATTTTATGATAATTTTTATACAAAAATAAAACAAAAGGTTTAATAAACATCTATCGGAATAGATCAACTTATTTTCAACTTTAAAATAATTTCAATGACAAATTATCAAAACATAAATTGAACTTATTTTGCGAAAACATGAGAAATATACTAAGCATGTGATGAAGGCGTGTAATTCAATAGTAGATCCCATCCAATCATAGAAAAAAGTATTGTATACTCTCCAATAAAACAGTCTCAATAAGTTAGACCCTTTTCCCACTACTCACCTATCTACCTGCCCCAATTTACATTGCATTTCGTAACTGACCTTTCTATGGTAGTCACATATTATCCTTACTTGAAATCACACGTAAATTCAAAGTTATTTTAAATTCCTAAATATCAATTAATTTATTTTATATATCTATTAACCTAGTTATAAAAAGTTACTATCAGTTATCAGTGTGTTATCGTACAAAGTTCAATTATCAAAAGTAAGTACTAATTTTTTACATTTGACATTTATGAGTGTATCTATTATCTTATTAGTGTTTTTATTTATAAACTATTTTCTTCAAGTTTTTTTGCTGGAAATATTATTATTTTAAAAAGTATTACCTTCATAAAAATATTTTTGCATAATGTTCTTTTGTATTTTTTATATATTTATATATTTGATAGTAGGATAATAATTATAATAAAAGTGGCAGAGTAGATGGTATTAGATAAAGATTAACAAGAATTATTCGATTGTTTTATGAAAATATTATCAACAATTAATAAAAAATTAAATATTTGAGAATAAACTTGCACTGCATTTTGTTTGGTTATAATACAAATTAAAAATAGATTCTTTAGTCAATTGTTTTTTTGAGTAAAGCATTTTACAGAATATATTTTTGTTGCTAGCTTTAAATATAATTTACAAGATATATTTTACATTTACTTTTGAATTGTTATCAATTTATACTGAATAAATTTTCATGTAGTAGCTATAACGTAGATTGTATGTATATTATTCGAAATTTTTATTTATTCGCGAAAGCATAACTCAAAATATTAACTATTATAAATTGATGTGGTCCATCATTAAAACTAAACAGATACAAAATCTTTCTCAATTTATCAGTTTTTTAAACACTTGTATAATTCAAATATTTCATTCATAAAAAATTTAATCTATAAATAACAACAAAATCTTTTTACTATAACATTATTAATAAATTAATAAAAGATAACTAAATTATTAATTCTCAAATAAAAATAATATTTTAAAGATAATTTTTTATAAATTATAAATAATTCTAATCAGTATTAACCAAATAATAATTAATCGATTGAAATAAAAGTTTAGAAAATTTTTGAATGAAATATTTCAGAATAAAAAATAACTTTTTAATTATAAAATAAATAATACTATGATTACATGCATAAAATAAAATTTTATAAATATAAAATTGTTATAAAATTTCTCAAATAAAAAGTTTCTATTGCAATTTTTGAATCAAAAATAATCTACAAGAAAATAAATTTATAGTATTATAATAGTTGAATTATAATTATAAATGAATAATTACCAAAGAAAATTTTTTATGAAATTAAAATCAATTAAAATAGAAAAAAATAGTAACAAATAATCGGTTAAAATATGTGAATAAATTGAAAGAAATTATATGAATAAATTATAATATAATTATATAGTCTAATAAAATATAATAATTTAGACAAAAATGATTTTAAAATAAAGAATGATAGTCTTAAAAACTTAATCATATTTGAAATAAAAAAAAAATAAAAGAAAAGTATACCACTTATAATAGTTATACTTTAGAATTCAAATGCTGAGAGATTTGAAACATACGAAAACTACTATGTGACTTAGTATAGTAGAGCTTCATCGAATGACAGCTGAGTGTACACTTTAAATGCGCATGGTTATTTTAGCTAAAGTTTGAATGTAGATAGGTTATTTTTATGTAAAGTATTAATTGTTTTTTTATTTCTATTTTTTTATTTATAATACATATACGTTTAGTTCATAATTCTATTAAAAAATATTTTTTACCAGTGTCAATCATTTGACTTTAAGAATTAATTTTTTTAAATAAATTGTATATGGAATATATTAATGTAAGAACAGTAACATTCAAAATCATTTCTTCTTTGACTGTGTATATTCGAATATAATAATATAATAAAGTTGTTCTCATTATAAAATATTTATGATATAAAAAATTATTGATTCAGTAGGTATATTCTTTCAACTTTAAAAATTAATTGTTGAATCCAACTTTTATTTATAAAAAATATCAATGTAACAATAAAGATAATAATTTTTTTCTCTGAGTAGTTATACTTAAATATATAAAAAAGTAAATATTTTATTCACTACCTATATTTTCAACTATAAAAAAATAATTTACTCATTTTAATTATATATGAAATATATTCATGTTACAATAGAATCGCTAATATTTAAAATATTTTTTCTTTGAGCGTACATATTTAAATAAATATGAAAAAGTAGTTTATCCAATAGTTGTTATAAATTAGAATGTTAAATTGAGCGTAGTTTTTGGTAATGTTTATTTTTCTAGTTCAGTTTACTTGTATATTTTTCATGAGCATGGCATTTGTAAAAATAATAAAATCAGTGTAAGCTATACTAAGACGTAGTACTAATTATTATTTTGTTATAGATCAACAAAACAACAACAACAACAACAGACGCTGGAACCTATTAAAAGAATTTTGCTCATTCAACAACATTAAATTACGTAAGGAGATTGGTGAAGCAATGCGTGATGGAAGTAAAAAAACTATATGTTTATTACTCATTGGAAAAATAGAAGTTACTGTGGTTGGAAATACAAAAGAAAAAGTAATTGAAAAAGCCAGTATAAAGATGATGGATAAAATAAAGATGTTAATTAGTAAAGACGAAAATGAAAATCAACACCGAATAAAAAAATAAAAATGATAGTTACTTGGGGTATAATCCTGTTTCAGTATTGAACGAATACTGTCATAAAAAAAATTCATTTCCAAAATATGAACAATTAAATTGTGAAGGTCCACAGCATGATCCATTATTTACAATAAAAGTAACTTATCCGATCCGTTATCCACTCAATCAAGTTACTATGCAAGACTATAGCTCTATTGCATCAGCTCGAACAAAAAATGAAGCAAAAAGAAAAGCTGCTCATTTAGCATTAACAAAAATTAAAAAATTAAATCAAGAACCAAAACCTTGTCCACCTCCAATACCTATCAAGTATTTGAATTCAAATGCATAATCAGATTAAAATGTATCTGCTTGAATGAATTATCGTAAAATGTTTCATTATTTTTTTTCTGTCATTTAAAAATTTTTTATTTTAGTAATATTTTTTTTTTTTTTAAATATGTTAGTGATAGTTAATGAAAGATTTTTCAAATATTAGATATCTTTTAATGTAAAGAAAGAGAAATAAATATTTTTTCAAATACAATTGTAAAAAAATATTAATATTAATGTTTTTAGAATATTGAAAATAATTTTGATATCAAATAAAGATATAAAAATTAACTGTAGTAAATTGTTTACTTTTATTTTAGTTATTTTTTATTTTAGTAATATTTTTTTTTTTTTTTCGGAATTATGTTAGTGAATGATTTTTTCGAATATTAAATATCTTTTAATGTGAAGAAAGAAAATAAACTTTTTTACAATTGTATTTGAAAAAATATTAATAATTTTTTTTCAAATATTAAAAATAATTTTGATATCATCAGGTAAAAATATAAAGATTATAACTGTAGTAAATTGTTTTCTTTTTCAAATATTACTTGTAGTTTTTTTATATTGAAAATAAATTTTTCATTTATAAAAAAGTAAAACTGGATTACTTACAATTGTAGTTAATTGTTTCTTCAAAAAATATAAGTAAATGTTTTCAAATCAAATAAAGATATAAAAATTATCGCTGTAGTAAATCGTTTCGAGAAGATATTAATATATGTTTTTAAAATATTAGAAATAATATTTTTCAATATAAATAAATAAAAAACGTAATAATAATAAGTGTAACAATTTTTTTTTTTTTTTGAAATATTAGTAAGTGTTTATGAAAAATTAATAATAATAATAATTATAACTATCTTAAATTTATTCTTTGGTAAATATTACTGAATTGTTTTAAAAATTAAAAATATATTAAATTCATTCTTTAGAAAATATTAATGGATGGTTTTAAAAAATTGAAAAAGAAAATTATAAATATAGTAAATTTATTCTCTGAAAATATGAGTGAATGGTTTTGAAAAATTGAAAAAATAAAATTATAATTATCGTAAATTTATTTTCTAAAAATTATTAGAAAATTGTTTTGAAAAAGTAAAAATAAAAATTATAAATATAATAAATTCTTTCTTCCTTCAAAAATTATTAGTGAATGTTTTTTCATTATAAAAATTATAAAATAAATATTTTACGATTTTACTAAAAAAGTTAGAACAAAATTAAAATAAAAGTTTACAATGTTAAATATTAAAAACTTAATATGTCTTGATTCTAATTTTTTTAATACTTTGAAAATTATAAATTTGAAGTGAATATACTTGAACAAATAAAAAATTACATATTAAACATTTCATGAATTGAACAATTGTTGATAATAAAGTAATACAAGTAAAATAATAATTATAAAATAATTGTTTAATTTTGAACTTGTAAATAATAAACCTGAAGAATCATAAAATAATGAAACATGTTTGATATTAAATCAAACAATGACAGCTGCTCGACATAAGTTCTTTAACAAATCATTATTTCGGTTATTGACTTTTCTTTTTAACAAATGTGAATGGAAGGTAGTATAAATAGAAATGTATAATAAGTTTTTTTTTTTACGCTGGTATATTTATAAATATATTTTAATTTTTTTCAATATATGTTCAGATAAAATGCTCATATTTATTTCTAACGTATAAATAAGGAATTTATTTTCAAATGATAATTGTGTTTGGTTTAATTCTTGTATTACTTTTTTGATTATATATATAAATCGGTGTGTCGGTAATATCAGTTTTTCTTGAGATAATTAATCTATAAAAATTTATTGTTTTTTATTTTAATTTCGTACAACATCTAAATTAGGGTATGAAAGTATTATGTCGGTAAGATCAATTTCTCTTGAGAGTAATAATTTATAATAATTTATTGTTTTTCATTTTGTAAAATATTTAAATTAATATATGGAACATCATGTTGGTAATATCAATTTCTCTTAACAAGTAGTTTATAAAAATATTTTTCTTCATTTGATTTTTTAAAAAATTTAAATTAATCTATGAAAATATCATGTCTATAATATCGATTTCCTTCAAGTGTGAATATTGTTTTTTCTTATTTAATTTTTCATTACATAAAAATAATATCAATTTCTCTCATGTAAAGATGAGTCATTTTAAGAATAACAGATGTTTTTTTTTTTCTATTCAAGTTTTTATAAAGCATTTAAATTAAGAAATTTATAAAGTAAAAACAGTGAATTCTTTTTCCAAATATAAGAATTAATTTCATTTTGAATTTTGTAGATATGATAATAAATATATCTCAATTATAATAATAACAATAAATATAATATAACAAAAAAATAATCGTAGGGAATTTTATTTTCACCTTTTAATTACTTCATTCAAAAAAATTATTTCATTCAAAAATACAAACAAGTGAATACACGTTGCGTGTGTGTGTGTGTGTCTGTAAATATTTCCCATACATATCTATCAGAAAAGAAAAAATAATTGTTAAAAAGAATAATTAAGAATATTCAAATATATAATAACAATCACATTCTTCAGTATCAGATTAAATTTCATTTTTTATTGGACTTTGATATTAAAGTAAAGTTTGAATTAAAATATTTATCAATTATAGTTTTTTTAAAATTATGTAATACATGTTTGATAACTTGTAAATACATATTATTATTGATAGTCGATCTAGTTAAAAGGGATAAAATACATATTTAACCATAGGTGTGTAAGTACATCTATACATGAATTATATGAAAGTGATAATGAAAAACACTAATTTGTACATTCAGCTATATGTACGCCCCTGACTACACAGTATATACACTCCTGAACACTATACACTTACCTCTCATAAACGACTATAGACATTTAGTTGTGTTTTTCGTCGCATGGTGCGTACAAGTATCTTCCGACTTTATTAAGGGATGGCACATATACACAAAGTCATATGATAAAAATTTAAAAATATTAAAATAATAAAAAAATATCAGATATGTAATAATTATTTTATCTAAATGAAAAATATAGTTTGGTGAGGTAACTCTATTAATAATCATCTTAATGATATTGAATGATGAAGCATTTCAGAATATCAAAATAATAATAACATAATTATTATATTTGAATTATAGTCCTAGTTCATAAAGAGCTCACTTTGATGGTTATAAATAATAATAATATCAATAATAATGATAATAATAATATGAAATGATAATAAACTCCAATGTATTCAAAATAAAAATAACATTATTTATACCCATATTTACATTGATAAAAGTAAAAATACGATAATCATAATAATAATAATAAATTAAAAAATATTGAAATGATATTACATATATAGTTATTGTTATATTTAAATTATAGCTCCAGTTAAAAAGATAACTTTTATAATAATAAAATAATAACAATAAAATATTCATCGAATAATAATAGGAATAATGTTAATAATATTATTTAAATAGTAGAGAGAGTTTGGAAAACTTAATAATAAGTATTTAAAGTATCATTGAATAATATCTTATAAATGTTAAGTGTCATTTACCGATGTCTTAACTCTTATAAAAATATTTCAAAACACTTGTGTTCTACATTCAAAAATATGTAAACAACCATATGGGTCCCCATGCCTTATACTACAGTGACAGTATATCTATATATTATTCATGCTTTTTTGGGTGCGTGCGCATGAATTTAAAAGTCAGTTGCTGCTTTGCTTACATGTCACATAGATATATTAGTATCCATTGGAACTTCTATGTCAGATGTACAGTAGTATATAATATGACAATAATAAAATAAACAGTAAAGTCATTCAATAATAAAAAATTAATTAAATTTTTAAATACATAAGTATATGAAAGAATTTTCTTATGAAATAACAAGTGCATTTAATAAAGATATTCGAATCATAGGGTTGTTTATAATAAGGGTTGTTCAATAATTTTCCATTAATATCAATGTTTAAATAATAAGGGTTGTTTATGAAATAATATTCGTATATACGAATACACAGAGTCTGATTTGAACACTAGCACTACAAACATGGCCGCCCTACACTAACACGTACTTGACTTACACACATTCTCCATCCAAACTTCTGTTGGGACTTTTGCTGCCGCTGGAGCGCTATAGACACTTTACAGAACATGGTTGCACTACACTCACACATATTTGACTCTCTCTCTCTCTCTCGACACACATACTTACCTCACACACATTCTCCATTCAAACTTTTGCTGGGACTTTTGCTGCCGCTGCAGCGCTATAAACATTTTACACTACCAAAACAAGACCCGCCCTACACTAACACTTGTTTGGCTCACACACATTTTCCATTCACACTTCTGCTGACACTTTTGCTTGTAGTCTGCTTGCACCTATGCGCGCGCACACATCACAAAATAATATTTAAAAAAAAAAAATAATATTATTATTCATATATATACATACGTACATATATAAATAATAATAACAATAAATAAATAATAAAAAAATATATATGTAATAAAAAAATAATTATAATAATAATAATAATAAATAATAATAATAAATAATAATAATAATAATAATAAATAAAATAATAGGGGTAGTTTTTTAAGGGTAGTTTTTTTGAGGGTACTTTATCAGGGTAGTCGCGTATGGGCCCCGCGGAGTTTGTAGGTGCTCGAGGGGGGAACGCGAGCAAGCGGCACAGAGGGAAAGGGGGCAGGTAAAAAAACGACTCCCAAAACCGGTTTTTTCGTGGATCGTATACCATTTAACAGCACGCTGCCCGCTATCTCTCCCTATACTCTACTATGATAACTCAGATGGTGAACATAGTTTTTTTGACATACCTTAGTTGGTAGTTTGCCATGTGCTGGACAATCCATATCAATCAAATCGATAATAGTTTTATCGTCTTTTAAAATATTGCTGAGCCTTTTTTTTTTCTCATGACCTTTTCCATATACGTAAATTGATGGCTCAAGGCTATCATTTATAATTTTTCCATGTTCAGCATAATCAACATCTCCTGAGTTCCATAACAGTCCATGATGATTGTTTGTTAACCAATTATTTGTCAGTTTGCAAGCAGATAATAATGTACTCATGGCACATAGAAACTTGAATACTACCGACTTGATATCATCTTCTTGATTTAAATTTGCTATTGCAAATTCTTTCACAATAAAACTTTGATCAGTATCATAAAATCCTTGAACATCAACAATATATTCAACCATTATGACTGAAATCTTATTCAAGACTGAAATATTTTTTTTCTTTGGTACTCATATACAAAAGAGTAAAGACGCGCGCACTTTGGTATCAAATTTCTAATTTTGTTCATAGAAATAGTTTTAAAAAAAATAAAACGTGAGCACTTTCTACTTCAAATTCAACGAAATATGAACAATATAACTCGCTCAACTTAGTATCATATTTCCATTTTTGTTTATAAAATAATTTACAAAATAAAACGTCAGCACTTTAAATCAAACAAAAGATGTGTTTACTTGCTTTTTTTTTCAAATATATTTTTATAACTATTATTTATAATAAGTATATATATTTTTATTTATGATTATTCGGGGTCATAGCCCTAAGGTAAGGTATCAGTTCCACCATTTTGATTAAGAGCTCGTTTATCATCAGCCCACCTGAGTACTCTGTACAATAGTACGTACTTGGTAATCCTTACTTCGTATTAAATAATGATTTTTTTTCAATATTTGATGATCGAAAAGACACGCCATATAATTATCAAAATTTATGTCTTTTAGAACTGAACTTTTTACACCTTTTGCTTTTTTGTAAGTTTTATCATCATCAATGTTCATAACTTTATAACTATATAATTTGGCTCTCAAGCCAGCAAACTCAGTCATAATTTTACCATTATTTTCATCCTTCATCAGACCAATAACTTTTTTGTTGACTCTTGGCATATCATAAATATTATTTGGTAGATAATCTGATGTGTCAAATCTTTCCAAATTTTCTTTCATTTTCTCATAAATATCAGGCACTTCAAACAATAAAATTGATGAATCAGCATCCATATACAGTGCTTTGGCCTCTTCATCTTCGAATTTTTTTTAAATATAATTGTAGTAAAAATCATAAATCCAAATTTTTGATAGATCTAATATTGTAAACCCTGAATAAATTGGTTTATTGAAAACTATTTTAACTCTTCACATTTCAATAATTGCAAGTCATCTTTGTAAATTGAACAACTGTGAAAATTTGGTTTCGCTATCAGTGATTTTGCTCCATAGCGACCTTCCCATTTTGTCACCAATTTCACATCTTTTTCCTTTCTCACATTTTGCATTGTTTTTCCATATACACTGTTGTTCATTAATTTGAAAAAATTTTTACCAAAATCAGTAGTTGCTTGCTGACGCATACCAGTATTAAGATCTATATATTTTTTCAGCCATGGGCTTTGTTGAAATTTTAATACTCGATAAATTTTATTTAACTTCATGCCAAGCCCCAAATTTAGTTCTGGACATAATGGTAAATTTTTGTGATAATGATGCAAATTTTTCAAATATTCTAAATCAACCTCTAAGATATATCCAATTTCAGCTTCATCAGATATCTTTGTCACATCAATATTTAAATTGTCTTCCGATTGGAAACCTCCATAAGGCAAATATTGACTCATGCCAGCACCATATAAATTATTTACATCAAAATACATGATATATGATTCTTCTTCTTCAGGATTGTATTTTTTACCCATATACCGATTGTTGGCTTTTGCGTATCGATTCATGCATTGTGCAACACCACCTTGAATTCCTTTCTCAATGAAAAGATGCATTGCTGGGTCTGTCAAAAGTTCAAGTTTCACTCCTGTATATTTTAACATTGCATCAAATGCTAGACCTGGTGCAGTAAAATAATGAAGTGCGTCTAGGCTGTATGTTAATAAACAGCTCAAACGAAAATTTTCAAAAATATCAGTCAACAAAAGAACATCAGTTTTCAAATATAAATTTGGATATTCTCCCAATGTCTTTATTTCAAATTTTTCCCAAATATTTTTGGCATGTTCATAGTCTGCATTTGATATATCAGAATTATTCAATTTTGAGAAAAATTCTTTTTTTGATGGAAGAGCTTTTTCATCTAATTTTTCCCATGAGTCAATAAATTCATATGGAAATACACCTTTCCTGCACAATAAATCAAAGAATCCATTGTTACATTCACTGCGTGTTATAATTTTTTGATCATTACTCAAATCAGATGAGAGTTTATCAATACTGCTTGGCAAAAATCTGAATGAGTCAATGAATCGCAATTTTACAACAGTTTTATCCACTTTTTTTGTAAATGAAATATATTTTTCTTTGTTTATTGGTAATATGTGTATTTGACTCTCGAATGTCTTGCAAAGTCCTTGTATTAGAAAATGTGAGTCATAACCTGATAAATTGTGCATGACTACAGGTATTGTGTGAGACTTTGTATGATTAATATTACACCTGGCATGAGCTGGGCCACGATATTTTCCACTGAAATGATCGTGATCATGATGCTTAACGTCTTGCACGTAGAAAGTCTCTTTACATATATGACATATTAGTGCATTTTGAAATTCTTGCTCCTGTCTTACAGTCAATTTTTCCATTGGTACGATATTCGAGATAATATCATTAATCTGACGAGCTAAACTTTCCAATTCTTTGATGAACCAGTCAATACAGTTCTCACCACGATTCATTTTGTAGTATGATAATGAGTTATCAAAACTACACTTTACGAATATGCAGCACTGTGTGGAATATGCTCGTTAGACTCTGTTTTATCAATTGACTTGAGAATGCATTCTAAATCAGCATAAATGACAAAAGGTACGAGTTCTTTGTACCGATGATTTTTAAATTTTAATATATTATCATCTTCTTTTGGCATAATCATTCGTGCTACATTAATTTGACAACAATCAGCTAAATGTTTTTCCAAAAATATTTCCGATGAAAAATGATCAAGACATCTGTCACATATATATAAACGACCGTTACCTTGTCTGACTTGTAAGCTGATGAGACGTAATTAATTTTTGATTTATGCAAAATGGAAAATTTTTCTTCCTTTTTTCTGCTTTTGAACATAGTTTTCATATTCATTTTCTTCATCAACTTCCATTTTATTGTCATCATCATCATCATCGTCAGCCGAAAAATATTCATCATCAAAAATACTGTCATTAGTAATGGTAACTTTTTTTTTTATTGTCATTTCCGTTCTTATTGACTGCCAACAGATGAATCGTTCGACTGTCACAAATACTATCACTCAAAAATATAGGAGCAATAATACTTTTTTTTTGATTATTTGAAATAACTGCGTAAACATTTATTTTCAAATTGTTGAGTTTTTCAAATTTTGGTATGTCTCGCAGCTTCATTGGTAAAGATATTCCATTATATGATAATATTGTACTAAAATGTGGATATGATGCAACACGGCACACATTTTCTTGTGCAGGATGTAAAGCTGCAGTCACACACCACAAAAAACAAAGAATATCTCTATTTTGATATTCAGCACAGCTTTTTTTTTTCAATGTCAGCAGGCATCTGTACAAATGTCGAATCACCACCACGCAACGGTCGATATTTGCATACAGTGAAGATAATGCTCTGAATTTTTTTCAAGCTTCAACCAGAAATACCAAGATTAAATTCCTCTATTCTTCAATATAAGATCATAAAAATTTTCATCGAACCATTCATCGAGGTTTGTCGTTGGTAGTATAACAGCATTTTTCGTATTAAATGATTTAATTTCTCTCACTTCTTTGTCATCTTTCAAACCCTCATATTCACAATGGAAACATTAATTGATCTTGAGATTAATTTTTTTTTTCAAAAAAGCTTTTAGTTTTTTGCTGACAACAGTTTGGGCATCTCTCAGAAAATCTTCAATTCTTATATGATAAAGGTTTGTCACACTTCCAGTTACTATATTGCCTTTAAAAATATTCTCCATGTCATTCTATTTTACTCTGTCATGTAATGCCGGTTCATCATGATGAGTGCTCATACCGGCACCATGATGTAATGTTTTTTCTCTTTTCACTTGTAACTTTTCAACTATAGTTGTGAGTCTAACTACCACTAGTTGTATTCTTTTTTTTACACCCACTGAATCAGCTGAATTTTTCAAAAATTTATTCAATAGTTTTACATTTACATTACCCCATTTGATCCATCGATAAATATTTTCAATAGTATTTGCAGATAAATAACCCGCACTTGAAATGTTAACAAGCTTCTCACACTTTTCAATAGAATACATTTTTGAATATATAATTTTTTTAATAATCAGAAGAAAGTAGTTGCCGCGAGATCAACTGACCACTGACTAATGAAAGATAAATAATTTACCGTGCAATCAACATAAAATATATTTAATAAATAAAAAAAACAAAACATTTGTCTTGAAAAGAAAAATAAAAATGTGCAAAGTCAGCAAAAAATAAAAAGCGATGCATGATTACGACAATGGATCTACAATGACCGCGCGTGCTTGCTGTACGTCATGGATCATGTTTCGATGCCCCGTTTAAATCATTGTCTTCACGTTGGACGTGATTTATATTATTTTAGAAAAATAAAAAATATAGTTGACTTTACTTTTTTGATGACTCTCTATTTTTTATCTTTGAATACATTCTACGAAAATCAGTTTTTTGGAATTTGATGTTGAATTGATATTCAAGTTAAAAAACTGAATGATGACGTCAGCTTACAGTCCTATGATAGTATTGAAAAATGAATGAATAATTATAAAAGATTAAAATTTCGAGTAAATTTATTGCTGACAAAAAAAATTTTCAGGAGTCGATCTAAAATAAAAAATATTTTTGGATAATTTCCAAAATTTTTTTTAAAATTTCTGAAAAATTTTTTTTAAAATTTCTGAAAATTTTTTTTTGCATATTTGGTTGACTCCCGAAACTTAGAAAATCTACTTCACCATCAGTCGGTAAAGTAGAAATCTTCATTACTGACCGCGATGAAAGTTTCATGTGTCATCCGAGAATACAATAAAATTTTTTTAATTTTCATTTTTTCCTAGTTACAGCAACATCCAATTTAAAAATATACATGTATATAGGACATGAGACATGAGACTTGAGATTTGCGCTATGCCCCAGGACATGGGACATAACAAATTGCACGTTGAAATGACAAAATTTCATTTTTCCGGTCAAGTCTGTATTACCGACACATGGAGATTGGGAATTCATACCATCAAATGATATATGGTACATAAGATCTATGACATGGGGCATGGGACATGAGAAATCGCACGTTAAAAGAAGAAAATTTTTCCAAATCTGTATTACCGACACATGACAATTGGGATTTCACACCATCAAATGACAAATTTCTTTACCATCTCTGCATTATCAACAACTCGGAATTGGAATGCCAAATTTCTTTACCATCTCTGTTTTACCAACCAAGTTGCAGTCCCGTGTCCCCTCGCCGTTCTACCTTTTTTCGACCTCCCTCTGATCCAGAACTTTATTAGGTACACTACTGACAGCGATTTGACAGCCATTTGACAGCATATATAAAACGTAATTCACAAGCACCGGATACTCAAAATGAGTTGGAAAAATATAAAATGAATATGAGATTATAATGACAATAACTTAAACTGAATGAAACCTCGACTATTACATGTATTTAATATTAAATAAGAGATTAAATTATACACGGTAGAGAGGTTAGATTGACATGATTCGCATATCAACTGGAGTCGGAAAGCTCTCGAGCCTCAGACCATTCATCGGTAATTGACTCGGTCATTATTACCGAGATATTTTGTCACTAAATCGACGGGCTTTTGACAACGAATTGAGAGGTGTCTAATTTATTCATTTTTCATTGTTTTTAATTGTTTAAACATCATGAAGGACTGTATTAATGATAAATTTGCATTTTTTTGTCCGGTGCTCGTGAATTACGTTTTATATATGCTGTCGAATGGCTGTCAAATCGCTGTCGACTGAATGCTACATTGGAGAGTCAAATTCCGATCGAATAGGTGTCGACGCATCCGCTAGGGTTGTTTGTATTTAAATAGAACAATTAAATGAAACTTTTCACTGTACTTTATGGGTCGTATTCTAGACCAAACAACTGACCACGAGGTCGTAAATTTTTATAATTAAATATTCAATTATTTTAAATGAATAACTTGATTTTTTACTGCAGCAAATTGTAATTTATATTATTCAATATTTATTTGATTAGTTAATTCAACACAAAGCGTGTCTTGAATTCAATTTACACGAGCAAGATAAATTCAGACCATGCGGTCGTAATTTAATACAAGTTAAATTTGCAATGAATTTGATGAATTTAAATTGATAATTCAAGTAACAAAATGTTACTCAAATATTGTTAACACAATAGTTTGATAAAATAATCAATAAAATATTGAGTAAGGATAACTTACAGTTTGTGCTGACTCGTAGAAAAATATTCTTAGTTTTTAAAGCAATTAAATTCGACGAGGCAAAGTGCCTAAGCTATTAGAGCTGTAAGAGCTGGTGTAGGTCAAAACTACCACTGATCAAGTGACCGAGATCTAGCGATCAATATCACTTGATACTCTGAGACTATAAGGGCAGATGGAGATCCTTCAGGGATATTCGGTTTTCCTCCTTGGTCCATTTCCACTTTCCTAATGTCACTTATTTTTTATTGGTCAAGGAAAATCTTATGATTTTCAATCATTATTTAAAATAATTTCTAATCATTTAATTATGACATGAGTGGTATCGAGAAAATCCCTATATTTTTAGGATTTTGTCGATATCAGTCATTATGTTAATTTATATCTAATTTTCAATATTTAAAACTGGCGGTATATACGCTTGGCAATAGTGCCAGCTCAAGCAAAATGCTGAGGGTGTAAAACCTCTGGCTCCCTTAGATGTAATATATTTACGCTCTGTAAGATGGAGCTAGGGGTATCGAAATGCACCCTGAATAGTATTTCTAATAATTAAAAATTAAAATTAAAAAAAGTTTATGCGGCTTACCGCCGGATATTACAGTTCATTTAAAAACTGATTCAATCAGTTGACCTTAAAATTGCCATCTATATAGAATGCTTTTGCATTATTTATTCGTTGAATCACATTCTTATCGCCAAATACAAGGATAGTTCCTTCTTGATTTGTCGCAGGAAAAAGTAGTTCTTGAAAATAGTCTCTGAATTGATGATGTTCTTTCAGTTTTGTTGCTAAACTTTCTAAAGTTTCTTTATCAGGAGTTATCCAATAACTCTTTCTTTCTTGAGTTATAATATAAGCAGCTCTTTGTAATGCAATAAAGCGAGCAGCATCACGGTTGCTAATAAAATACAAAAGTCAAAGATTTCATAAATAAAAATTAAAATTTCACTTGCATAATTTAAATCAATAAAAATGATTTCATTATGAATTTATTATATGAATCGAAAAGTATGTAGGAAACTTACATTGGAACTATTCTATCATAAATGACCTGAGGTGTTCCAGGCGATTTCGCTGCTTCTTTTATTTCCTTAATCATTTTCGCAATTGTTAAAATATTTGAAGATGAAGAGTGAAAATGTCCTTCCTTCATGTTTAAAATTAATTTATGATTACAATTTGGAGTATCCACTATAATAAATAAAAAAAACATTCACAATAAAAAAAAATTGACTGAACAGTATGTCTATGAAATAGACACTATGACAGGCAAATACACACTGTCACGACATATTCACGCAAGAAAGGCCCATAAATTTTCTAAGAAGGGGAAAAAATATCGAGGACCCTATTCCTGAATAGCGTGGGTCTCACTCACACTTCTACCCAGCATCAGACAACTCTCAGTCCGTTATACAAGGAAATATATTTTCAATCTGTATCAATCTGTATTGACGTGTCGATGCGGGTAGATAATACCACACTTTCATTATATATAAATTATATTAAAAAAAAAAGATGTGTGTTATTGTACGCACAGGGAAGTGAAACTTCTTTAATAATTCTAATAAATAGTAATTGAAAGATCTCTCGTTGCATTAATATATTTTTGACTAGTTGTCTTTTTCGCTCTCATTCCGAGTGAACTATTATGTTCATTCAGTCATTAACAATTATGATAGAAATTTTTAAATTTATTGATTAGTTATAATATTAAGGTTCTATGTAAATAAAATTCTAATTAAAAAACTTAACACAGAATATTATTTTATATAAATATTTATTTATTGAACAACTAGTCAGCCGAACACTTCTATTACTATTTTATGTATACTTTTTATTTTATGTATATATATTCATGAAATACTGAGTTTTTTCAGTTGCTTTTATCTTCAGGATTTTTGTCGGGATGATATCTTTTAATATTTTCCCGATAGATTAACTTTAGATAACTTAAGATTTCAATATTATTGAATATTGAGTCAATTTTAGCCTCGTAATCTCACATGTTACAGACTGAAAAATATAAATAAAATTAATACAAATTATAATGAAAATAAATTTAATTTTAATTGAGTAGTTATCTCTTCAAATTTTGAATAAAAAGAACGAACTGGTAACATTTGTTGGGGCATGTGGCCAGCGTTACCCGTTGAAAATTAAAAATTTTCAATACTCCGGCTAGGGCCATTGTTATTTTTATTGTTTAGACATATTTAACCGTTAATTAACGAAAACATTATTCATATTTAAAAAAAAGGCAATAGAGTTTTTCAAAGCTTTTTTTGGAGCCTTATAAACATTTTATTTCAACTCTATGATGACATGTTTGGTCCGTTTTTTTTATTTTTTTTTCGGTGAGCCATGACTTTTGTTATCATCAAGATAGGGAGTTCATTTCTCTCAATAAGAGTTTTCGAGCAAAAAAATTAAATATCCGAATTTTTTGTCAAATTTTGAAGGTTTTTTTTTTTTTTTAAAAAACTATTATAGATAGGGGAAAAAACCCATTATGCGGGCGATTGAGTTTTTTTAAAACGCATAATATAAGCTTTATACGAAGTCTCTTTTTTGATTTCGCGTTGAATAACTATTTATTGCGCCGTTTTTAAGTTTTTTTTCGGCGAGCCATAACTTTTGTTATAATCAAGATAGGGAGTTCGTATTAGGCTCAAATTATGTGCCATAAAAAAAATTTAGTGACGGCATTAGGGGTTTTTTTCTTTCTCAATAACGGTTTTCGAGAAAAAAAATTAAATATCAGAATTTTTTTTTTTTAATGTTATAGTTTTTTTCTTTTTTCCACAAAAACTATTATAAATGGAAAGCAATTTTGCAAAGCGGGCGATAGAATTTTTTGAGACACATAAATTGAGCCTAATATGAAGTCTCTACTATGATTTTGCGTCGAGTTATTTATTGCGCCGTTTCTATAACTTGTAAAATTTTCACATGAAAATTTATGCACTATTTTAAGTTACATTAATAATAATTTGAGAATGATGAAATATAAAACAGAAAAGATTCACGAACAAAAAACCTTTGGTGATAAATATTCTCTGATGGAAAGTTTAGACACCACAAATTTTTAAGTAAGAAAAAAAATTTTTTCAAAATTTACATTTTAGTTTTTTGATTAAAAACTATTATCGATAGAGCAAAAAACCTATTACGCGGGCGATAAAGTTTTTAAATGCGCTTCTTTTGAGCCTGGTACGAAGTCTCTGGGTTACTTAGTTCGTAAGTTATGAGCGTTTTTTTTTTTTCGCCGATCAATTCAAGACTGCGGCTGAGCCTATGGCTCCTAGCCTCCGTAAAAAAAAAAAAAACAAAACGAACTATTTGATGTTAAATAAATTCAATGTCAAATATTAATCGATTTTTTCAACATCTTTTTTATGAGCGAATTAACCACAAACACATGATGGTGCATCATCGCCGCCACCACCACCGCGATGCATTTGTTCTATTATGATTGCTGCTGTTTATATATGATCAATATTGTTGTTGTTATTTTGATTTCCACTCGGTACATCATTTACTAAATTATTATTTACTCCTGTTGTTGGTGTTTTATTGAATGATTCAATATTTAATCATCTGTTCCATTTTTTTGTCCTTAACAAATTCATTCAAGATCTTAAATTTATTTCGATCATGGCAAGCACAAGCACTTGAATAACCACTATCTTGTGTATTATTTGATTATTGAACAGATTTATTTCAAATACTCATTATTTGATTTAAAATATTATCACAACTACCAGTACAAGTCTCATGAAAATTACCAAAAATTGGTATAGCCCCTGGTCCTATTTCAAATTTTACTGATTTAGGACTACCAGTACATTTATCAGATGTTTTTGATAATATTTCAGTGTCATTAATTGTCTCTTGAAATCCTATACAATCTCAATAACCATCTTTGCTATCTTTACCTTCACGTGGTACCACATTTTATCCACATATTATTAATTGTTGTTTGGTATTGTGATTATGATGTTGCTGTCGTATTATGTCAAGCACTTAAATAACCACTATCTTGTGTATTAATTGTTTATTTAACAGATTTATTTTAAATACTCATTATTTAATCAAAAATAACATAATAAATTATATATTGTATATAATAAAAGTTTTATCCTTAATATTCACCTTTGTCTCTTGAATCTTTCATGAAACTAAAATTTTGAAACAAATTTTAAACAAATTTTTTTGTATCGTTGTCAAGGGAATAAATAAATAAAACAAGATAAAAAATAATTTAAAATTACTTACCTTCATACCGTTACTTTCGTTGCATCCATCTTTTGTTTTTTTTTTTACTGCCCATTCTAAAGAAGTTTCACTTCAATAAATTGACAATATTAGTGATAACAAAAGTGACAAAGGTAAACGAAAACGAAGAAATATATCAAATGGAAAATAACGTAAGTGTGTATATCATTGAATTTTTTTTTGTCTATCTTTATTACTATAGTATCACAATTTTTATTAATATTTCTTAAAAAAATTATAAATAAATAAAAATAAATTATTTCTACTTTGTTTAAACTAATTCCATTATTTATTATAGAATTTTGTACATAAATTAACATATATAAGTATAGTTTTTACCTTTTTTTTACATTACAATAATTTTTTTTTATTCACATACCTGATTGTTTTAATAATTATAGTTATATATTAAAATATATAAAATAAAACTTTCAAAAAAACACGATATGAAATCGAATATATATTTTCTTTCTTTAAAAAAATTCAATGTAGATAAAAAAAAAATATATAGTATTTTTTTTTTCTCTTTTTTTCTTGGAATAATCCTTCGGGATGTTTTTTTATGCTTTGTTCTAAATAACGAAAAACTTGTTTTTTTATTTATTTTTTTTACGTGTTTTTATTTTCAACGTGTTCAAAAATTTCTATTCGCATACCTTTTGTTAAAGAGGGCAAAGAACCTTCAAAACTTTGACAGTAATTCAAATTTATATTTTCATTTATTTTTCATTTTATATTTTAATTTTATTTAATTTGGCTTCACATAAAATCTTTAAAACCATAATCGACCTTCAAAAAAACATTATCAAACAAAATTAATCATTAAAAATATAATGAAAATTAATTTGCATCAATAATTATAATGATTGAAATAATAAATCTAATTATACATTGACGATTGATTCTATTATTGAGATCATTATTGTAAGTTTCACTGATTTCTCGAATAGAAGCAACTTCTGTTCTCTTGGTTATTTGTTAAACCAAGAAAGCGATATCAGACCTAGATATTTCGGAGCAGCTCGGATCTACCAAGCTGTCCCCACTCGAGGCTATCCCTTCTCTCTTTTTCCTGGTAAAAGGGTAAAAATATAATGAACAATAATAATAATACCATACAAAAAAAAATAATGAATAAAATATAAAACGAAGTCGTTGGTTGGAGGATGTCCGTTTGGTCGGTCTTTACTAGCCTATAAGGCAGCGAGAATCGCTACAGCCTCCTCCCCAGACTCCTCCAACGACGACGACGTCCTCTTTCATCTCTGGTCAGGTTTTTGGCCTAGTCGGTTCCCCTGATTTTCCTGGAACAGATCTTAAAAAAAAACTAGGACAAGGTATGAATATATATATATTGTAACGAGATTTGGCAGATCTCGTGCTCCCGAAAATAATAAGAAGTCTGGTCTGAAGGGTTTTATCGACTAAGACGCTAATTAATACCACCGGTTTGTGAGTGGCCTCGGTAGTGACATCTATTTTCGCCTGAATGTCAGTGTTGACTTGGTAGACATCTGCCACGAAAGGATAATCCGGATTCCTATCCCAGATTCGTATCGTAGAATTGATATATTAAATTCACATGTAAAACCCAAGTGTTGCCATTTTTATTTATATAGAAAAAATTTAATGTATTCCAGACGAATTTGTAATAACCCTTTAATGGATGAAAACACTCTGATGTTAGATGTTGGAGTGTCAAATGAAACCATGGATCTGACAAATAGTTTTGTAGTGCCTGTGAAAAATTTAACAACTGATGCTGATGAAGCATCAAGCTTGTCAACCAGTATGATACAAGTCAAGACAGCACAAGTGAAGAAACGCAAACTTGATCAACGATTAAGTCAGTTTGTTGACTCTATTTTACAAAAAGAACAAAAACAATTGAATATTTTACTGTCAAAATGATTTTACTCTTGCAACATTCCACTCCAAGTCGTAGAGTCAAGTCACTTTATCAATCTTTTTAAAGCTATGAGACTTCCATATCAAATACCTAAAGTATCAGATTTATCAACTGATTTGTTAAATGGATTACATAAACAAATGAAGGAATCCAATACATTTCCAAGTTCTCAAGGAATTCTTATCATCGAGAAAGTAAAAAAAGAATTGTCATATCAGTTCATGGCGTTTATTCATATGCAGAATAACAGTCTTATCTATTTCACAACAATGAAAGTTGCAAGAAATTTTGACTGGAATCAAATTATTCTTGATGCAAAACAATTAGCTGATGCAAAAGGTATTTCAATATATGCTGTTATGATCAACGACAATATTGATCTTATTAATAAAGCAGGCTTTGAAAAGTTATGGCTGCTACGATGCAATTGGTCTTTTTCTGTTCTAATAGAAAAAAAACTCATTCCACTAGACGTAATAAATCAAGCTCAGTCATTATTAGAAGCATTTTCATCTCCAGAGATGTCTAAAAAATCATTAGTATGGAGGAAGTGCTTTTGATGCTGCAAAAGACAAAGTAAATTGTCAAAACTGGTATTTGCTTCCTACATGCTTGAAAAATTTGAACGCCATGTCAAATATGTTAGCTGATAGAACAGTTAGACTTGACACTAAGGTAGTTGAATCTTTGATTGATCCACAGGTCGAAGAAAAACTACAATATAATACTAATTTATTAACAACCATTGTGTCAATTATTGAAAAATCTGAGAAACAAAACACCATAATGGCTGATGTTATTGAGAAGTGGTTAATTTTAGCAGCTAGTAGCCAATATGATCCAATCCATACTAAAATAAATACAATTATGACACCAGCTGCTTTAACAGCAAATCTTCTTCATCCTTCATACCATGGAAAAAATTTTATTAAAGAGTTACATCATGACAGAATAACTATCGAGTTTTTGACGGAAGAAGTTGGTCAATCTGGGGTAGAAGATTTCATTTGCTATCGCGATTTAAAAAGTATTTTTGAAAATGCTCGTCTCCAAGAGTTCAGTAATCCAATTAGTTACTGGAATATTGTCAAAAAGGTTCATCCAATATTGTCCGATCTGCACCCGTATTCAGAGAATGTTCTCATCAGGGCGTTTTTTTTTCGATGGTGGCGTTTGTGAAGCTTTTCTATGTGAAATCTATATAAAAAAATTTTGTCAAGCGCCATCAGCGGAAAAAAAAAGCCCTAATGAGAACAATTTTGCCCCGTGAATACGGGTGCTGGCATTAAAATTGCTTCAAATACCTGCAGCTGCTGTCCCTGAGCTAGAATCATTTAACAACAATATACAGACTCACTTGACTCCTAAACGTCTTGAAAAACTTGAAGAAATATTTTACACTTTAAACTTTAAAAAAAAAACTTATCTGTTTCTCAGTGCCATTGATTTAATTGTTATTTTCAGTTTTTTTATTACTCAAGAAGAGAAAGTATTTTTCTTTACTTTTTTATTTTATACTTTAGATATATATATATATAAACTTGAACATGAAAGATTATTTTTCAAGTTACTTTGTCTCATGTCGTGATAATGTTTATATGTTCAATATAAACTTCTTTTTTTTTTTAGTTAAAGACAACTACAATATTTTTTTATATGGGCCAAATCAAACTAGACATATGCAAACACCTAGAATGTGATTTAAAGTATAAAAATTATCATATCATTTAATGTTGAATAATATAAGAAAAGTATTCTGTGTTAAGCATATTTTTATTTTATTCAAAGTGCTTTTAGCTTGATTTTCATAATATTGATTAATGATAATAACTGATATTTTTTTAAATTAATAATAAATGCTTTATAAAAAAAACTTACAATTGTTGATTTATTTTTTTTAAAAAGTTTATAATATTATAATTAATTTTATGTGCAATTGTTTAAAAAAGGTGTATAAATTTAATACTATAGGCTTTGCCTACGTAATATAAAAATATAAGAATTATGAATCATTTTCATCTACGATAAAACTATCATAATGTTCATCATATAGCTCATCCATTTTAATCTATATAATAAAAAGACATGGCCGGATCCTTGGAAACGCAGTTTTACGCAAGCTATTGGTCCGATTTACATGAAATTTAACTTAGATATTCAGTTTGAGTTCAGGAAGGTTTAAGTCAACGAAAATATCACCCAGGTTACTTTTTACGATCACCAGGAGGTCAAAATGATTTTTCTATTTTTCTTCGAGATTTTTCTTATTATGTTAATATTATTTTAACTAAAAATTATATTTTTCCAAAAAGGGGATATTAAAAATATTACATTGGTTTGTATTGCTGGCTTCCGGTTTCCCAGGATATGGAAATTGAATTTTCCATCATCTCCTGGGTTTTTTTTGATTAAACAGTATATTTTATCGAGAACTCAATTTAGAATAATATTGTATTATTTTATAATGTTGGTTTTCGGTTCACCAGGATGTAGAGATTCGATTCTTTCATCATCTCTTGGGTTTTTTTTCGATTAAACAGTATATTTTATCAAGAATTAAGATTAGAAATATTGCATTATTTTATAATGTTGGTTTTCGGTTCACCAGGATTTAGAATCAACTCCCAGGGTTTTTTTTTGTAAGATCGGACGTATGATTAATACCTAAATTAAATTGATTGTGTAATAAATCAACCAGTATAAAGTTTTATTTATTATGCATTGATAATTGATAGAGATGTAAGACAAGTTTGGCAAATATAATCCAAAGATCTAATAATGCCGTGATATGCAGAATGAGTGAAAAAAGGTTCTGAATTACAATTATTCGAATGATCTCTTTGTAAATTCAAAATCTTATTTAAGTTGGTTAATGTCAATATTAGGGATCATAGATTGACAGAAAGAACATACAATTACATGTTCGGATAATGACATGGTTAATTTCCCTTTTTCACATATGAAACAAAGAAAATCATTACGTACCCTGGTAGAAATAATCTCTCCGGATTTTTCTGGATTTTTCCGGACTTACTCCGGATTTCTCCGACTTTATCCGAATTTCTCTGGATCCGAATAATCCGAATAATCTCTTTCATAAAAGAATAAAAACATACCTGTTTCAACGAATGAGAATTCCTGTTCATATTCTGAAATCTTTATTTGATCCAATTGGATACTGTGGTTATTCGCAATTGAAAAAAATTTTTTCTTCAAAATGTCGAGAAGCATTTTATATGAAATTTTTTTTTTCGAATGTTTATCAATGACTTTCAAAGATATATCATCGAATTTAAATAAAATATATCTATTATTGAAAGTCGTATCGCAACATGTCTAATTTAAAGGAAAGAAATTATTAATAAATGTTGAAAACAATAATAAAAATATTATAAAAAACAAACTTCGGAAATTCGGCGATTCATGATGTGTATGAAACGTCAATTATGTATCCTAATCTTTCTTAATTTATAAACTTTCCTTGGCAACGAAAATCAACAACATTAAAAAAAAAACAAAAAAAATTCAAAGAGAAAAAAAAAACAAAAAACAAGTGAACGTTGAAATTAAAATTTATTCAAAACAAATTATAATGGAACACCCGAACAAAAATAAACGTTAGCAACATATTTGCCCTCTCTTATAATTACCGATGACAATTTTATTTTTCAGTCAAGAAGAAAGTTTCAACTTTTTTTCGAGTTACTTACATTCAGGTCTATTTGGAAATATGAACATAATAAATTTTTTTTCGTTGATGTTCAGAATTTACGATGATAAAAAATTGAAAATATTTCCTGATGTACTAAGAGTGTTAAAAAAACAAGCCAGAGACGAAACAAGCCAGAGACAAAAAAGTCTGGTATGAATCTCCGATACCAGGACGCCATACCAAGGAAACGACGCAGTCGTTTGAGGTTCAAAGGTGGTGGATAATTCATCACAGAAGCAGTTTTCTCCGGATCAACTTAGCGACCGCTCTGATTCACGATAAACCCCAAATACTGAACTTCTGAGCAACAGAAGTGACTCTTATCACGGTTAATAATAGTCAAGTTGGCTGATTTGAGGTCTTGCAATACTTTATCGAGGTACACGAGGTGTTCTTCGAAAGTTTTAGTCACAATGATTATATCGTCTAAGTACACGAGTACCTGTGACCCAGCAGCTGATCAGCCAGCCGCTGCGTCGCAGGACTAATTGATAATCTAATTGATAATCCGAAGGGCATCCGAAGGAAGTGGTACAAACCATATCCTGGAACGAGAAATGCTGTTATTTCCTGAGAAGCAGGCGTGAGCGCGATTTGAAAGAAAGTCTGGCTAAGGTCAATGGTGGTAATATAATGAGTGAGGCGAAGCTCATCGTGCGATGGGGGTTGGTACAAACAGGTGTTTAACTTCAGGATCTCGTATCTCCAAAGTCAATCTGAAGTCTGGAAATCCATTCCTAAGATAAAATCTTCCGACAAAGATGGCAGTACCAGAACTTCCATCTTCGTGGCTCTATCCGCTACTACCAAAACTAGCTGAACCGAATACAATATGGTTTCTACTTGTCCGCTTGCCGTAACGACGCGTCTCGGAGAAATGGCCTGCTGCTCCTGTCCTGATTGTTTCAGTAACTGAGTTGCAGCTGGACCAACGAACGTACGATTTGCCTCTGAATCTACAAGGGCTCGGATGACAAGTGGACCAATAATTAAATCAAGGTGGAATGCCGTAGTCTTTTTGTCCTTTGAAACTTTCACCGTCGGTTCTGGTTTTGGAACGAATTGCGCAGCCAGAGGGGACAGTTTGGTTGGGAGTATTTCTTCCGGAGTTATAACTCTATGATCTGACACAAAACTCCGGAGTCCTTTACTAGTCAACTTTGCCGGGGTTAACTCTACCAGCTCCGTGAGACTCACTTGTCGTTTCCCGAGTTACACAACGGAAAAGCTAATGTTACGCCAGGTCTTTTGAAACGATAACAAAAACGACGACGTAGTTCTTGGCAATCGCGGTGAACATGACCTCGAGATCACAGTTCCAGCATTCTATCTCATTATCTCCGGATCTACCGATACTTGGATCTGGAGACGAATCGCGAATGATATTACGAGGCAAAGGTACCGGTGACATAAGTGGTGAACACTGCATTCCTCGTTCCATCTTCGGTACTTTTGATAATTTTACCCTATCACGATTTCGTTCAATCTTGCGATGGAGTGCATGAAGTTCCAGATCTTCCTCGAGTCTGTGGTTACAGTTACTCTCATAGAAGTCATCTCCTTCGAATAAAGCACGTACTTCATTTGTGCGTGATTGACGAGAATGGCCGAAAGTCACGGTGCGAGATGTTGGGCTAGCGAAACCTGGGCACAATAAAAGTTCTGGTCTCGGAGGCGGACGTCGGGTCTGAGCGATCTGGGTGATCCTCTTCTGACGTATTGCCTCAGCCTCCACAGCTTTCATTGTTGGACAAGTGCGCGCAGAAGTTAAGCGTTAAAACGAGGGCAACAAGTTCCGAATCGTATATATAACACGCTCGCTTTCTGGCCAAGGTGGATTCGTGCGTTGGAACAAACCTCGTATACATGAAATATAACTTCGAGTAGATTCTGTAGAACCTTGAGTACGTTTGTCAATTTCCTCTCTCAGAACACGTTGATAGTCGGGATCTGCGAAGCTATCACGAAAAGCTTCCCAATTATGTTTGAGACTGAATAAACTTGTATGATTGTGAAACAGGAATAAGAATAGTTATAGGTATTAAATAAGAACATACGTTTTTAAGTAAAGAAGACTGTTTAACACTGTTATTTAATATAACTGAGGTTTATGAACATTTGTTAATGATTGTCGTTGTTTGAAATAATAAGAAATGTGAGCTGAAATAACGTCTCACATGTGCCGTAGATTATATTAATCTTGGCACTGAGTTTTTGTTTTGTGAACGATCTCAAAGCTGATTAACGCTCGATTTTATTGATCTGAAGTAATCTGCTTGATGTGTTCTGTGTAACTTTATGTGGGATGAATTAGGTTTATAAATTGATATGTGTGACTGAATTTAACCATGTGTAACTGACAAAAATATGACTATAAAGTCTGTGTACGAAAATTAAGCGTGTTGCTTTGTGTGAAACGTGAACCTAACTAACTGTTGCCGGCTGGCCAGCTGCCAGTGTGTGTGTGAATATATGTGTGTGTTTGACGTAGTATTTCGAGTGTGTTGCCGCTTGTCATGTATGTCAGAGTTTCTCAAACATTCCGCCCGCCATCAGCAAGTAATTTGCTGATTTATGTTGTACTTGGTGTGTAAAGAATGACCAGCTTGGCTATCGGTCTGGTTAATGTTGTTGTAGCGGTTTTCAGTTCTACCACTCGCGTGTGACCATCTGCTCCGTGTGTTATTTGTTTTATGTGGCACTCTGCGCATGTGACCTTCGTCACAGTTCTTCGTATTCTTTCATAAAATCCAGATACATTCCTTTGTATGTAGTGTCTTTTTCTAGTCTCTTGATTATTCTTTGAAGACATTTGTGTGCCGGTAAATACGAACTTCCTAACACTGTACTAGATTTATTTAGTTGTAAACTAACAATGTATATTCCGTTTCGTCTCGTGAATGTGTATCCTTGAAGTGTTGTTCACAATCTTGTTCTTCTTGTGTGTAACTGTTAAGTTTTACTGCTTGAATTTCTTCTAGTTCCCAAAATCATGTTGTCAAGGTTCTGGTTGGATATTATTGATCCTGACAGATAAATATGGGTCGTTCCTTGACAATTTCGTGTGACTTGCGTTTGATAACTACCTTTCTCTTGCTCGAATATTATTGTTTCGCTGCAGCGATCAAGGGAATCATCTTTCTGGATGGATATTGGTCCTAATATAAGCCAACTGAACACTGATAGTTGTGCAACTGGTTCAGTGTCACTGTGTTTGATAATGTTAGGCTTAATTATGGAACCATAATAATCTGCTCCGGTTATTATATCGATGGATCTGCTAACTTTCGTTTGTTGATATGAGGCCATTTTCGTAAGTCGGCTCTGATATCAACTGCTGGTATTAGTGTAGTGATTTCTGTTAATATGTGTGTTTCAACTGTAACTGCGATTTTTCTGTATTTACTCTCGAGTATGAGAGAAACTTTGCCTCTAGTTTTAGAAGCGTTTCTTCCTCCAATACTATAAATTTCTATTGATGATCTCGTACGTGATAACTGAAGATTGTGGACAAGTGAATCTGTAACGAATGACAGTTCTGATCCGTGTCAATTAATAGTCTAACTGGATATCGTTGAGTTTTAGTAGATACCATAGTTATGGCAGTTGCTAATAATACTGACTGACCTAGACTATGTAAACACTGTCTCGTTTTGTTTGACTGGCTGTAATCCTTTGTGTGTGACTGGCTAGGATTTTGTGTTTCAGATGTAGAAAAAGATGGTTTTTGATCAATTGATCGGGTATCTTTACGTTTGTCCGTTGAACTGGCGATTGGTTGTCAGACAATATTCATATCACCACCGTGTAACATTTTGTGGTGATAGTGTTCACATTGATTGACACCACAACGTTTTTTACTGCGACAATTTTTTGAGCTGTGTCTTGAGAGGCAATAAATACAAAGTGCATTGTCACGAACTGTCCGTAAACGGTAATCAGGATTCATATCATTAAAGGTTTCACACATTGAGATATGATGATTCTTATCACAAGCGTCACAAACCCACGTAGTTGGACTGACACTTAGAGTTCTTGTGGTACTAGCATGTGCGTTGGCTCGCTTTGTTGTAACTGGCTTGTTTGTGGCTGATGTTTGCTGAGATGTGCTGCCCATTCCGTCTAATGTTCTGGCTCGAGTTGACATGAAATCAAGAACCAGTTGGATAATCTATTGTGGCACCAAGAAGATTACCCCATATTCCACGTGAATCTTCATCCATTGTTTGTACAAGTGCGTTGGCCAAGATACATTCAGAAACGGAGCTGATTTTTAATAACTTCAGACTCTCACGAGCTTCTTTGACTGTGTTTTTGTTTAAATGAAGTGACGCAGCATGTCGAGGCTTACACTTTGGTAATGAACATTGAACGATTAATGTGTGACTGTGCGATAAGACGGTTGTTTTCAAACTGTCTAGTTAACAATGACCAAGCTGTTTCTAAGCTGCCTTCAGACGGTGTCATGTTACTAATTATGTCAGCTGGTGTTTTAGTGACAGCCGTTTTTAAATAGTGTAACTTTGTTGTTTTTGAGATATCTTGACGTTTCATAACCATGTCCTGATACACTGCCTTAAAGTGTGGCCAATTTTCGTATTCACCAGAAAAACTAGGTAACTTTGTTTCAGGTAATCTTGCTTGTTGTGTGACTGGAGTAGGAGTTGAAGCGGCTGCTTCAGGCACAATTTGTGGCACTGGCTTTAGTAGTTCTTCAGCACGTCTTAAAGTGCGATTTAACTCGTTATACAAATTTCGCTCTTGTTTTTGACAGTCTGACTTAATATAGTCATGATCAATCAAACTTGCAGGCCATTTTGACACGAGAAGTTTGTGCTCACTTAGAAACTTCTCATGAATATCGTTTGCCTGTTAAATAGTGTCAACTACTTCTAAATATACTACATGATCTTGATTTAACTCGTGTTCAAAAAATAGTGTTTCAAGCGCTTTAATTCTTGATTTTTGTAAGCTAACATTCAAAACAAGATCGGAGACAACTTTGAAGTGTTACTTGTTGTTCGCGTGTTTCTGGGTTTTCCTGCAGCTGATTCACTTCTCACGGAATTGACAGATCCTGGATTGGAGTTAACTGGTTTTTCACTAAGTGATGGTTCTTCAGTCAGATTCTGTGGAATCTCAACGCTTTCTGAGCTGTGTACTACAGACATGATGATAGACTAAGTGTTACTTTTGTCACTCGGATTTCACTTCATTTCTGGAATAATTTTGTCACTGAAGTGTACTTGTGATGAAACTTAAACTGTCAACTGATGAACTCGTAACTGAATTAAAACTTGTCTTAAATTAAGAATAATAAAGTCAAAATACTGAATTCAAAGTGTTCGATGTGTCACTGGCAATATTTCAAACTCGAATTTAGTCACCAAACTAAGTTACACTTGATTGTCACTAAATAAATCACTAGTGTCACTATAACTGTTGGTAATCTACTGTACGATACTCAAAGTATTATTGTCAAGTAGAAAACCTAGTAATAATCACGTATTATACAGAGTTACTATAGAGCATGGTAATTGCTGGTTGTTGAATCCAAGTCTTGGGGAAATTAAAATTACGTGTTGCTTGGTCGATCTAGCATTTTCCTTGTTATATAATTAATTTGTGTTCATCTTGGTCAATCCGAGATTTGATTTATCACCAAAATATACGAGTAGCTGGTCGATCGAGTACTAGACCGACGAATTCGAGAATCCGTGGTACCTGGACAATCCAGGACCTCTTGTGTCTCTCGTATTATTAGCACTTGGTCTTGGCTGATCCAAGATCCAGTTACATCAATAGATTCACTTGGTACTTAACCAAACCGAGTCCAGACTCATTGGATTCTCGTGTTATCTAGCCGATCCAGGTCCAGACCTATCAGATCTACGTGCTAGCGTATAAGTCTCAGGTTAGTGATTGATCATTGGATTCACTTGGTACCCGGCTAATCCTGGACCGATTGGTGATAAATCCAACCGATCATCAACTGATCTAGCTCGTAATATCTAATTAATTAGCTTCGAACGTAGATCTTGGTCGATCCAAGTTCTTGATAGATTATTATAAGGTCTAGGTTTTACTGTTAATTTATCAGGGATTATCACTATTATTGGTGATTCTAAATTAATTAAGGGAAAATTTGGTTGTTTTGAATCTTGGTTGGTTTGATACTGTTGATGAGTCTTGGCGGATCGACCATCAGACTGACTAATTGGTACATCATTTGATAGACCATCTGGTACATTATTTGACTGACCAACTGATACATCATTTGATCAATCAATTAACGGATTTATCAACTATTTGATTAGCCAACTGGTACATCATTTGACTGACCAATTGGTACATCATTTGACCGGCTAACTGGTACATCCATTGTTTAAATATTTTCCTGACTTACTGATCAGTCAACTGACTAGCTGGTTAACCAGTGGTTGAATTGATAGATCACATTATTCAATTATCAACTTTTAATTGAATTTTTGTTATTTGAGCGGTTTATATTTTATTCCTGGTTACGTCTAACTTAAATTTTGATTGAGTACAATGGCTGAAGCATCAGTCACGATACCCAGGCGTAGAGGTAGACCTCGTACTTTCTTGTCAGGCTCAGTTAGCTTAGCAGATTCAACCAGTGATGTGGATAACCGGCCAACGATTGATCAATCTGGTGAGGAAAGTCCAGTCAAGATAATACTTACACAGGCCTCACCAGAGGAACCAGTTGTTGACGTGGAATTACCAACATCACGTGCTAAATCCAATCGTTCATTTGACTTAGGTCTAGGTGATCTATTTGCAAATCTCCCCCTGAGATTAATCGTTTGCCTTTGACTATGTCTCGTTTTGAAACTTCGGATCTTGGACCTCCGGCTGGTGGTACTAATCCACCATTATCCAGAAGTAGACCCACAGGTTCCACCGAGGCTAACCAGAACAAAGTACCAACTCGTGTCTTGCCAAATCTTGAGGATAACGCCGGTGGTCTTAGGGGAAAGAGCCAACCTACGTCGTTCTCTACCTGAACAGCCACCAGCTAATTAAAGACGTCAGGATTATTCTGATCGTCAAGTCTATTATCGTCCTGTACTTGAACAGCCTCCAGCTAATCCAAGACGTCAGGTTTATCCTGATCGTCAAGCCGATTATCATCTTTTACCTGAACAACCACCAGTTAATTCAAGACGTCAGGAATATCCTGATCATCTCGTTGATTATCGCCCTCAGTTTCTTCGTCAGGTAATCAGTCCTTCGGCAGAGGATTTGCGAATCTCTGAGCCTGGAAGTTGTAACCCAAATCATTTGCTCAGAACCCTGTCAAGCTGTAATCTTCACTTCACTGGTAAACCAGGTGAAGATGTTGAGGAATTTTTATTCAGAGTTGATCAGACTCAAATTGTCACTGGTGCTACTGATCAGGAAACTCTATCAGCTCTGTCGTTCTGTCCTACTGGTCATGCTTTAACCTAGTTCATGACTCATACCGAGGAATTCTTGAACTGGTGTGTCACCAGAGAAGCATTCCGTCATAGTTTCGCTGATCCAGACTATTAGAGAGCATTGCGTGAAAAAATAGACAGTACCCAGGGCCCAAGTGAATCAGTCCGTCACTTCGTCGCTTGTATGCGTGGTCTACTCTAACGTACAAACCCACCTTGGCCAGAAAGTGAACGTGTTCTTTACACTATCCGCAATATGTTACCACCTTATCAGCGTGTCATATTAGCTAGAGCTCTTCCAACAATGAGAGCTGTGGAGGATGAAGCCATACGCCAAGAAAGCAACACAAAATGTGATCGAAATCGTAGACTTCCACCAAAGCCAGAGCTCTCATTGTGTCCAAGTTTTGCTTGTCAAAATATTCGTAATGTTTCTTTTGCACCATCGAGATATTCACGTCAGAGTAATGTACGGGCTTTATTCGAAGAGGGCTTTATTCTATGATGAAGGCAATAACCATGCAATTGAGGACGACCTCGAATTATGTGCTCTCAGACGTGAAATCAATCGTAATCGTAAACGTACCAGACTGTCCAATATACCAGGTATCAGGGAACCCAGTGTTCACCACCCGTTTCTCCAGTACCTCTACCTAAAAGATTTGCTCGTGATCCATCACCAACACTAGATCCTGCTTTTCCGCCAGAACGTGCTGACCGATCTGGTGGCAATGAAGTCGAGTGTTGGAATTGTAATACTCGTGGACACATCCATCGTGATTCCCAGGAACCTCGACGACGCTTTTGCTATCGTTGTAAGAGGTGTCACGACGGCGTCCTGTACGTATTGCAATCCGGGAAACGCCAATTGAGTCTCGATACACCGGTGTCTGAGTCTCAATCAGCTTTCACACAACCGGTTAAATTGGCTAGGTGATCTGTGGTTGACCACAGAGCATTAACTCCTGAGGAAATCTTGTCCACTACATAATCACCATTGGCTCCAGAATTTGTTCCCAAACCAGAACCAAAAGTAAAGCTTGCTATTGATAATAAAACAACTTCTTTGTTGATATAGTCATAGGTTCACTCATTATCCGAGCATACGTTGGTTCTGGTGCTAGCCGTTCTTTTGCTGGTCCAGCTGCAATTCAGCTGTTGGAACAATCCGGTTTGGACCAACAAGCCATACCACCAAGACGAGTTGTCACGGCGAGCGGCCAAGTTGAAACTGTGTTATATTCCATGCAGGTAGTCCTTGTAGTAGTTGATAAAGCAACCAAGAAAGAGGCACTTATCCTCCCTTTTTTATCAGAAGACTTCCTGGGTATGGACTTTTTACAAGTGATTATGGTGATCGACTATGGTGAAAGGTCGTGGTTTTATAGGGATAACCCAGAAAACAGACACCTATTCATACCAGCTGTCAATGAAACCAAAATACACTGTCTTGGACTAAGGACACTTGAGCCGGATCAAGAATCAAAACTGAAAGAATTTTTGACTGATAATCTTCCTGAGGCACCATCTGACGAACCATTTCCTGTCACTCACCTGACTCAGCACCACATTGACGTTGGTAGATATCCACCCATACGTCAGAAGCCACACAGAGCAAATCTAGCCATGTGTGCGGTGATGAAGCAGGAAGTTGACAAGATGTTGGAATCCGGTATCATTGAACCTTCTCAAAGTGAGTGGGCGAGCCCGGTGGTGTTGGTGCCAAAAGGTAAAGAAAAATATAGATTTTGTGTTGACTTTAGAAAAGTAAATGACGTTACCAAGAAGGATGCTTATTCAATCCCGGATATGACAGCCATCCTGAATAAACTTCGTCCAGCACATTATATTATGTAACGTGACATTTTTGCATGTTACCTTCTCGGACTAATTATCAAGTATTTTTTTTGGTTTATTTATTAACTTATTCTGAAATACAAAACTAACCAAAACTCAATATCCAGAAACGTAAATTATTATTATTTTAGTGTTAAAATCGTGTAGTTTTCAATTAACCCTAAAATTCGAAAAAGGTATGACCTAAAATCATGAGTTTTCAATTCGCCCTAAAACTCGAAAAAGGCATAACACAATCATACCAAAAATACCAGAATAACGACAATTAAATCCAAACAACCGAAACAATAACCAAAATAACCAAATAGCGTATCAATAATTAGCCTAGAGAGACGCTAGAATCACCCAGTGTGCTTTGTGGAAGAAGGGCCGGATAAAGTCACCAGGAAAAATATTTAATACACAAATTGAATAATTAACGAAACATATTATTATTTTTATACTCAAAAACCCAAAACGTGATATTTATTATCAAAAACCCAAAACGTAAATCCAAAAATACATAACGTAAACTCAATAATCCAAAACGTAATACAAAACTTACTCGCGACCTTGAATTGAATATATTAAATAAACAAAAAGGGCAAACGCGAATCTAACGTAATTAACTAAATTAATAATCAAAAAGAGAATGTATGCTTGACGTTATCCATGATTCACACGGACAACGCCCCAAAAACTAACCTACAAAATCCACGTGTCTGCTGGGTCTCCAGCTAGACACATGAGTACCTAATATACGTAAACCAAGAGCTGATCACGAAGCGTGTACATCTTACCACGTCCCACAGCCAAGAGAGAGAGTTCAGCACACGATATTTTGGAGCAACTTGGATCTACCAAGCTGTCCCCACTCACAGCTATCCCTCCTCTCTTTATCTTGATAAAAAGGGGTAAAATATACCAAATAATAATCATAATAACACAAAAAGGAAATTATTACATAATAAATATATATATAATAAATGAGACGGAGTCTTTGGTTGGAGGATTCGTCTGCTTGGTGTCTTTACGTGTATAAGGCAGTGAGAATCACTACAGCCTCCTCCCTAGACTCCTTCAACGAACGACGACGTCCTTCTCTCATCTCTTGTTAAATTTAAGGTCCAATTGATACTTGCTCCTGAAATTCCTGAAACAAATCTAAAACAACTTGGACATGGTGCGAAATATAACAAAATAAATTTTTAGAAAAGTATAAAGTCTTTATTTAAATAGTTAAAAAACTAAATGTCAAATTAAGTCTTTTATAATATGGCTCTAGTAAGGATCAACCTTAACCAGTTTCACAGTCTTGTACATAATACTAGTAATTTTTTTGGCTACACATTGGGTTAATACAGCTACAAAGTGATTCGGTTCCTGAGTAGCCAAGTGCTGAACCAGGTTGACTAAGAGTAGGAAATGGTGGTTCAGGTCTTGGAAATCCAGGGCCGTAAAATGGAGGTGCTGCTCCTAAGTAACCAGGTGCGGGTCCTGCGTATCCAGGAATAGGCCCTGCCCAACCATAATCAATGCAGGTCTGGCGACAGACCCATTCTGGCTGACCAGTAGGTGTGATTCCCCTTTCCATACGTGTCGCCACGGCATATCCTGATGCCATAAATTGGGTGGAGTGTTGACCTTGGTACGGGGATGAACCATCTCGATGATAATCTTGGTTTGGTGTTGGTGTACAATGAGTACCACTGTCTTGACTAACACCCGTCCCTATGGCCAATTCTCTTGATGTTGGACGAGAATCTGGACCAGGAGTGTTCATAAATCTGTTAGAGCCCATAATCGACTCGATCTCTGCGGAGACACTGCCAGGTCTTGATTGTTGAGAGGCAGTACTGTCAAAGGTGTTTAATCTCAGACGACCTCGTCGACGACCACGACCTGCATACATAACTCCAGACATAATCTGGTGCTGAGTTGACTGGTGCGTGTGTTCTCTCCGTAATCTCCAATTTCGGACGGTTATTTCCTCGTGGTTCTGGTTCTGAACTAGCAGCCCGACGTACCGCTGGTTTTGGTACCTCTGATTCAACAGTAGGACAGCGTCGGTCTGGATGCTTACGAGAACCACAATGACGACAGTGCCAATTATTTTTCTTTTTCTTCTTTTTCTTTTCTGGCTTTCCAAAGTCAAATTTTTCGGTGTTAGGAGTACTTTGAGGTAGTTCAGCTTTGGTTGGTACCACTTCTGGCTTGGCTGAATTAATTTCAGACTTCTTCAAGGTAGTACGTGGTAATTCCAATTTAGCTGATGCCTCTTCTGCTTCTGCTAGGCCAAGTTTGGCAGTTTCAGGTATAACTGGTGATAGCTCCGACTTAGTTGATAATTCTTCCAACTTGTGTGAATCACGCTTCAATAATTCAAGTGTTGTTCGTGGTAACTCAACCTTGGCTGGAACTATCACTGGACTAACATCAGCTGTTGGAACTATTGCTGATTCTTCCAAACAATTTGTTTCCATCTGGAAGTCTCGTTCAGGAGTGAGGTCTTCTAATGATAGCACTGGTGATTGCATACCATCTGAAGTGTCATCCATTAACGGTGAACCTGGCATAGTATCCAAGCAAGTCAAGTTCTCTACCTTGTTGTGAGTACGACAGTATGGATGGAACTGCTGATGATTGGTTTCCACCGGCAGTTGCCAAACAAAAAACTTCCTTTATAGGTGAGTCCCCTGATTCTAACAAGGAAGACTCATCCATTCTTGGCTTGCCAGAAAAAGATTCCATATTTGTTGGTGTCGTATCAGTTTTCTGAAAAACTCGAGACCAACGAATAACAGGTGGTACTATTAGAGAAGATGCATAGTTTGAAGTTCGTCCGAAAGAAGTTAGGTCTTTTGATGAGTTTGATGGTGGTCTTAACAACTCAGTTGCTTTATTCTTGGTGACCTCTGTCGATTTACTCAAAAGAGCCAACATTGTATCTTGTCTCTTGGCAGGTGCTTTGACCTTGGGTAGAGTGACTGGTGATTGAGTTCCACCTGTTAAACTACCTGCAGAAACACCTATATTTTCGAAGATCCTTTCAGATTCTGTTACATCTGCATGTGAGACTTCATCCACTCTTGGTGTGGATATTTCTTTCTGCATTTGTTGAACAAAACCTGGCAGCATGCTTTTGACTTTATCTAACGACACGGATACTGAGATAGAATCTGGTTTTCTTGTATGCGGTAGTGGAAGCTGAATTGAAGATGATTTTTCAAATCTTACCCCACTCCTAGCGGATCTACCATGCTTGGAGTTTCTATGAGGAGGATAGTCCTTCAATAAAACAGTATCATTACTGGTTATCTTTGGCTTTGTTCCACTACCAGTTCGTCCTTTGATAATTTTCTTTGGAGGATCCATAGCTTTGAACTCTGGTTGAAATGGAAACTGAACTTTTTTAGAAATAGTAGCCTTTGGGCTATCAAATCTCATGAGTTCTACTCGTGGTATTTTCTCTGTTAATAACACATCAGAACCAGATTTTGAGACTAATGATTCAAGTTCTGAGTCTGTACCTGGGGTACAGTCCAATGTGTCACCTCCAGTTGAAACGGACTCGTGGTTCGCTGATGTATTCGGAACCACATCTATCCATGCAATCAAATCACTTCCAAAGTTTGGTTTTGTTGGAGTAGCTGACGAAGACGCTCCGATTTCCACTAATTCTTTAGCAGCTGTAGTCGCCTGATCCACAGACTTTTAGTATTGCTTCAGTTTGGAGCAGACACCTGATATAGCAGTGGCGATTTTTGGTTCTGCTGTAGTCAACTTCTTTAATTGATCTCGAAAAGGCTCCAAGTCATCCACCAAGAACAGTTCCGGTGATCGATACATGGGAAACTGACTTGCTGGTTGTGGTGCCTTTGCACTATTTTCTGCTTCACTCTCGCTATCGGTGTAGTTTAGTTGAAGTGGTGTAGTTCTCATACGGCTGTCTCCTGAGTATGGCAGGATCACTCGATCAAAGACTTGTTACTTAAACGTAACTCCCTCATCTAAAACAATATAAAACAAGATGCGGTAGCAATTGTGTGACAATTCATTAATGTGGGGCTACCCACGGCTTCAAGTCAGAAACGGAAGATTGGCCTCGAACTTTGCCAGAAAAATTAGACAATTCATAACGAGTAGCTAAAAATTTCTGAGTTACGACGAAAGGTCCCTCATAACGTTTTTCCAGTCCAGCTGCATAGTGCTGAGCTGCGTTTGAGAGGGGATGGGTTTTTCTGAGGACTAGCTGGACAGAGAACTCAAATGGCCTATGTCGCAAATTATATTGGGCGGACTGTTTGTCTGATGCTTCTTCTCTAGCGAAGATCAGAGCTTGACGAAGAATATTTAAACGTCTCATTTGTTCATTCCATTTCATGACAAAGACGGTAGTACCAAAACTTCCATCTTCGTGGCTTTATCTGCTACCACCAAAACTACTTGTACCGAATATAATATGGTTTCTACTTGTCCACTTGCTGTAACGACACGTTTCGGAAGTATGGCTTGCTGCTCAAGTCCTGATTGTTCCAGTAACAGTATCGATTCCGGTTTTGGAACGAATTCCGTAGCTAGAGGAGACAGTGAAGTATACAGTAATTCTTCCGGTTAAATCTCCATGATTTGACACAGAACTCTGGGATTACTGGTTACTTTTGCCGGGGTTAATTCTAGGTCAATGGTGGTGATGTAGTGAGCGAGACGAAGCTCATCAAGAATGGATGACATGTCCGGTATAGGATAAGCATCCTTCTTAGTTATCTCATTTACTTTCCGAAATCTACACAAAATCGCCAATTATCTTTTCCTTTTGGCACCATAACTACTGAGCTTGCTTATTCATTTTGAGATGGGACAATGATTCTCGTAGCCAACATCTTATCAACTTCCGCTTTCATAGCACTACACATCGCCGGATTGGCCCGATGATGTTTTTGACGTATCGGTGAGTGTCCACTAACGTCGATGTGGTGCGTGGTAAGCGGGTGACAGGAAATGGGGAATCTGGTGGTGGTACCTCCGGGAGCTTACTCGATAGAAATTCATTGAATTTTAAGTCTTGATCTGGTTCAAGAGTTTTAAGCCCATGGCAATGGAGAGCTTTAGACGCGTTGGGAGCTGGTACGAACAAGTGTTTGACCTGAGGATGGTCCCGGTAAAACCACGATCTGTCCCCAAAGTCAATCACCATTCCAGACGTCTGAAGGAAATCCATTCCTAAGATAAAGTCTTCCGACAAAGACGGTAGTACCAAAACTTCCATCTTCGTGGCTTTATCTGCTACCACCAAAACTACTTGTACCGAATATAATATGGTTTCTACTTGTCCACTTGCTGTAACGACACGTTTCGGAAGTATGGCTTGCTGCTCAAGTCCTGATTGTTCCAGTAACAGTATCGATTCTGGTTTTGGAACGAATTCCGTAGCTAGAGGAGACAGTGAAGTATACAGTATTTCTTCCGGAGTTAAATCTCCATGATTTGACACAGAACTCTGGGATACTTTACTGGTTACTTTTGCCGGGGTTAATTCTACCAATTGAGGCTCAGGCACCGGCTCTGTGAGACTCAACTGTCGTTTCCCTGGTTACAAAATGGACAAGAAGATACTGTTACGCCAGGTCTTTTACAACGATAACAAAATCGGCAACGTGGTTCTTGGCAATCGCGATTAATATGCTCTCGAGAGTCACAGTTCCAACATTCGATCTCATTACCTCCTGATCTACCAGGACGTTCAAGCTGAGAATCGAAGCCTGGAACTGGTGATGAGTTACGAATAACATTGCGAGGCAACATTACTGGAGACATAGGTGGGGAACACTGGGTTCCTTGTTCCACCTTTGATGGTACTTTCGATAATTTTATACGATCACGATTACGTTCTGATTCGCGATGAAGTGCATGTAACTCAAGATCTTCTTCGAGTATGTAATCACGGTTAAACTCATAGAGATCATCTTCTTGGAGCAAAGCACGTATTTCGTTGGTGCATGATAGTCGAGGATGAGCAAACGTAACCGTACGTGATGTAGGGCAACCAAAACCTGGACACAAAGTTCTGGTCTTGGAGGTGGACGACGAGTCTGAGCAACTTGTGTGATTTTCTCTTGTCGTATCGCCTCAACAGCTTTCATTGTAGGACAAGTACGAGCGGAAATCAAACGCTGAAACGAGAGTAATAAATTTCGAATTGCATAGACAACACGCTCACTTTCTGGCCATGGTGGATTTGTCCGTTGGAACAAACCTCACATGCCCGAAATATAACCTCTAACGGATTCACTAGAACCTTGTGTTCGTTTATCAATTTCTTCTCGAAGAGCACGTTGATAATCAAGGTCTGCAAAACTATCCCGAAAAGCTTCCCGAGTAGCTTCCCAGTTAGGCAGGTCTTCGAGATGAGTCATGAACCAAGTCAAAGCAGGGCCACGTAGACAGAAAGAAAGAGCCGAGTACTTCCTGATCCGTAGAGTTGGTGACCACGCGTGCTTGATCTACTCTAAACAAGAACTCTTCTACATCTTTCCCTGATTTTCCCGTGAATTGAAGGTGACAATTTGAAAGGACTCTGAGCACGAAATTCTGACGACGAGCATCCGGCTCTGGAATACGGAGGTCTTCAAATGATGGACTAATTACTTGGCGGCGCGGAGCAGCTTGATATTCCAAGTCGTGGTCAGGATTACCCAGACGACCTGAGCTAACCTGTTGACGCTCTGACGGTTGATGACGAACATAAGCATCGGAATTTCGTTGATCGTACAACAAAATTCTAGTTCTTTGATTACGTGGTGGATCTACATATTCCAATTCGTCCTCACGATATTCACGACGTATTGGAACATATGTTTATGACTCTGGAGGACGCGAGATTGCTCCAGAATCTCGTTGATCATACAACAAGTTTCTGTTCTGATAACGAAGAGGATCAACGTATGCCAAGTCGTCTTCAGGATCAACCTGACGTCTTGGAACAATTCTTGTCATCTCAGGGAGACGATTAGAGTTAGTGACTTCAACTTCGCGGTTATCTGCCTGAGTTTTAGCCTTCGGCTGACGTGATGGTTCGCGACGATCTGGGTCATCCTCAGGATTGACCTGACGACTTGGTAGAACATCACGTGAAGGTATACGCGAATTGACTTCACTACGGAGGACTGGGCCTTCATGGTCTCGAAAAAGATCACCAAAACGCGGCAATACATTCACTGGTGGTTTTACTTTTGAATATCTGTTGGTCTGGGTGGAACCTCTAGCCAGGGGTGGATTGGATCCAACACCTGAAGGCCTAAGAACAGATCTTCAACGCGTGGCATTGATAATGGAAGTTGACTTGTTGGTGTGGTAATACGTTGGTTAAGAAGTCGAGGAGGGTCTACCGGGTTATTCTTATCCCTGGTATCAACATTATCACCAAATAAGTCTCCTATACTACCCAAAGAAGAAAGGAAAGAACCTGGATGAGATGGGGGACGGCTGGAACCACCAGCTGTCTGATCCTCTGGTGATGCTTGTGTTAAAGTAACCAAGGGAGCATCACTACTAACCAAAGGGTCAGCTGCTGGATTTCTGTTCAGCTCTGAAGTAGAACTAGCCGCGCTTACTGTTGGGGAGTTACGCGGTGGCCTACCTCGCCTTTTAACGACTGTTGCACTAGCAGACATGTTGCTTGATTGAGGACAACAACAAATGTCGAAGTACGTACAAAAAGACAACAAAGTCAACCAAAATCAAGTTTGATAATTTTTATTTACCAGAATATTATATCAGAGTTAATTATAATTACTTCAATTACAGTGGAACTGATTCCCTGGTACTTCTGCAATTTATTGGTAATAAATCGATCTATCAATGACACGATTAGTCGATATCTCGTTGCTCGATCAATCGATCAATCAATATATTTACAAGACTTGATCAAATACGCTAATTAAGCTAGCTGATAACACGGCCTGGCTAAAATCGCGGATTAATCAACAGATTGACAATAACGGACAGTTATTTTATCGAGAAAAACCGAAATGATATATCAAAATATGGATGCTGCTTGAATAATTAGTATAAATTTTCTGGATCAACCAAAACAACAAATTATTCAATCAACTTGCTAGCTGTCTAGATCCTGAATCGGTCAAGACAATGACTAGTCAAACCTAGTATAATATCTGACACGTCAAATTAATTAAACAATCCAGTATCTGATTGGCCAATTACTGTAATTAATTAATTTCCTAATGACTCGACCGTTTGAAATAAATTAACTAAACAAATACTGTCTCTGAGTGGCCAGAGACTTCAATTATTATTCTGACACAAAACTGATCTATAACTCAACCGAACAAATAAACCAATTAATTTTTGTGGTATCTGAGTGGCCAGTCACCTCAATTAATTTATTTTCTAATGACTCGACCGTTCGAAATAAATTAATTAAACAATTACTGTCTCTGAGTGGCCATCGTACACAGCCAAAACTTGTTGAATTCATTGACCTGGAAGAGCCAGTCACTCAAACCAATAAGTTAGCATCACAACAGACTGGAAATATTGAGGTAATAGACCTGGAAGAACCAGTCACTCGTCCAGCAGCCACCACACCGAACTTGAATTTAATTAATTTGAATGATTCAATCATACTGTTGGATATTCCAACTAAAGGAACTGATGATGATCTATACCATCCGGTTTTTACAGCAGTAGTCCACCACGTAAGCCAGCTAGATGGGTTGAAACTAAACCAGTTTTTTGAACATTCACTGAGGTTCCGAGCTTAGATTTTAGCTTAAAACTCAAGCCAAGCATAAAAAATGTTGAGAAGGTAGATTATGCTCGAATTAAATTTGGTATGCTGGAAAGAGCTAGACTTCACAAAAAGCTGCCGGAAGAAAAACCTGAACCGGTACAGGTTCCAAATGAAGAAGTACCAGTAGTGGTGAGAAGACCACAGACTTTGGCACCTGCACCGGATGCTGATTTTGATTCAGCGTATGCTCATCCAGTCTTGAAAACTGAAATGTGTATCAAGTAAGAAAGGTGATGGAAAGATATGAGTCAGCTCCATACAGGAAAAAAACAAGAAATAACTGATCCTTTACTTGCTGGTACTTTCATGAGCCAGCCAAAGCCATCTGCTGTAAATACTACACCAGTGATAACCAGACCAGCTGGGTATCTACCACCAAGTGCAAGGAGTGGATATAGACCACCATTTAATTCAAAAAGTGGTTGCGACGGTGAGTTTGAAGTTATTTTTCTGATCAACCACCATGTGCTACCTTTTGTTTAACTTTGATTTTTATGATCAACTCAAGGATGATCCTCGAGTTGATTATGATACTTTTAATACATTCGTTTATTAGATTTAGTTTATTAATTATTAATCAATTAATATTTTGTTGGACGTGGTCCCCTTTAGATTAGGATTTTTGAGATAAATATGGATTAGTTATTTTGTATTTTGGGTATTTGAGTTACGTCGATGTTTGATAAATAAATATGGAGTAAAATGAATTAATTGTGTCTTTTGTTATTATTTTTGGGGTATTTATTAATTATTATCTTTCAGGATTCAATTATTATAACAGCTTTATCCGGCCCTTCTACCAAAACCCACACACTGAGCGACCCTGCGGCTTTCCTCTAGATTGCTTGTTTCGGTTGTTTTATTTATTGTTTAATTGTATTTTGTCCAGGTATGAATGTGTTCTGAGCGCGAGATTGTGTTATGCCTTTTTCCGTTTTAAGGTGATTTAAAAACCCCTCGGTTTTAATTATTACGTTTTTGGATACAAATTATTATTATTATTTATGTTGGATTATTGGATTTTAGCTTTGTTTATTAAAAAGGACAATTTACAGGTAAGATGACGGTAACAAGCGGTCCGAGAAGATAACTGGCAGAAATGTCATGTTACAAATATAACAATGATTTTGATTATTATAAATATATTGATATATTAATTAATATGTGAATCTAGGAGAACACACAATCATAGGTGCAGTTAGGCTTGCCATCAGAGGAATCACTGATTCTCAAATACACGTGGAATATACCATTAGCACTTAAATTTCACTGCCACAATATCGAATTTCATGACGTATTCAAATGCATCAACGGATTACCAGCTATACCTGGTCACTCGAATAGTGCAATTTTTAGAGGAAATATGTATAAAAAATGGAATTCAAAAGCCAAGTTTATTTTACCATACGGTTCAAAGAACGGTTTGTCAAGTTCTGTAGAGGCATTAGAAAGGGACGTGTTGATACTGGTTTTAAAAGAAAAAACAATATGTGGAATAATAGGTATAAAATTCTTATAATTATAATTATGTCAATGTCTATCAACTTCATTGTCACCACCACAATCACTTGCATCAGTACTACATTCAACACAATCATCATCAACAATGCCAACAGCAGCACTGACGCATACTCTACTAACACAAAATAATAACAGAGAATCTACTGAAGAAAATACTTTTACATTTTGTAATAAAGGTTACAATCGTTACCAACAAAAAAATTTCAAAAAGTCAATGTACAAAGTGATTTATTAACAAAAGATAATTTATTATTACCTTCATTGTCATCACCAAAATCAATTTTGACAAACCAGAGTGAAGTCAAATTGTCAATACCACATTCAACACAATCATTATCAACAATGCCAACAGCAACATGAACATATACTCTACTAAAACAAAAAAATAACAGAGAATCTAATAAAGAAAATACTTCTAAATTTTTTGATAGAGGTACGTTGGTTCATCAAAGTAAGAACGGGCTATCGTTACCAATAAAAAAATTGAAAATTATCAATTTATCTAAAGATTTAAAAAATACTTTCCTCCCATCATTACTTTTTTATTTTATGATTATTATCAACACAACCAGTTTTGCTAAACCAAACTGGGCTCCCATTATCAGTATCATCATCAACACCAATACATAAAGTAAGCCATTGGTAATTGAAAATTATCAATTTATCTAAAGATTTAAAAAATACTTTCCTCCCATCATTACTTTTTTATTTTATGATTATTATCAACACAACCAGTTTTGCTAAACCAAACTGGGCTCCCATTATCAGTATCATCATCAACACCAATATATAAAGTAAGCCATTACAAAAAGAAAACAGAGAAAGTTCTACAGTTTTCATATCCAATACTGCAAAAATAGCTCCCAAGTTTATAAATAAAAGAATCTTGATTCTTCAAGATAAAAAAAAAACATTAGTACCAGCAAAGAAATGCATGAAAGTAAATTTACGTAAGTTAACAAACATAAATGTAGAATCATCATTATCATCATTAGCACTACCACATTTAACATTGTCGAATCAAACTTTCATGAAATCATCAGTATCAACATCAACACCAGCTACACTGCAAAGATAAAAAGAAAAGGAAGAACTTTCTAAAATTGTTACTGACAATACAATAAAGGGTACAAAATTTTTTAATAAGCATATGGCGGTTGTTGATCATGAAACCCAATTTTGTTGCAACAAAATAATCGATACATATCTAATCCAAGAACAGAAAGAAGATAGAATGCTTACTTCAGATGAAATAAATTACATCATGGAGCTAGATGAAATGTAAAAATTACATCAGGTATATTAGAATATTTATTCAAAAAATTGACACCAGTTATCACTCATTAATGTTCATTTTCAACAGCATAATCTTAGTAAACGTATCTCTTATTTAATACAAGCAGTTTTAGCATTTACGAGATGATTTGTAATGTGTTTTTGCTTGTTACTTATTATTACTATCGATATTATTATTTTTTCTTGATAATTGTGGTGTTATTTTCTGTTTTTAACATTTATTATTTGATAAATGTTTATTACTTATATTATTATGATTATCATAAGTATATATATGTATGTTTGAAATTTATGATAGTTACTTTTTTTCATTCATAGAAATAATATAGAATACGTTAACTAACTAATTATTGTAATAACAAAAAAAATTATAATAATAATGGATTTGTTCCTTAATTAATTACAGGTTTGCTTATAATTTTATTGAAATTGCATGAGATAGAATGGAAAAGCTGGGACTTAGTTATTTTTATTATACTAATAAAATAATGTATGTTCAGTTCCTTATCTTCGTCTTTTACGATGAATAATTTTTGTTTTCCATTTTATTAACCTTTTTACTAATTTTAGCATGGTTGTTAAATATTAATTGAAGTCGTGCTGTTGTTAATTTATATTATTAACAGAGCCGGGAAGTTCGTCTGTTATTTCAGCTTGCCGTAAATACCATGGCAACATGGTGAAATATAGTTTAAAAAAAAGACGATCTGAACCTCGTACATGGAAAAATGGCCTCAAAAAATGGCCTTTTTTTTTTGGCCTCTTAAAAATGGCCCTTTAAAATGGCCCTTTGAAATGGCCCTTTAAAATGGCCTTATATTTTTGGCCTCTTAAAAATGGCCTTAAAAAATGGCCTTATTTTTTTTGGCCTCTTAAAAATGGCCTCAAAAAATGGCCAAAAGAGGCCAAAAACATAAGGCCATTTTTTAAAGCCATTTTTAAGAAGCCAAAAAAAAAAAAAAAGGCCATTTTTAAGGGCCATTTTTAAGAGGCCAAAAAAAAATAGGGCCATTTTTTAAAGCCATTTTTAAGAGGCCAAAAAAAAAAAGGCCATTTTTTGAGGCCATTTTTTCCATGTACGAGGTTCAGATCGTCTTTTTAATATATTTCACCATGTTGCCATGGTATTTACGGCAAGCTAAAACAACGAACTTCCAACTCTGATTATTAATTTTAAGAAATTAAAAATGAAAAAAAGCTCTTATAGAAAAAATGTAACAACCCAGTCACTCACTTTTTATCACCATGGAATTGTCCAAGTGTCCTGAGTAATCAACATGTCCAGCCCTGATAGACAAAACATCTAGGAACTTGTTAAAAATAATTTTCTTTTTGATAAAAATCTTTAAAGAAGCATCACGCAAGCGTGAACAAAATAATTGAAAAGAAAACTATCATTGTCCCTGCGAATTTATCATGCTCTACACCAGTTTGTAATTTATACTCAAGTAATATTTTATTTTATTGTTTTTAAAAAATGTGAATAGGCCATTTAGACTCATAATTAATATACATGCATCTAACAACGTCATCATGTACAAATTAATATATAACTAATCATGAAAAAAAATGTTGTTAATTAAAAAAAAGAAAACATACTGCAGTGTGTTATTTCTGTGTACATATAATAATAACAATTTTTTTCCAGTATCTGTTGTGCCTTCTTTTATTTTCCATTTTATTTACCTTTTTACTAAGTCTAGCATGATTTTTAACAACTGTTAATTGAAGTCCTGCTGTTGTTATTTTATATTATCAATTTAAAAAAAAAGAATAATAAAATAAAAAAAGCACTTATATTAAAGGAAAAATGTATCACCCCAGTCAATTACTTGTAATCAACATTAAGTTTTGGGCTAAATATTTTTCGTAACAATTTTATTTCCTGAGCTTTGTCTTGCCTTTGACACCGGATTTTTTTTCATAAAATTAAATTTTAATAAAAACAAGTAGTTACCAGTATTGTTTTATATTTAAAAAAAGAAATATTGATGCCTTTAGCAAGGGAATAAAATAAACATATTACATATTAATTGATGATTTATAATAATAATATTATATAATGATAAACTACAGTATATTGATATATCATCTCCATCATTTACATCAAGGGAAAATAAATACAGGACACCCTATATAAACATTAGAAAGCATAATATTTTGTAATTCTTGTTAAACTTGCAGATGCTAACCGTAGTGACATCTTTCAGTTATTAAAAAAATAACCATTTACCATCTGATCCATTAACTCTAGTTATTTTTATGGGGTTATTATTATTATTATAAAATTTTATAAAATTATAAATTTTAAATAAATTACAAATTTAAATTTAAATTACAAATTTTATATAATTGAAATAAAAATTTTATAAAAATTTTATAAAATATTTCCATGCACGGAGATAAAAAAATATTATGTTTTACTATGCTACTGTAGTACTGGTGGATGTTTTCGGATTTTTGATAAGATATAATATTTTTTTTTATATTTTTTATTATTTATACTATATATTTTGATAAAGGCACATAGTAAATTAAATCATTCGTAATCAAACTATGGAACGATTTTTTTAACTGAAGACATAGTCGAAAGTACTAACGAAATATTTTTTTTTAATAAACTTTAGATACAAAGTGCTATGTGTAAATTAATGTTTATTATGTTAGCATAGTAAAATTGACAATTGACGCTCGTTAAAATAATCATTCAGTACCTAAATTCGAACAATGTTATTTATACTACTCATCAATTTTAAAAAATACGATTCCCGATTTAATTTTTATTGTGTGTTTCATATTAATTACGATATTTGAAGCGAATTTTACTATGTTCACATGGTAAAAAATGCAGAAAGACGAAATACCAAACAAAAGAGTCAATTTTACGTTAATTCCAGTTAAGTTCCGTAGCTGAGCGGTCTCAAGCGTACTCAATACCACGTCAATACATACTTCGTCGGTTCAATTCCCCGTCAGAGTGCGGACGAAAAAAAAAAAAAAAACAAAACAAAAGCTTCTGCGTTCATAATACAACAGAAAAAAAATTGACAATTTTTTAAAATATTTTTTAATCAAATATATTTTTGACTATACAACATAGTACTTTTTATTTTAAACATGGCCATTTTTACGATTGAGTATTATGATACTACGTCTGATTAAAATTCTCAAACATAGTAAAACTCACTGTTTACATGATAAATGTTGCTAAATTTCCCAAAACATCCACCAGTACTATAAAACATAGTAAAATCCAGTGTTTTTTTTTTAGTAAAACCTAATATTTTTTTCTCTCCGTGTGGGGGTATATATTAACTTTTCGATATCATCATCATTATTTAATTATTCTGATAACTAAAAGATAACTTTTTTGTCTACAGATATCAAAAATGAGTTTTGCAAAAGCAAAAGAACATCAAAAAGCTCACCAACACAAATTATTTAAGGATTTTTAGAGGAAAGTAGTATATAAAATTACAAAAGTAGCGAGATTTCCAACAGCAAAGTACGTTCCAGTGCTAATAGTTGAAAGCAACAATAAAAATTATGTATATTAACCAAAAAAATTTGCTGAACACTTCAATCAAGATGATGAAGAATTCAAGGAGCTAGAAAATGCTGTTAATAGAAGAAGAATAACCATGGTTGCGATGATGAAAATAATCAAGATGTATTATTAGATGATAGTTAATTCGATTTACATGGTTTCGATGATGATGAGGAGATGTGAATAAATGAATGAATAAATAAATAAATAAATACACTAAAATCAAATTATTTTTGATTGTTTTTTTATTTGATCAAAACCATTAATTACTATCAACTTATGTTAACTTCTGTACTATTCCACTTATTGGTCTGTATTCAATTATTTTATCATGTAAAATTAAACAGTATCCTAATGTCCCTTGAGGGAAGTTTTTTTTTTGATTCGAATTCTAAGCATACATTTATAGCACCAGTCTTTAAAAACTCATTTTGTGTACTACAATCGATAACAATTAATAGAGATTTTGCAATGGAAGTATCTTTTGACATTAAATCTATCTTTGAGCGATAGTAAGACTCTGCAAAATTAGCATGCATATCATATTGATGATAACAAAATTGATGTTTTACAATATCAAGATTCTAATTTCCATAGAGGAAAATTTGAGAATTAAAATAAAGTTTAACATTTGTTATTTTGCAATGATCAAAATGTGTTTCATCTTTCTTCCAATCATATTTTCTATTTGTTTGAAAATTAAGAATAAGATAACGTGGCTTCTTTGGTTGAGTTGCATTTTTTACAGTCCATATATGATTTGTTGTTTGTGGCAGCAATGGATATCCATATAAATCCCAGCTTTTCAATTCAATCGAAATAACAGGATCTATTTGTATGTATTTGAAAATATCAATTTTATTTTTATTTGATAACATTATATACGGTACGAGTCATTCAATTTTTGTAATTTGCAGATCAAATTCTGGTTTATCAGGGATGGTCTCATCATCTCGAACAATTGCATCCATACCCTAACGATGCGGTCCAACCCCTTATAAACCGTTATTAAACGGTCGTCTCGAGGGTGGAATGTGCGCAAAAATAACCGAAAACAAACTCTTTTTAAACCTAAAAACAAGAAGACTAGAAATACAGGAGGACGAACTTGCCTCAAAAAACCGTATCGCTATGTGGTCGCCGCATAATTGAAGGGCGCTAGTAGTACCCGGGTAACGTGCGTGACTCGTATCATTTTTTTTACAATGCGCATAATACAAACATACTCTGGCAAACATTAAATAGAGCATTATACAGCTTTCAGGATTTTTATGAAAATTAATAATTATCTTGAAGAAATTAAGCAAAGAAATTAATGGAAAGTACTATTTATTTTTTCTTGGCTACGTCCTTTCCTTAGCTATATTCGCCACTAAATAGAGCATTATACAGCTCTCAAGATTTTTATAAAAATTACTAATTTATTTAATTGCCATAATAATTTAAAAAACTATTAACAAATCGGTAATATTGTAAAGAGATTCATGTAGATTACGAATCAATATATTTAGTTTAATCTTTCTCTTAGATACATTTACGAAATTCATTATAAATCATTTGATCTGACAAGTGAGCGAAATGACTAGGCTATTTAATATTAAAACAATTTTTTTGAACTTCATAAATAGAAGATTTAAAATACTGAAATTTAAAAAAACAAAAAAAAATATAGTCCATATTTTTTCGACTGATATATTATTAAACTTGAATAAGTACTTCAATTTATAAATAAACCAAAAAATTCATATAATATTAATTTGTTTTTTTACATATAAAATTAACAAATTTATACGATCGAAATTTATTATGGATCTAATCCAGCCTTATTTTATGAATAAAAAAAAATTATCAACTTATTACAACATGATTGGGTTTGGAAAAAACATTAAAACCACAATTTTTTAAAATTAAAAATATTGTGTCAAATTGTTTATTTACATCCTTTCCTTAGCTATTTTTGCGGAAATTGATTTATAAAAAAGCTATTGGTAAGTGTTGCTAAAGAAAAAATGTAACTAAAAACATTAATTAACAGTGTAGATTAATTCTTCAGCCATTTGACACAGTAATTTTATTTTATTATAGAAAATATTGCCAAATCGTTGTGCAATTAATATAGATTATAAAATATTTTATTTAGCTACATCCTTTCTTAGCAAGATTTGCCATAATTAATAAATATTAAAAAGCTATTGGCATTCAGTTGTTCTTCATTAACTAAAGAATTAATGAGGACTACTTATTCATTTATTTGGCTACCTCCTTCTCTTAGATACATTTACCAATAGCTTTTTAATTTATTAATTATGGCGAAGATAGCTAAGGAAAAGACGTAGCCAAGCAAAAATAAATAGTATTTTTCATTAATTTCTTTGCTTAATTTCTTCGAATTGATTATTAATTGTTATAAAAATCCTGAAAGCTGTATAATGCTTTTTTTAATGTTTGCCAGAGTATGTTTGTATTATACGCATAGTAAAAAAAAAGCGATACAAGTCGCGCACGTTACCCGGGTACTACTAGCGCCCTTCAATTATGCGGCGACTACATAGCGATACGGTTTTCATATACAGGCGAGATAGGGAGTAAGTCCTCCTGTATTTTTAGTCTTCTTGCCTAAAAAAACCAAATTAGAACTAATCGTTAGTTGACCGTTGATAAACCTTCTTCAAACCACCGATATATAATAAAACTGGAAGCCGAACTTCAAACCTAAAATTAACCCGATTCTATCTTACAATCTATGCCTTTTACCTAGCCGCTAGATTTTTTACTTCGCCTTAATTTAAGGTTAAATTCTTGTCAACCGTATGGTCAATAGCATTCTTTGAGTAAATGCATTCAAGTATTTGTTTTTGCTAATAATTTAATAATTATACGATAAATCATTGAAATAACGACTTGGCTAAACGAATCTATCAATTAAAATAATTAAAAACTCATAATAAAAAGGGGGCGCTCTTGAACCTCTATTTATTCATATAAAATATTGGCAGGTCAAGAGCATCTTGATATATTTTTTTATGATTGTAGGGGGCGCCTTTGGGCCTTTATAAAATAATAATATACAATATAATACTAATATCATATAATATACAATATAATAATAATATCATATGATATAATATTATATATTATTATTATTATAAATTTAATAATTTTTTATGCATTTTCTTTTCTAGCTCGATTTAGCCTCGATTCAACCTCGTTCCAACGTCGAATAACGTTACTTTTTGACATCGAAACGAGATCGAATCGAGGTTAAATCGGGTTAGAAATCAAAATACATAAAAACCTTATAAATTTATTATTATTATGATTTTTAATATCATATTTTTGTTCAATATAACTAATATTATTGATTTCCCATTATAATATTAATCATCTAAGTCTTTTTGGGTAACTTTTATTTTCTACCTCGTTTTAACCTCCGCCCGACCTCTTTTCGACGTCGAATAGTGTAACATTTCTACAAAGAATCGAGCTCGTTCTTCAACGTGGAAACTAGGCTTAGTGTTGAATTCCAAGACTAATTTCTACGTGGGACTTTAATAATATTCATCGGTAATTTATTAACAATTGTTAAAAAAAAATTTAAAAATATTTAGTAAATGAACATAGTTTATTGTTCATGTTGTTATTAATAATTATTTTACTAATGAATCTAATGCATTTAACCACCTTCATCTATCAATCGTTTAATCGAGAAAAAAAATTCGAAATATTTATGGTATGAACACTACGCTGTTGTTTATTTTTGTCATTACTAACAATCTTACTAACAATAAAAGAAAAAGAATAATTATAACAAATTTTATTTAAGTGCTTCTCTGTGTGAGCCTTAATATCCTGTATGTTGTTATTATTGGCAATTGCTTTACGAGTACTTGTATAAAGGATAATAACTATAAAAAATGTTTATTGATGATTTGTCCAAAAATTGAAAAATTCAAAACATGTTGTTTATTGTTTATATAAATGATTGTTCTACTTATAATTGTAACAAGGGTAATTGGGAAACGCACAATTCACCACGACGTCTGGTGGTAAATTTCTGGAAACTATTTCATACACCCATTCATATGTGGTATACACAGTATATATGCTAAATTAATAAACAAATAATATTTTTACAAATTGTTTAAAAGGTCTGGTACAAAATTTTTCGCAAAATTGATTAAAAAAAATAAAAAACAAGACTTTACGTTTCTGGGTGCAACAGTAATTTCAGGAGAAATAAAGATCTGAGTTTCCATGCATTTCCGAGGTTAGACAAACAACAACCTGTCAAAGTAAAAACTTATTTCGGCGATATTAATAAAATAAATCGGTGTGATGCTTGGAAACGTGCATTAACAATCAAAACAGTAAATAAAAAAGCAATGTTATGCTCTCTTCATTTTAATTACTATGATTATACGAAGAGTAAGTATACCTATCTATATGTAAACAAAACTCTAAATACTTCAACATCACAAGTAACAAGTTTCTGTTTGTTTTAAATAATTAGCTCTCGATGCATCAGAACCAATGCACATTTTTTAGAAAAACGCTGTCCCATCATGTAATTTACCAACTACTTATGAGGAAAACAAAAATTGTTGTTGTGAACCTGTCACTTTAACCTGTCATTCGTATAAACATAATACATATTTATAAAAATAAAACTTACAAAGAACAGTAAATAAGGGAACCAAGGATATGTTTACATTTTTCTCTTAGATCAGCTTTGCATGAACATACTACTGATAATATTTCACCATTAATTTTTTTAAATTGAACTTCACTATCATGACATGGTTCTTATGGATGAGATGTTTGTATACAAGTGGCAAACACATGATACTCATCACTTGAATCAATTTTTACACCAATACTAGTAATATGTTCCGCATAAATAATACCATTTTCTTCAAGGAAATTTCGTGAGTAATTCGTTTTTCGTGCCCATGACAGTATATACTCAATAGTTAATAACATTTTTTTAATAAACAATAAAATTCAATTTATTGTTTATTATTATTGTTTATTATTTTATTAATAATTATAAAAAGGGTTATAAATATACTGCTATTTATTAATGAATTTTTTTACAATAAAACAAATTGAAAAGTTTCGTTAAATAATTAATAAATTATTGTTCATTAGTGTTACATGTAAGAGCGCGCACGGCTATTGCTCTTCAACGGTGGTTCAGGCTGCTAGGACCTACCATTGAGCTTAGATAGTCCCGCTTGGCAATATCCAAATTCAACCCTGTGGCACTCCCACGGTGAGGGACGTGACTTATCGTCCATTTTGGCTTCCATGACCGTCCGGAGTCATTGTTATTTTTTGACTTGTTTTGTCTAGTTTGGCCAAGCCAAAATAATGAACTTAGAAAAAAAAATAAATTTTACAAAAAAAAACCTAGTTTTTTTTTTTTGTATCTACATTTTTTTCTTTAGCTGTAATTGTAGCGAAACAATCAATATCTACATTATTTCACTAGCAAAATTTTTTACTTAGCTAGATTTTGTACTTATCTGTAATTTTAGCCGAACAATCAAAATCTACATTATTTTACTTAGCTATATTTTTTCTTTAGCTAGCTTATTTACTTAGTTACATTTTTTTTTAAGCTACATCTTTTCCTTAGCTAGATTTTTTACTTAGCTGTAATTGTAGCCAAACAATCAATATCTACATTATTTTACCAGTAAAGTATTTACTTAGTTAGACTTTCTACTTGGCTGGATCTATTACTTAACTGCAATTGTAGCAAAAGAAAACTTAAAAAAAAAATATTGAAAAAAAACTTTTTACGAAAAAAAAACTAAGTCCCGTATTTGAAACTTGGCAAAACCAGCCAAACAAGATGACGGCAATGGGAAATAGGGATAGTAGAAAGGCTAATAACCCACGATAAGCCGCCATGGGGAGCACCACGGGGTGCCACGGGGCTGAATACGGGTACAGCCTTCCGCTTTTCTGGCCGTTCTAGACACGCCTATCTAGGGAAGGTTTCGGGTCTCGGAAAATATTGCACTTTTCCAATATGGTCGCTCCCCTCCTCCTGGCTTCCCTTTCAGTACGCTGTCACACTTGAACGTTCTCCCTTACACAGTTTTGTTAAAATAAATAGTTTATTGATTATTTTATTTGAATATTGTTTGTGGAGAAATTTCATTTTATAAATGAATAAAAAATAAATTTTATAATTTCGCGGAGGAATTGTCCTTTTATTTATTTATGAATTGTTTAAAATTATAGCATTTTCAACAAATTGTTGATTCAATAATAATTTATTATCAATTGTTGTTATTAATTATGAATCTATATAATTAAATAATGTAAGTGTAATAAACTTTCAATATTTATAAATAGATTGTTCAAAATTTTAACATTTTACAATACTGGTTAAATAAACAATAAATTATCATTGTTCATTATTATAAATAACGCATTTACTTATAAATTAATAGAAGGGTAATAAATTTTTAATTTTTTTACCTCCTGGAAATAACACGAAATTGACACAAAAATAATTCAGTAAATTGACAATAAAAAGGTAGACAAAACACAGGTAAATATTTTTAACAACTCGGTTCTAATTGATAACACAACACCACGATCAAAAAATCAGAAAGATATTAAAGCTAGGAACTTAGCTGAGGATATTTTACCGGATGAAGCTTCAAAACGAATTATCGCCAAGGATGTAAGTCGAGGTGAAAGGGCTGCTGCTGCACTTGTAACTGGAACAATACAAATTAAATCGAAATTGGGTATGGGTTGTGTGAGTAAAAAAAATTATGTTAAAAAACGAAAAACAACTAGTGAAAAATTAAAAAATATTAAAAAACTGATGAAAAGTCAAAATAATTCTGGTGGGAAGAAAAAAAGCAAGGAAAATAAATGAAGGAACATCAAGAAAAAAGTATCAAGTAGCAAGTAAGGGATCCAATGTTCCATCAATAGCAATTAAAGCAGCATTTAAAGGAGCAAGAGGAGCTATCAAAAATGTTGGTGGTAAATCTGTTATCTTGATGTTATTTACTGGTTACTGTGAAGTCAATAGATTACATACAATTGAAAATTGATGATCAAGCAGATCGAAAAATGGCCGCTCCAA